>NC_048903.1:7275506-7596153 GCF_011077185.1 Oxyura jamaicensis | reverse complement strand
TTCCCGGCGGCGCCGCCCGGCCCGGCCCGGCCGCACCTTCTTGAGCTCGTTGTCGGAGGCGCCGGGCGGCACGCCCAGGATGTCGTACAGCTTCGTGTCGGCCACGTTCGCCATGGCGGCAGCGGGCGGCGGCGGGGCCGGAGCGGGCCGAGGGGCGGCGAGGGCGAGCCCGGGAGCAGGACGAGAGCCGCTGCCGACGTCACGCGCACACGCTCCGCGTCACCGCGCCGCGACGCGAGGAGGGAGGAAGGGAGGGGAGGGGCCGCGGGAGCCCCGCCCCTTCGCCCTTCGGCGCCGCGGCCCCGCCCCCTCGGCCCACTTCGGGCGCCTGACCCAGTGCCGCCGCCTGGCGGCAGGGGGCGCTGCCGGCACCGCTGGCGGGAGGCGGGAAGGGGCCGCGCGGGGCAGAGCGCTGAGGGACGGCGCCGGGGGGGCCGGGGGGCCGGGGGGGGCGGGCGGCCGCCGCCCCGCCGCGTGAGGAGCGAGGCGTGCCCTGAGGAAACCGTGCCCTCAGCCTCCCCCCCGTCACCCCGAACACTGGCACCGAGGGTGCTCAGCGCTGCTTCACCGCGAACGCCGGCAGATTTTTCCTTCAGGCGCGCGTTACCAAGGCTTCGTCGGTTATAAATAGCGCGGGTGCCCGTCTGCTCCGTGTTTTGTGGGGTTTTGCTCAGCTCCTGCGATCTCAGAAAAGCACGAGTTGCCAGGCTAGGCCTGGAGTGACTCAGAGGGACAAGTTGTGCTCAAGCGGTGCTGGTGCCCCAGCAAGACACCACTTCTAGCTGGCAAATCAACAGCCCCGTTGTGCTTCGTTAGTGCTTAGTCCCGTGTGGCAGCAACTCGAGCCTCTCCTCACCTGGTGC
The DNA here is from genome assembly GCF_011077185.1 of Oxyura jamaicensis. Lineage (NCBI taxonomy): Eukaryota > Metazoa > Chordata > Aves > Anseriformes > Anatidae > Oxyura > Oxyura jamaicensis. Next base: position 7,595,290 of record NC_048903.1, on the reverse strand, counting down.
CTCTCAGGTGCCAGCCCCTGGCCGCCAGCCCCTCACCGAGCAGCGGCCACCAGAGAGCCCCAGAACCCGTGGCCAGTGCTCGGCTGAGGAAGGTGGAGTTGGCTGGGGCCGGGCCCCTGAGATGGCAGAGCACTGAAAACGCCCTCCTGGCCGCCCCCGGGCAAGCCTAGAGCATGTCTGGGAGGGGGTACGCAGAAGGACCGGGTGGGTGGTGACAGGCCCCGGGGAGAGTCTGCTGGGGTGGATAAGTGACTTGGCCTGTGGGGGAGTGCAGAAAAGGTGCTTTGAAGTGATTCGTGTGTTTGAGGTGCAGAGATCTGAGTAGGCCTTCTGCCTCAGGGGAGCAGATCTGTGCACTTGGAGGCTTCTTTCCTCATCATCTGGAGGGAGACTTCATCTTGCTATAGCTTGTGGTTGCAATGGCTGTGTTGGGAAATGCAGTCTGCTGCTGGTTTCTCTGCTCCTTCCTAGGCTGTTGTTTACAGAACCCTAAATTCCGTCATTGGGTTTATTAAGTCTGGCACAATCTCGTTTAGTACATCACGGTAATATCTGCCTTTGGTATGGTAGGTGTGGCAGCAGTCAAGAACTTCAAAGGGAAATGGAGACTCTTTAGAGAGAGGAAAACAGTGACAGGGCAGAAAACAGCTACTGGAAAGACAGTCGCATAGACTAATTATTAGTCTGGCTCAGAGACGTGGAGAAAGAAATGAAAAAAATCATAAGAAGAGGTATGTTTCTTCAGTGTTTTCAGAAGTTGTCTGCACAGTCTTTAGTAACTGTGTGGATTAACATAAGTGGCCGATGCTAGTAAGGCTTCAATATTTAGTTAACCTGTGTCTTGTACTACCTAAATTCATCTTTTATTTGGTAAGGCTGTATTTAGACTTGTCAGCTACTTTACAAACTGTCTGACATGCATACCCGCCTTGGTGGTTTTCCCTTGTGCTCACTGATTTGTATGCTTCTAGAATTTTTGTTTTTATTTTTTGTCACACAGGATTTTCTTATTAGTGGGCAGTCAGGAAGGAAGAAAAGTTATAAGGCTGTAGAGAAGCACTTTTTTCTGTAAATCAACCTGATATGTTTAGGAGCTAAGCAGAATCAGTAGGACTGGTACCAGCAATATTTAAAATACCATAGGGCATCATGTGATTGTGTCTTTGCATTTAAAAACAAACAAAACAAAAGTAAAAACTGAAGATCAGGAAAGGTAACCTAGCTTAAACCAGTGGGGTGCCGTCCCTATCCATGTCCGTAGGGATGATGTTCACCAAGTATGATTCAGCCCAGGCTTGTCCATCCAGTGAGCTGAGCAGCTTGCTCACCACTCATGCCAGAATGTAAACCAGCGGAATGATGGATAACAGGAATGGGAGGTGCGCTTGACATATCAACTTGAGCCCAAGCTAATGAGGCAGTTTAGAAGCAGTGTTTGTATACTTGCTTCTCCTTTGCCAAAAACATCTCTGTCACTATAGTCCTGTTTTATGTCTTACATAGCCAAATGCTAATGCAATATGTAGTACAATAAGTAATAAGAAAACTCCTCAGGGATGAAACTTTATGTTCTATTTTGAAGTAGAGCTAAAAACCGTGAGCTTGGATCATTATTTTTGTATTAAGTCAAAAAGTAGTTGAAAGCTCTTACCACCTACTCATGAGTTGTATTGATGAACTTTTTAGGCACACAGCTGAAAAGTTGTCCCCTACTTTTTCTTAACAATTGCACATTGTGTTTATTTTTCTTTTGTATGTATGTATGTATTATTATTATTTATTTCTTTATTGATTTCCTCCAGGTAACTTATTCATTTAGTTTCTAATATTACTTATATTCACACAATGTGATGAAAAGCAGCTATGTTAAAACTACAGCAGTTGCCATATAAAGGTTTTGTTTGTTTGTTTTAAATAGATGGTACATTTCTTAGCTCTTCAAGGTACTGTTTTGGCTTTAGAAAGGCTCCAAAAGGGATCATTCAAACTCAGTTTGTGTTTCAGACCTTTATGCGTTATTTGTGTGGTACAAATTGAGTTTCATTTTTCAGGTGAAGCATTTAACAAAGATTTTTAAAAAATCAAGTAAGAATTTATTACGTTTGTCACTGGACAATCAAAAGAGTTTGGTCTCACCTTAGTGATAAAGAAAACACCCACTCTTCAAAAATGTACCAAGTTCCCTTATATGTTTAACAGAGTCTTCCTAGACAGATGAGTATATGAGCAGGCATCGACTCCTACTTAAAACTAGTGCTGTACAATCAAATTTAAATAATCATAACGTGTTCTGCTTAAAAGCTTCCTGAATAAGAAGGCACCTATGCACTTAAAAATTACAGAGCCTAACTGGCCATTGCTTTGAACCTCTTTGATATCCAGTTTCATCAGGTTAGGCAGTTGGTATATTATATGCACTGTCTGATTTCTTAATTTTTTATACTATGAAAAGAAAGCCAATGAGGGCAAAATAGCACATGGTTAACTAACAAAGAGTGAGTGGATAGTACAAAAAGTGAATCATATCTCAAGTATACAATGAATTTTTCATGAAAGAATTTATCAATTTCACTTTTAAAAATTATATAAAAATAAAGAATAAGAATACGGTTTTGGAGGACAATTGATCACACTGAAAAACTCTGCTAACCCTGTTGGAGTCTCATTATTGTTTAAATTCTGAAAAAGACCCAACTTTCTTCCTGTTCTAGTGCAAAGATCTCAGTGTTGCTGGGAATTGGACTAGACAAGATGTTTTAAATCAGATTTGTATTTGCAAAAAGTGCTTCCATTTATTAGGATGTCCATTGCATGTAACAGCTCAGATGCAAGTAAAGCCCTTGTCATAATGAGAATTGGCCTTGCCAACTATTGTTATTTTTAATTTAGTTTTCTGATATGTTGTACTTGTTTTTATATAATATTCTTTTTTTCCAGTGTGCAGTGTATCCTGTGATATTCAACAAAAAACAAACATACTAGCTGTAAGTATCTGATCTTTTAATTCTACTAACAATTTTAACTTACTTGCACTCTGGGAAATCTTTATGCATGTTATTCAGAAGTCCTGTTGGTCATGTCAGTTTTGCCCTTAATTCTGAGTGGTGTGTGAATCGAAGGCATGCTTAAGAAAAAGGCTACATCTTGTAAATATATGCAAAAGCACAGTCTGTATAAAAAGACATATTTGCACAGGTTTTATACCTGCAGACTTAATTTGGATGTAACTAAAGTTTGCATATTCTTGAAACATACACTTTTAACAATCTGTCCTATGAGGTCCCGTTTTATGTAATATGTGTAAGCATTCTCTGTAAAGAAAAATATGTTCTTGGTTATTACTTGGAGGGCATATTCTGAACAAACAGCTTTGTTTCAAGGCAGGGTAAGAAGGATGCTTTCTTGTCAGGTAAGTGTGAAGATACTGTTGCAGTACTTCTGTATCTACGTATATTTCTCCTAAAGTATGTTGCAACTGTTATAAAACACACTAGGCCCTCTAAATTTACAGTATATGAGAAGTTAACAACTGTGGAGTAAAGTGTGGTAAGCTAGGTAATGCTGAACAGACTGTACAAAGGCTTAAGCAAGGATGAGAGAAAACATTAGAGAAGGTAACTGGAGACAAACATCAGTTTAATCCTTATTCAGAAGAGACCACAAATACCTGTGAATCATCCTTATGTAATCCCTAAACAGTCATATAGGGTATAGTTCCTTCTGCTTGCAGTTAAAATACAGAAAAAAAAAAAAAGAAGCCTGCTTCTGAGCAACAGAAATTGGATAGTGTACTGGAGACTCGCTCTATTGTCAGAGCTAAGTTATGCTATTACAGGGTTTCTAAAGGAAAGGGTGGGTGGGTAGGTGCATGGAAGAAGGAAGTACTTACATGGGAAGGGGAAGCAAGGGAGAATGAAAAAATATATAGCCTTAAAAATGCTTTAGCAAAAAAATATATATGGCTTCTTGAGGTAATAAACTGCCTCTGAATGTTCTTGTCCACAAGAGGGTATATACCCTTTATACCCTTTAGAAGAAAGGAGTCAGCAAAGATGCAGATAACTAGCTCTTAATAACTAGCTCTTAATGTTTTGAGACTAGGACATATATAGTGTGCAATGGAAGCATTTTATAGAAGTAGTTGGCTATTTCTAGCTGGCTTACTCTATTAAAAAAAAAAAAAAAAAAAAAAAAAAAAAAAAAAAAAAAAAGGCCTGTTTTTTAGTCTACCAATGATCTGTCACTCAGTGGCTGTCTCAAAAAGAAGCCAGTCCAGCTTTCCATGGAATCTTGTCCTTGGACAAGATAAACACGTTCCCCAGAGCTGTTACTGAATTCCAATTCAATGATGGCTTGTGACTATTTCCTCTATACTTTGAGCTTATATTTATAATTATTCTTATTACAGCCAAGAGTCAAACTATTGCTAAATACGTTCCTTTATAGTCGGTGTTTAGGAAAAGCATAAGGAATTTATTAGGAGCTGTTGGATATCAGCTTTTTATAAATATTTTCCATTGCACATGCTCACGCTCTGTCACAGATAAAATTGTTTACATGAAATATTTTACTTCAGTAACTTCCTTGAGTGTAAAGACTGCAAATAAAATATAGTAATGCTTCACCTAGTTATTAAAATTATTGAAATATTTTCTTTTATACAGGAAAACAAAAGTTACTGTCTAGAGTTGTGTTATTTTGCAGAGAGATCATCTGATGGAAGTTTTAGGTACCAGATGGGTTTTTGCATTTAGAAAGTCAGAGAATCATCACACTTGAAGCTTTCTGGGATGAAACAATATTACAAGCTAGGATGATATTTTCTGACCACTTTAAAGGTGCTGTTTTGAAGTTGTGTGCTAAATGGCAACTCTATTCTTATATATATATTTCTTTAGTTTAACAGTCCGTCAATTTGTGTCTTTGGTTTTGTTCTAAAGATTACTTCATAATGTTTTAGTCTTGCTCCAGATGAATTTAATCTGTTTTACTGTCGATTTCAACAGAAGTGAAAGTCAAGAGCTTTACCAAATGCCTGTCTAAGCTTTGCCATTTTGAAACATTTGAATATCAAGCTAAAATATGAATAGTTTTATCTGTCACTGAATTAATAATGTGGACTATCTGAAAGCATGGGATGTCTGCCTTTCTCTCAGCTACCAACAAAATCCTCCGCCTTTGGGAACAATACGTGACTTAGAAGAGGGAAATAATAAAATTATTTTGCAGGTCCTCTGTAGTCTTAATAACAGAAGTTGCTATTTATATACCTTTATATACCTGTTACCTTTGTACTCTGGTAAAATGTGGGAAAAATAAGTGTTGACTGGGCTGCATACCCTTTCACTTGAATAATCACTGTTTTATGACCTCTTGTGAAAGATTTGCTAAGGGGGAAAAGTGAGGAAATAGAATTTCTTGCTGTTACTCAATGAACTTTTTTGTAATTCTAAAGGGGAAGAAAGGAGTGAATACAGAATTAAGTTTGTTTCGGAGAAACAATAACAATACTTATTTTTTTCAGATATAGAAGTCTTCTTTTCCCTTGGTAATCAGAGAAGCAGTCATCCTAGCATGAAAACAATTATTGTTGTTCCTCTTGAATATATTCAGATAAACGTCTGAACTTTGCAATCTATTATTTCTATCCATGAAGAAAATAGTTCCCCTAGAACAAGATAGTTGAAAGCATTAGTTCTTCTGAATTGGGCACACATCATTTCTGAATCAAGTTGAAATATGTAGTTCAAAAAGCATTCCCATTGCTTTCCCATTTTCATCATCAAATCTTTAATAAAGGCCTGATATTAAACTACGTCGCTTCTCCAATTTTATTTTTTAAATAGATGCGCTGTAGCAGTTTGGGATGCTGCTGATCTTTTCAAAGTTGAATTCAGTTGACTTAAGTTTGTGAACTTTCTTACTGTTTTGATCCTCTTAATTCTTGTCTCCTTTGTGGAAGAAATTCCTATTTCCTGTGTCTCTATGCTTGTAACTCTTTAGAGAGAATGACGATACGTTGATGAGGAATCAGGCCATGTGTGCGGTGAGTTTTAATTTCAGCAGCTGTTTCGGGGCCTCCTTCCATCCTTCCACTAGAGGGAGCTTTTGCTTGTTAAATAATTTTACTCCTTTCTTTACGGGCCTGTAACGTGCCCTAACTTAAAAGTTATTTTCCAAACCAAACTCTTCACTTCGTCAAACTAAACAGTTTTCATTAATTACTCGTCTCAAATTGTCTGGTTATGACAAATATCAAGACGTAGAATTATTTCCCCAATAATTTGAAAATAGAGGCTTGGAAAAAAAAGACTATTAGGTTGACAGTCAATTACATCAGGAATAATTTTGGTAATTTTGTATAAATTGCCCAACTCTGGTAAATCTTGTATAAGTTTGAATAATTTTCTAGTGAGCTTAGTGGGGCTTCTGTGAATTCAATGAAGTGAAAACTTGAGCACAATCTGTACCACGCAGTCTGATCAGACAATCCAGTGCTTCCACTTTGAGGCTGGTAACAAAAATAATAATAAGAAGAAATAAGGTAATGCTCTCAGGGAAAGGAAAAGAATGCGGTCTGAAACCTAGAGGTAATAGCTGAAAAGGAGGAAAAGGGAAAAAAGGGAGCTTTGTAAATGGCAGACAAATTGAGGTCAAAGGCTGAGTGGTATTTGCAATATATCTTGAGGTAAAACGAAAGTTTAGGTAAGTGCTATGTCATGGAGATTGGCTGCCAGAGCTACTTTCCTGTTTTTAATGCCAAGTGTAACAATCTCTCAGGAGCAGCTCATAAAAATAGCTAGAGCTTGTAACACCCTACATTGTCTTTTACTGGAGACCACAGCATCGTGTGTGAAGGGTTTTCTTTACTTCCTAATCCATCACCAAGGAAACAGGAAAAAAAAAAAAAAAAAAACTCGGACATTTAAGAAGTGCAGAGACTATCTACTAGGGCATGAAAAAGAACTTTACAAAGAGGCCTGTATCACATAATCCTTTTTTTACAGTTACTTGAGTGATTTTCTTGTGGGTGGGTTGATCAGAAAACATTTTGAACTTGAACACCCAAAATAAATTTTGCTGTTTTCTTACTCTTCTTATGAGTAAGACTTAAGAGTCAATGAAGACAACCAGTTTGCAGTTCTGTAACTTCTGAGGAAATATTTTGGAGCCTTTAATTCAGAAAATGAGTGTAACTGAGAAACCAAATGGAAGATAGGGGAAACCTTTGCATTAAGAATATCAAGCGTGGTATCCAAGAGAAATACATGTGGGATGAATCCTGCGTCTTCTGATTACTAGCTGAGAGGAAAAACTCAATTATTTAAAATACAGAATAGACTGAGATAAGCTCTTTCTGTATCTTTGTTGATTGTAGCAATGTAGTCTGTCATTCAACAGGGATAAAGCATTCTGCTGTCAAACCACTGGAATGCATGTGGGGAGGAATTATAGAGTAGAAAGTCAAACAAAAGATGATTTAACAATTATATTGTTTGTGCATTTAAAAAAAAAAAAAAAAAGTATTTTTTTCAGTAATACATAAAAGTACTATGTAGAAACCACAGTGCTTATTCCTGGCTGCTAAGATTGTCAGATTCTCAGGTGTGACTTACTCTTACTTCACTAACAAACATGACCTTTTGATTCTAGTATTAAGTTTTGATCCTAGTGTTAACAAATGTGTTTTGCCTTGAAAACTCCTGCTTGTAGGTTAGCATCACCTCAAGAGGTACGATTTCAAGTGGGTTCAGTATTGTGGACAGACCTTTTAAAATGCATCCTTTCAAGAGACTCAGCTTTACTCTTTCATCTTTCATGACCTATGTGAAAGTGCAGCTAAGATTTGTGGAAAGATCTGTTTTTTTAAATTCTGTGCAATGTGACAATCCGATGTTTTGGATTCAAAACAGGAAAAGCATAGAATGAGCATAGTAGAGGTGTTGCAGACTGGCTCCTTAACTATGTTCACAGAACTGTGAAGAAGAGCTTGTTGAGTCTGCATGCAGGAACACTGTGCGCATTACTAAGTGTTTGTCACCTTATTAAGCTTTAAAACAGTTTGGCTTTTTATTCGGGGAAAAATGGCTGAAAGCTTGGGGCCTTCAAGTCATTCAGTTCTACTTGCTAAAACCAGAAACAATCACAGTTAATCAGACAAGCTGATTTTGCTCAGTCAATAGAATTACAGTACGTGGATTTGGCACACTGACAATTAACTGAGCAGCTGGCCTACATTGAGTATATTGATAACCTCGGAAATAAGATGCCCTGGTGGAGGTAAGGTCTCCTAACAATAAATATGCTGCTTCCAGATGGTGAAGTGAGTAATGAGCCCAGATGCCCTCCAGCGTTGCTCCAGCACACAACCATTGTACCTTCAGCACTGCCTTTTCCTGTCAAGTGTAGGAACCTCTGGGCAATAACAGCTGAGTGCTCCCGACAGGAAGCATCTCAGCTAATGATGTACGGGTACAAAAGGGTATAGAATTGCACTGCCATAACGTGTAGGAGAAGGAGAGTTCATTGCCAGTTCTGAGCTGACAGAGAGGGCAAAGAGCCTGGCTACAGCACGGCATCAAAATGAGCTAAATCAAATAAGAGTTTCGTCTTCCTACTGGCAAAAGCTGTGTCAAAAGGGTGATATGACTAGAAGAGATCAATAGAAGAGGGAGTTACCCTTTAGAAAATGATTTAGTGATTCTTTGGAAAGAAAATGTGCTGTGTTAGTCCTGAGAGATGAGGCATAAGATAGAAGTGATTATATAAATGTGAAAAATGTTTTTTTTTTTTTTTTTTTTTTTTCTTTTGTTGTAAATATTTGCATGAAATCTTGCAAAGTTAGAGAGCATATCATACTTTTTCTCTGCTAGCTGGCCAGCAATGCCTTATTTTTTTTAGCTAGTTCTATATGAAATACACAGCTGAACTGAATATTGAGTAACCAGGCTGGGTTCTGCTTGCTAGTTAGACTGTATGAGAAGAACCTCTATCTCTAGAACTAATGTACTAGTATATTAGCCAACTGCTCCAAGTAGAACATGGTAATGAAGGTTGTAGACTACTTTGCAACTAGAAAGACTTAGGGATTTCTAAATTTCGAGTAAACACATGTCCCACATGGTTATGGTGTCCTAAAGAGATGAGAAATTGTAGCAAACTGATTTTTTACTTTCTAAATTAGGATTGTAAGCCTAGTGTCTGCTGCTATTCTGAACAGTTTAAGTGAGCTCCTGAGACCTGTGCACTAAGCTTCCCATCAATTCTACCCCAGTACTACACTTATTTTTGGAGCAGTAGCAAATTGATTTTAAAATAGTTATTGAGACAGCTTAAGATCTCTTGTGCAACCAGCTTCACGCCATTCTCCACTCCAGTCCAATATCACTATGGATAGTAACAGCAAGATTTATGTATATATATCTTGTTACTATATTCCAATTTTCTTTCCAATAAAAATAAATGTAACCATTTGGATGTGATAACTTACACACTTCTGGCAAACTTATACTAACACTGCTAAGATTAAAATTATGCTGGAGATAATAATAGCTCAGTCCTCCCCTCCCTTTTTTGCATTGCTTCAGTATGAGAAGGATGCAGCAGCTGAATGATACTTCCGATCTTGATTTGAAAGACTGACAGTTTCACTTCTCTGTCAGATAATGAAGCAAATTTCTGGTTTGAGATTAAGAGGTGTTGTATGTACATATTTTAAAGAAAAAAATGGCACTTATGAGTCTTATTAATAATCATAATTGAAGGCTTAGAGTATTGTAATGGATTAGGCAATGAGTAATTCTTCCTGTTTTATGCATAAGGACACAGACAAAGAACCCATCTACGAAGATCATACAGAAAGTCTTTGTAAGAAAAAGGAACTCGGTGAATATTTCCTGTTTCTAGGCCTGCTACTCTGAGCACTTGCCCATGCTTGCTCCTTGTCCTAACCTTCAAGAATATATGAAAGTTGAAGTCTGTCATCTTGGCTGTTTCAAGGAAAATGAATAAATTTGATATGCGTATTCTTTAGAAGACACACAACCCTAAAATGACCTGTTTCCCACCGATTCTGAATGAAATGAGTTGATAAATAAAGTATCAGCTAGAACTCTTTGTGCCAGTTATTCCCAGTCTTGGGGCTGTGATGGGTGTGAATGGGAATTGTAAACGCAAAGGAATTTTTATGCTAAAATGTTGGGGCAGATAGGGTGTCTGTTTCTGCAAAATCGAGGGTTTGTAACACGGATCCAAAGCCAAAAAGAGGCTTGCATTCTTTTAGGCTATGTAATCACAGAACTCAGGGGGTGGGTGTGATGGCTCTGCACCACCAGGGAAGTGGTGGTGAACAGCAGTGTATGGCAGTGCAAGAGGCAGGCCTGGCCACTGACTCCTGATTCTGCTCTTTGCCCTTTGTTGCTGTGCTGTGGTACTGTTTTTTTGCCTGCAGTGGTGAAAAAACCTGAGTTGGTTTGCTGTGTATCTACAATGGTAGTCAAAAGTCAGTGCATAAATTTATTAGAGAGTATGTGCCAATGGTCTGTCAAATCTGATATCTTCAATAAAAAATGACATAAGAATCCTGAATGTGCCATGTATTTTACACGATGTAATTTTACTTCAAAAAAGTACATGTTAATACCCATCAGCTTACTTTAAAATATACCAAAATGAGTTTTAAAACAAACAAAAAGACCCTTTGAATTGCAGGAAATAGCAGCAATAACACACAAGAATTCACACAAGCTGAAAATTTAAGTAAAAAAAAAAAATCAAGCAGTAGAGATACTGATGTTGCATGTTAAAATCAGTAAGCAAACCAGTTATGATGAGCATACGTCCCAGAAATCAGCAGCAGATCTTCTTGAGCTGTTTAAATAATGGTAGACTGTGTTATAGTGTCTCTGCTTTTCCTCAATATGTTTTTAAAGGTGTTGTTTGTCTAGTTTATTAGTAGATTCTCTAAATTCTGTGCAGAACCAATGAAGGTTCCATTTAAATGTAGAAAATACAGACCATCATAGCAAAACTGCAAAAATACACAGATATGATAGAATTTATATAATTTCTGCTTCTCTTTCACATAAATCCAAATCAGTTTTCTATTATCTTCTTTCTATATATGTGATATAAAAACAAGCTGTCAGCCTAATAAGTATTAAGAAATTGGATAAGATTTTGTGTAACTGAAAGTAGCTCATTAGCTGGCTGATTCTTCACCTTCTTTTCATGCTGTTAGTCTGAGCAATGGATAAATGTCAGAAGTCATCTGGGCATTTCTGGCATCCAGCGAACATAGAATTTTGGGGTCTTTGGTGGACTAAGTAAGATTGCTCAAGAGTATTCGCTGTATTTATATGTTAAAAAGCAACAACAACAACCAAAAAAACCCTACTTGAATTTGATGTAAAAATGCATGTGGCTGTGTATCTGCTTTACATGTAGTATGCAGACTCCTCTTGACTGACTGAAGAGCCACGCTATTCATTTTTAGTTTACAAGTATCTAAGGTAGTGAAGACTGTAGAGACTATGATGGTATTTACTTTTTTCCTGAATGTCGTATTTTCTTTTAAATACTATGCAATAACCTTTCTTTCAATGTTTACTTTGTATGTTAAGGCAGAATTGATCCCTGAGTAGAAAGTTGACACAAGAGTAATGTACCTCTTAAATTCTATGTAAACTCCACCTGGTGCGTGGGATTTATAGTGATATTTTGCAAAGAATTGAACTTCACCTTTAAGACCTTGCTGAGGTATTCTTAGCTTGAAATCAGTAGGTCACTTGTGAGGAGAGACCTGTGCTCTGTTGAAATTTTTGAATAGCTGTTGTAAACAGTAATGCCCATTTTCTCACTGTTACAAGACTTAGTTCTCAATATCTGTTACTTCATACCTTCTTTTTTCCCTTTCATACTCCAATATCCTGTTTGATGTGATGCCTGTAAATGAAGTGTAAGACACTCCTGAAGTATGTGTATCATTAAAGAGTGAGTTTAAATATATAAAAAGGGGGATTTAATTAAAACACAACACTAAAAGTTTTATATATTTTGTAATGTTCTCAAGTTGATGAATATTTAAACTTGGACTCTTATTTGTGTTGTCAGTCAAACATGCCTCATGTTCTTAACTGCTGGTATTAAGTTCCACGGCTGAATATGTTCTTATGAACATAGGCTGTTTAAGGAGCTTCCCAGTTCCCACTTGTGCTTCTACAGTGATGAAGCAGGACAAATTTTACTGCTGTTGCAGTTGCTTTTCTTTAATGGGATGGGAACCTGTGCTTTAATTTTTGTTCTAGTACCTGTCCACAAGAATAGGGTTTAGTCCAGAACTGTACTCGTATTAATTTCAAATAAAAAGTCTGTAAAAATAGTAGTGTTTTAGTTCACTTTGACTCCAAGTTGCTCAGTAATATCTATCCTTTTGTTGTGTTGTCTTTATTTGCTGCAGAAAATAAATATTGTGTTCTCCTTTGAAAAGTTAGCACAATAAATCCTGTTACAGAGGAGAAATTACAGCTGGCATACTCCATCTTGGATCTTCAAGAATAGCAATTTCTTTTTGCTGCAATCAAGAACCAGTGTAAACATTGGGGAAAAAAGGAGTATGTTTCTCTTGTGCTCTGTCATCCCTGTAAGCCTCAGGAAATGCTGAGGAAAGTGAACTTGTAACTAAAATGGAATGTAGAGCACTGGGAATTGGGGAAGGGTATAGAAGTAGAGTGCATATAGCAGTTTTGCAGGCAAGAAATTTAATGAGGACTTTTTTTTCCAGAAGTTTAGACCTGTATTTATATAACATAGGCATGCTTAGAGGCCTTGTGTGTCAAAAGCAAAAATGCCTGTGATTTTGTAAAAGCTAAAACACCAGAGGTGATTACTGCTTTGGTAAATTTGGACAATGCGTATGTAGGAATATTTGCAAAAAGTTATTTGAAAAATAACTGAATTTGTGGTTCTGCTGATGCTGTTACAACAGTGTTTATGTAAGGCTGTACTGTCTGATCTAATATTGTCTAAAATACAGTCTTGTAGTTGTCTGCTCAGCATCATTTCAGGGCAACCTCATTACTTCCTTTCTGACCTTCGTCAATAGCTTGGTTCCAAGATAGCGTTCTGGAAGAGGTGGCTGATACACCTCTCCTTCTTATTTAAGCGTTCCTTTGATGTTTCAGGATTTCGTTGCTCTTTCTGTGAGCTATCCCAGTGGCACCTGGATACTGATGCAGCACTTCCAGTTGTACACCAAGATACCCTAAACATTCTTCTCACTGCCTGACTTTCATTGCTTAGTTACTAGTCTCACCTTGTAAAATCCACAGCCTTGGTCTCTTAGAGTTCCAGGCCAGTAATAAAATCGATAATGCAGAGCAGAGCTGAATGCATGAGCGGAATTTGCAGAAAGAAACTTGTATAGCACCCATCAGCAATTTGCCTTCTATGAAAATGTTACTGCATTCATTACAGGGCTGAAGATATCCTCCGGATCTGATGGTTGAAAAACTGAAGTAAAAAATTATGGTAAAGGAGCAATCATCCTTTCCCTAGTTTTCAATAATAAAAAGCATATAAACTGCATTAGTGTTTTGTATCTGTGTCCTTTAAAAGCTGTATTACAGCACAGGACAAGTTAGTTTTCTGAGAAAACTAATGGGGGTGAGCATAGGAATAGTTTCCTTCTGTAAACTATATTCAGAAATGTATTTATACTTTCTAAAGCTCCACTGTCCTGATAACCTCATATGCTAAAGGTAATCCTTATGTGTATAAATGTTAGTGATGTTTCACATTCAGCCTTGGTGATAGCTCCACAGGAACAGCAAGATCCACTTGTGTAGTAGTCCTTTCATTGCAGTAGAGATTTAAAAAAATAATAATAATAATAATAAAAACCAAAACAGAAAATCTATACTGAAATCTGCTCAGAGGGTTGTGTCATCCAAGTCTGAGATATCTAGAGATAAATGTTACATGTACCTTCTAGTATCTTTATTTTCTGTCTGTTCTGAATCTGAATATGTATTGTAAAGGAGGAAAACAGCTTGACCCACAATCTGTGAAGTGTTATTTTCTGCAGTGCCCTCAATCACTGCACTGGGCTGCTGGGTCATCTGGGAAAGATGAGGCAGGACGGCCCGTTGCGAGACAGTCCTGCCGATTTTCACTTCATCCTTTGGAGGAGCTTTTTTCCAGCCTGGCTGCAGATAATGACTCTTCCTATATCTTTGCCCCTACCTAGACCTTAGCAGCCATCACATTCTCCAGGAGTCTGTCTCCTTCAAATCTTTAAAGCATATTCATCCAGCATCCTGGAAGTCCTAGCACCCCTTTAACTTGAATGAGGCAGGGAGGGGTCATTATTTTACTGATAAACTGCTTACTGTCATATGCTTTTTTAGTTCAGTTTCCTTTTGCTTATTGCAGTATTGTTTGTAGCTTATCTGTAAATAATACCAAAACAAGAAAAAGAAAACAGACAAAGAGAAATACGACTTTTCTTCACTTTTCTTTTAAGATATCATATATACTTTAGGGTTGTTAGAGCTTATGATACTGTTTCACGGCGCAGCCTGGATAGATGTGATGAACAAGGCTTTGACAAAACAGAAGCTAATGTTCAGCTATCATCTCTAAAGCCTATGATTGGAGGCTGAATAAAGTAGCATGAGACAGCTTTGTTTTGTCTGGGCTGTATAGAAGCAGAATTTTCAAATTAACGGGGATGGGGAATGCTATAGTTTAATTATATTAGAGCACTGTTGGTAAAAGTTGCTAGAAATATCCCATAGTAGTCCATATTTTGCTTTCCTTTAATGTAGTATATTTAGAATAATTATTCTTATGGAAAAAGAAGAATTATATTTAGTAACCAGATTGAGGAGAGGGAGGAGCACAGGGGGAGAAAGGGAGGCAGGTGGTACCTGATTTTCATTTTATTGAGCTATTTATGTAGCTTTTGTATAGAAATCATCTATAGAGTTCACAGTTTCTATTCTAGCCCTCTTTCCCTGTGAGAGCAAAATGTGTGCATAGCCTTTTGAGCTTTGTCTCCTGTTGTAGTTCTGTATAAGCAACAGTGGGACTTACAGCCTTTCATCTTTCCTTTTTTTTTTTTGTAATCTACTTTCATAGCCACAGGTATAAATGAAATCTTTGTTTCCATTTTCTCTAATTTTCTGCTTAGTTTCCATCAAAGCATTCTTGGAGGCTTTAAATAATCCATTACTGTGATGCTTTTTTCTTGAAAAGTTATGGGCTTTGTTTGATCAGGGAATGGATATGTTTTGTTCAATACCATAACCTATAAATTGCCTTCTTGCCTGCACTGTTTTTTTTTTTTTTTTTTTTTTTTTTTTTTTACTTTCTACCTAAAAGATGACTGCTCACTCTGTATGCCAGCAGTCATTTCCTGCCTCCTAATGTAACCGTTCCACCCAGTGGTATACTTGCGCAGCCTCGTCAGCCCACCATGCACCTACAGCAGCAGGCATGGTCCTGTGCTGAGCGCCGCCTTGGGGGTGCTCCTAGGTGGGCAATGACACAGGGCTGTCAAGTGGTGGCTTTTATGATGATGTTTCCTGATGAAATATTTCACTCCAAGTCAACACTTGTGTAGTAGGTATTGTCATCTGCAGTCAGAATGGGGGGAGGGAAGGGAGCAAGAAGGTTGGCATGGAAAAGATACCAGTTAAATTTTTGTAGTTTCATATGTGTTAATGGTTAGGTACACTTAGTAGCTACCTAAATTTCCCCTGGTGCTCTCATCCACTAATTACTCTGACTTGAGACAAGCTGAATCTAAGTGGGGAAAAAGCAAGCTAAATAGATGTAAGCCAGCAAAATGACATACCTCCATTTAATATCAAGTACAGGAATTAACTCTTGCTGTCATTCTCTGTGACTATTCCAGCTATTATGGAATCATATTGGTTTAAATTGAAACATAATTCACAGTTACTACCAAGCTTTAATTTGCATGATGCTGTACAGAAACAGTTTGTTCTTGTTCCTGCCTGTTGGGTGTTTGTTTCTTCAGAAAGACAAAGGAACACAATTCACCTGGCCTTCTCTGCTCCAGAATGGATGTTTCTCATTACTGTTATCCTCCTTCACATCTATCTCTAATCTATCTTGCAGCTGCTTTTTATTTTGTTTTTAGTATTATCCTTGTTAGAAGTGGGAGGAACTGTACCCAGAACCAGATTACATAAGAGTACCTGAGATGCCAGGAAATGAGTGTATATATAAACTGTAATTGTTTATAAATGTTTACTCCAGAAGAACATGACCTGAATAAAAAACATCACCTATTAATCTGCTGCCAAAATGCTAACATCAGCGTAATCCCTACAGCACAAAAAATTCCAGTATGCTGGTTGTAGGCAACTTGAAAAGATCTTTTTCTAATATACTATGTTTTATTTTTTTTTTTATTTTTGATTTTTTAAATCTAAATATAATGCACTGTAATTTCTCATATTTCAGGACTAGGGTAAACAAGGAAGCATAAAGAAATCAAAACCATAAAAGATATGATATCTGTGTAGTCAGGATCCTGCTATTGTTCCTACCTTAACATTGTTGCAAAATATATATATATATTTCCATTTCAGTTTTTCACTGTAGGCAACTTTAAATATAACTTCAAAGATCTCATTATTTTCTCTGCTTTTGTTTCTTTAAGCTGTAAAATTGCTATCTGAGATAGAGACTTGTTAAGAGCATCATGCCTTTTATCATTAAAGAGGTGCTGTGGTCACACACCTCTCTTTCTGCACTTTATGTAACCGTAGGCCACAAAACAATTTGCCACAAAACAATTATAAATGCTTTATAGCCTGGTAGGGTAGTGGTTGTACTTTACCTAGCAGCAGCAGGAAGTAGTCCTATGCACCAACTGGGAGGGAGTTGGCTTTTTGGAAACAATAATTTTTGGGTCAACTGTTTTTGTCTTTCTTTCTTTGTAGTCTAGGTAAAACAATTACTTGTGCGTTTTTTTAACACTCTCTGGTTGTTATTTTTTTTCTTTTTCTGTGCTGTGAAAGAAATTCTGGCCAATCACCACGATCTTTTTTAAGGGGAGTATAATGAAGAAAAATGCAATTCCTTTTCAGCTACGTACATGAGGTCTTGCTTCAGGAGTGCAGGACAGCAAAGTTGAAAAGACTAAGGAGAACCTGTTTAATGTCTGCTGTAACACTTTGAAATAGATCTGAATCTTAGATATTTCCTCCCACCCGCCCCTCGTATAGATCTAAGCCTTTACTTTACCATTTGGCAAATCCAGAACTTGATGTTTGGCTTTAAGTAAAGAATAGAGTCTAACGCTCCAGTTGGTACCAGCAAAAATTGTTTTCCTAATTTTTGCGACTGACAAGTAGTATGTTTCTCATAGATGAAGAATAAAACTCTGCCAATTAATAGATTTAATCATTTGTTGTCAAACGACTAAGCCAAGAAAATATAGTGAAGAATGGCAGAACTGGGAAGGAAGTCCACAACTCCTGAAATAAGAACTAATTCTCTATCTTCTGAAATGACTGTGTCAGTAATCCTGTCCAATCAGTGTTTGTAATTCAGTTGGAGTACAGTTGTGTGCGTAGAACTGCACTCCTTACAAAATTTTTGAAATTGTTGAAATAGTTGAATTTTGAATAACACATAAGTAAATGCACCTGTATTCATGACGTTTCCTAATTAGAGTCCACTAATGTAACTGGTGCAGGAGTTAGGTACTTGGCTAATGACTCTTCTTCCATATTAATGCTATGATACAGTACTAGGTATTACTAGAGCATCACATAATCATTTCTAAAAGTCTGTTCTTTGCTTATTTATTTGGTTCTCAACATGCTTTAGCTGGCATTAATGGAGGAACATAAGCCTTTCGCTTATCTGCTTCTCAGGATGTAAATGAAAAGGATCTCCTCTGATTCTCACCACTGTAAGCTGTGGCCAGCCTAATTAAATAAGTGAGCTATAAGACTTCTGTAAATGAAGTAAGCAATATTTATCTCTCTCTCTTCCTACTCAGTCTTTTAACTTGAATGAGAAATTTAGATAAATTAAGTAACTCTTCCATGGTCAAAGATGTAGAAAATCGCTCTTGTAATGGTTAAGTGGGCACTGCATGCCCTCTTTTTTGATTAATTTCTGCCTTCTCCCCCTGACTTAAAAGCCTGAATTGTACATTAATGTAGCAAGTGAGTGAACTACTGTCCGTGAAAGCATTTTCTAAAAGCCTCTGTTCTGGGAGGGACGCAACTGAGGCATCATTCCTTCTTCTAGAGTAACTCAGAATTCAGAGGAATATTCTTATGTTCTATTTCCATGTAAGCTGTGTAGGCAGCTTAAAAGTAAATTGTTTTTAAAAGTACAAACAAGTGAAATGGCTTCTCAGTGAATGCTTGGAACAGGAAATTTCTGTGGTCTTTCCAGGTCTTTCACATAAAAAGATTAAACACTGACAACATGGTAGAGCGAAAGCTGGGACAATAATGTACTTTATTTTTTTTTCTTTGAAGGCTGATGTGATGAGTTATTCAAACTTACTTCTCCATTCCATTGTTTGAACATCTTTATTTTCTAGTTGTCCATACATTATTTGTAGGTAATGCTGATAGTAAGCTGCTAATAAAACAGAGAATACTTACCTCCTGTGTTCTATTCTGCAATATTCTTGGAAGAATCAGATTTGTCTGTATTTGTGAGGGTTTTTAGCAGTAAAAACAAAGAACTTCATCTTTCATCTATTTTACGCAGCGTCAGGATCATGAGTGATGTGAGCATCTCCGCAGTCCCTTGTGAGAGTAGAACATCCAGTGGTGTCAGCATAGGAAAATTAGATCATTAGTTGGGTGATAACATTCACTGCTAACAAATGAAACAAATATTGCTGTAGAAGACTGCAGTGTTTCAATAAAGCTGTAGGTCTTGTTGTTGTTGTTTTAACTCCAGAAAAGTAAGTTTTTCCCAATTTTCAGCTTTCTTTTGATGTTAGAGAGACATAAGAGTGCAATGCTTTGGATTATATATATGCAATTGACTTTTTCACCCCTTTCTGGGTTGTCATTGTGTAGCGTCTGTTCACATACCTCAATAACTTAACCTTTATGTGTGTATTTATATACATACACACACACTTTCCTACTTAGATTTTTCCCTTTCTGAAAGATTCATGACAAAGACTTTTTTTCAAAGGCCTTTAAAAAGCAGTAGGAATAATCACCTGATCAGATGTGGCATTTTGCTTATTTAGCTTAGCTGCTGGGGACAGAAAATCTGTTTTAATTCAATTGGCAAGTTGTTCTTTCAAGTTTAGGATTCTAGTTATTAGCCATTAATATTCATACAAAGTCTTCCTTAAAAAAAAAAAGGAAAAAAGAAAGAAATCAATAAGCACATCTGACCTTAGTAACAGGGCCGTGCTGTTAATCAATAGTGTTGCTAACGTAATGTATTACTCTTCAAAATAACACTCTGGATGTTTGGAGCTCTCTGGAAATCTTTAGACTTGTATGTAGATTTAGTGTTGAAAAATACTTTAGTATGTTCAGTAAAGCTACTGTCTAGCTATTATTTGTAGGGGATACAGATTTAGTTCCTTAGGAGATTGTATGACTTTTGCCCCCCAAAATTATATAGCACCCAAATATTATTTTCTGGCACTTTTTTGGCAATTAGAAATTTTTGGCTTTTTTATTTTATCAATATAAGTTAAATCTTTTTCAAATGAAAAACTTTTCGAACAGGTCAGTCTCAGTTACAGTGAACTTTCTTCTTGGATGTAAAGGAATTTCCAGATGAGAATTACTATGTCCTTGTGGGCTTTTAGCAAGATTGGCACTATGGTATTGCTGTGTTCGTCGTGTAGTACCGATATCAAACAGAGCAGGGGAAGGAACGAGAATCTGATAGATACTAGCTACTGACTTTTCGTTGTGTTTTCAGCTCTTCATGTCCTTTTAGAACTTATATTTTAATTCATGGTGATCTTTTTTACTGATCTCTAAAATGAAATAAATGAAGATTTTAAACATTGAGAAGTTAATACACCTTTTTTCATTGTTACCTAGGAATAGGCCTAGGAACATTTCTGAAAATGACAGAAGCAGTCCCTTTTGGGCAGCTACAAGGAGGAGAGAGGCATCCTGGAGGGAGGACCAGGAGGTAGACCAAGAAAATACCAAAGAGATTTCTGGCTGGATCATGTGTGGCTCTGTCTAAACTATGCCACACCACAGAATACTTCAGTTTGTGTGGCTGACCTAATTTACTTGGATAAAAGGTAAAAGAAAGATAGGACAGGAAATCCTACCTTAGCTTGCCCCTTGCTCTCTATTTGGGAAGTTGTTAATTTGAAGAAGCATCTCAGAAATTATCTTTGAACCACTCTGAGCTGAAGTGTATCAGGAATCCCTCATGTTTACTGCACAACAGAAGCATGGCTTCTTTCCCTTTTCTGCTGGCAACATCTGTGTCTCTCTCTGTTCTAGTTAGCTTTTGACCTGAGACAGTCTGTTTTCATCTCAGAACTTCAAATTCAATGAGATTGTTTCTGGTCCCAGGTGTCCTGATCTGGATGGAACCAAGGATTTTCATTTATGCCAATGTATCTGAAAAGAGGAGTTAACTCAAAGTTATTTTTAAATGTTTTTAACAATTTTATTAAAAAAAACCCACACCACCGCCACCAAAAAAACACCATCTCCAAAGGTGGAGAAATTATTTTAATGGCCAAAGAGATGCTATATGAAACTTTTTGTGGACTTTAAAAACGAGCAATTGCATTATCTTAATCATAGAGAAGGGTGGGTTTTCTTGAACTCGTACTAGTGGGGCTCATAATTAGTAATAACTATAACAATTTAAAACTTTGAAGTTTAGGTACAGATATGTGAATCTACCTTTGCAGGACTTTAGGGGAAGATATGCACCACTTGTCATGTTTCTGAACTGACCCGTGGGTGACCTTGGCATTTCTCTAACATGCAAATTATATTTGCATACAGAGATAACGCCTGAATAGGTCTTGCCACTCCCATATTTCAGTATTACTACTTTTATTTTACAGGTAGATAACTAATTCTGAGAGGTAAAATGATTTCCCCTCTCATAATTGAAAGTTTGTAGGAAAATGAATTTAGATCTCAGCGCTTGACTCTGGCGTTCACTTGGAGGGGGGACAGGGAGGAGTGGAGATGAAGGGAGTGGGAAAGAGGTGATGGATGAATACCCAAGAATGCAAATATTTCAATGAGACTAGAAGCTGATAGTAGCCAGGGAGTGGGAGATCATCAGACAGTATGATTTCTCTAACTAGAGGGGTAGTGCTCCCTCTAAAATAGCAGCTGACCTCTTAAGAGCCAACAGCAATTTGCTTGAAAATACTGATATTTGATATGTTAGATTAGTGCAAAAATGAGATAGCTTTGACTCTTAGAATAAATGGATTTTTAAAATCTATTTCAAATTATATGAATAGAAGGACTTCCCCCAGGTTTTGGACTGTCTCCACACATACATTGTCGTCTTGTCCTGAGGTTTGTGTTTGTACTTCTGTAAGTCTGTATGACTGGGGCTTTTACTTTTGTTTTCCCCCATCTCATGTCAGTCAGAATCATCTTCTATAAAATGTGGAGTAAGTCCACAGACATCTTCTTAGATCTTTTCAAGAGGCTTATTAGAATAGTACATAATTTAGTCATTTATTTTTATTTTTAATCACCTTGAAGTGGCGGAAGAGCACTATACCAAAGTTTTTGGTTATTACAAAGAACAACCTCTCCTTGGTGTCATAGGTAGATGTCATGTAATGCAGGAAATGATGAGGACACAACTTTCAAATGAGTAGTTTGTGAATTCCTGGGCAACAATTGTTTGTGAGTGTTGTTTGTTTTACAACGCTCCAGACCTGAAGTCCGATGTTACTGGGTTATAGTTCTGATTAACAAAGGCAGCAGAAAGGATTTTTGTGACAATATCACTTGAATTGGGTGTTGAATATCTTGCAACGAAAGCCTTTTAATAAGAAATGATTATCCCATAATAGCTATACTGAATTGCTCTTTTCTTGAAATAAGTTGGTTGTGGCTGTTTGCAAAATTTCATTGCTGTTAAGCATAGGTATTGAAAAAGACTCAGCTGCATGTATGGGGCGTAGTGTCATTCCTGTGGGCAAGCTGTGAACATAAGAGAAAGTAGCAGCAATTCTTTGACTTCAAGTATATACATATATGTATAAAAGGGAAAAAAATAAAAACAGAGAAAGCAACACGGTGACTGGCAAATTGACTTACTGTACTTCTGAAATACAATGTGTTATATTTCATACCACATACAAAGCAATAAAGCTGTACCGTGATATCTTTCCACACTGATAAGAAGAAGCATTTATATAACTGCTTGTCTGTATCCTTTGGCCTGAGAATTGCCTTTGTTGTTCAGTAAGTTAGGAAGATGCTTTGAAAGTTCTTGTAGTTGCAGTAAAGGATGGGGTGCTGGGGTGAGGAGAAACAGGTCATCAGTCTTAAGTCTGGGCATGAGGACTGTGCTCGGCATGCAGCATGCACATCTGAATGAGATGTTTGCCTTTATCATTATTTTTTGCAGCAGAACCAGGATCCTGCTGAAGTAGTCAGTTCATATAGCCAGTTTGCCTGCCTGTGTGACGGACAGCTGCCTGTTTCTGAGCTTTATGTCCCTGACACCAGGCGCAGGCTGGAACAAAGAAGTGGTAGAGGCAGCAGGCAAACAGGAGGAGGGAGAGGCAGCACCAGTCACACAGAATTTGGAGGAATCCCAATCCATACTTTGATGAGATTTACTTGGGCACCTTTCATTGAATGGTAGAGAACGGGTGAAATGTTGATTAACAAAGGCAGAAAAGGAGTTAATTGGGAATATCTCTTAATTGATTTAAGGGATCAAGCCCTACAGCATTAGTGATATGAAACGTTTCCTGTATACCTGCATCTCTGGATAAATACTAAATGGTCTCAAAGTAAATTTTGCTGCTGATGCATTAGACTTTTTTTTTTTTTTTTTGAAATGACAGTGTGTGTTTTAGTTAGATATATTTGATGAGGAAATAATTTAAAACAAGATTTCAAAGCATACAACTGGAAACAATTGATGATACTGTAATGTTCTGTCTCAGCAAAACCACCAAAACAACCAACAAAGGCACCGCATCATCAACATTTAAACAAAATGTCTGCACCAATGTTTAAAAATAGTTTGGCTTCTCAAGGCTAAATCTGTTTTCAGACAGTTCCTTGTCTGAAAGGAATATGTTACCTCTAATATATTTTTGCCAGGCTAGCTCTCTTCCTTCTGCTTATCTCTTTCTGCTACAGACAGCTATTTATTTTATGATACAGGAGGCTTCTTCATTGGAGGCTGAACACACATTTTGTCACTAAGAAGCTCTGGCAGACTTATTCATTGCTTTTTGCATCCTGTAAATGTAACTGATGTAAAGCATGATAATGTTTTCTAAAGAACTCTCTAGCTTCTAAAAAGCTCTTCATATTTTAGCAGCAGCAGTCATCAGCAGCTATTCAACCTTAAAGTCATAAGAGAATGCAAATATTTGTATTTTAGGAATAATGATAATCGATTAGAGATTAGACAAATTTATCTGAAAAATTCAACAAAATTTCTACTTTATAGTCAGATATCCAACAGTATAGAGCTACACTGGACATCATAGCTAGTGTTCTATGCTGCGTAAAAAAAAGGGGGGGGGGGAAGGAGGGGATAACTATTTTACCATTTTGATTTATTTTTCCTTCTTGGAAAGACAGCCAGGGAGCTAGATGCAGACAGGATTGACTTCTAACTGTTGGGACCACAAAAGACTTGCAGAAAATCCTACTTCCAAAGGCATGGATCTCCGGGCAGCTTTATCGCCTTTTGTATTCTCCCCTTCTCTGATGTTGTAGGTGACTGGGCAGGCCCTTGATTTCTGGTTGCTTATCCACTAAATCTTGCAGGCGTTATATGAGACCCTGAAACTTCAACTCTTGTCTGAGGAAATCAAAGATGTATTCCCCCCGTACATATGTATATGTATTGATATGTAAATGTATTCATATACATTATTAGACATTTTTGTTAAGGCTAGCCCTGGGTCTACAAGCAAAATTAACGATAATTTAAGATATTCTCATACTGTTACGTGAAGTGCTTCTGTAATTAAAGAAAAGAAGAAGGTTGCCTCACAGCCAAAAGACTAGCTTGTAAATCTCCTATATGAGGCAGACTGTTCCTTCTGCTTTGAGATAGGCTTGACTTTCTGCCAGTTCCTTCAACCATTCTAACCTGCTATTTGTAACTCAACAAGGCAATCAGTCTGCATTTTCTTGCAAATTTACAGAAATAATTTTTCATTGTACGGTAGATCTCAAGTGACTCTTCCGTCTCTTTTTTCTTTGGCAATATTAATTCTGTCTAGTTTTATGACGAGGATAAGCCACGACCCCGAGCTGTGATTCAAGGAAAACTGAATTCAGTGAGTTATTTCTTCCCTTGGTAGTGTTTGTTTGATAATCGTGGGTATTTTTGTTTTGTTTCTAACCTTTTTAGGAATAAACAACCGCAGTCCATGACCTTTTTAGGAACACAAAGTCATTCCAGGGATATCTTTTATACTTTCTACTTCTCATTAGCTTTTCACTAAACTTTGAGGGCAGCTTGTTAATTTGAGCTTGGGTGGTACTATTGCTATAAACCACTTAGTAGCCTTATTTGTGTTGCTGAGGGGAGGAGGGAGTACTGAAAAAGAAGTGGTTTTGTGCTTTCTGTTTGTCTTGTCGAGCATCAGTATTTGACAACCGAAGCAAAGGAGTGTTAGATGTGGTGCCCAGACGTTTTCATTAAATCCTGACGTCACACATCTGGTAACTTGTTGCAAAGTAAACTCTGCCATGAAGGTATATAATGCAGTTATTGATACTTCTTTAGTTAAAACAGGTTAAAACACCTGTTAAAACAGGTGTTTCAGAAGTTTAAACACAGTAACGTGATATTTAAATCTACCCAATGTTTGTTACAGCTTTGTGGACAAAGAATGCACATGCTTGCTTTAGAAAAGCATTTTGTTTTCTGATGCTAACTAAAGTTGAGACTATAGTGTGTGTATATGAAAAACAACAACACTTTTGTTCTAATAATCAGTAAGAAATATCTCGTGCTTGGGTTCTGCTAGTTCAAGTAAGGATGCGTTTCCCATATGCTGTCCTTACTCCCACTCTGATCCGGGAACTGCAGTGCAGTAAAGCTTTCCAAGTTTGTAGCTTTAATTATTAGTTCTGGGTCTTAAAGGCAAATAACTTAGTTTTCTACCTCTCTTGCATGAATTTTATGCTTAAGTGTATGTACTGAAATTTGTCAAAACAGACATAAATGCAGAAACGTCTGGGAGAATATGATAACATTAGGAGTCACAGAGTTCTAAAAACTACCCAGTATTGGAGATTATTTTAAGCATCCATTACTTTTTTATTAGTTTATTATATACTTGAATTTCACATGCATATCTTGTGCTGGTTTTGTGTATTCCAGAATTCCCTTCAGACTTCAGGATAAAACATAATGACAATAGAAGATAAAATGGCTTGTGCAGTTTTTATGCTTCTGGTAAGTGCAAAACAAACATCTTCATTCTTTGGTCTTTGTTTTTTCATTACTATTGAAAAATTAAAATGATTTGCCTTCACCTCAGGCCTTCAATTGCTCTGTTGGGTTATTAAACATACAGTGGAAGAGCCAGTAATGAGTAGTATTGCTTATGTTCCTTGTCTATTTGTTCTTTACAAATAGAAGATTCATTACAGCATCTATGAGAGTTGGGGTTTATTGACTTGTCTTTCTAAGAATCTCTTATTCTCATAATTGCTTTCAAGAGTGTTTTTCTGCTTCTTTTCCACCCCCATTAATCACTGAATAGACTTTTTTTTTTTTTTTATATATATATATATATATAATAATCAGCAGTAATTGAGAAGGCTATCCAGTAAACTCTCAGTGCTAGCATCTGGTGTTTTCCAAATTATTAGGAGTATTGAGGGTGTTTACTGAAGTGAGGGAAACGAACATATTGCTTAAATAGAATTGTATGCTTTATTACCTGGAGAGCAATTTGAGTGCATTGAAGGGTGAGTTAAACAGAAATGTTCAGCGGTCAGTATTCTACTGTCTCCCATTTTGTATTTAGAACAAAGAATTATTTATTTTCAGCTCCCTCCTGTTTCTGCAAATAGTTTTTTCCTTCTTGTTTTTGTACATTATGAAGTACTTCACCAGTGGAACTGAAAGGAAGCCTACGGTCTGTGTTATTCAGAGGTGAATGTGGTAGTTATTAAGTCATTAATAGTTATTAGTTATTAAGTTATTAATAGTTAATAGTTATTATATAGGTAGTTATTAAGGGCAAGTGTTATGAGCAAACTGAGTATGATAACCAGGGGCAAACAAAGCTCATTTTCTCACAATTAAGGAAAAAAAAAAAAAAAAAAAAAAAAAAAGCCCTTTTAAATTCTGATATCATTTTCCCATAAAATACTAGACTTTGAGTATTAGAAAACCAATTGACTTTGCTCCAGTTCAGCCATATTAATTTGAGGTTAAGGGGATAATCTTGTGAGCTTTGAGTTTTCCTTGTAGTCTCTTAACTTCTCCAGTGACAGATAAGCAGCACTATAAAAGCAAAAATTAGCATGATGTTTAAACTCTGAAATGCTATGGTTTAATGATAATACTTGTACAGTATAAGGTTTGTTCCCTAAACATATCTGAGAAGCAACTTTTAGGTAGGTGATAATGTAATTTGAGGCTAATTGTGAGATGTAAATAATATTATATTTCTATGAATAAATTAATAAAGTAATGAAATAAGATTTACAACTTCAAAGATCTCTATGGAATCTGTTTGGGTGGAGAGGAAGTAGTTGTTCAGAGAAAACAGTACGGTGTTTACCACTGAAGTACTCTGGCAGCATTGACAGATCTCACCTTTCAGAAGTTGTTTGAGATTACAAAATAGCAAATTATATTCAATTTTGAGGTGTACAGGTCTTATGTACTGTTATTTGGTTTATTATAATGTTGGATTTTTTTTCTTGAGCAGAATTTGATGTAAATTTTATGGGCTTCTCCTGTATAAGAGCTATTTCCATAAATTACATGATGGTAATGGAAAGGCATACTAAGACATTAAGTTCTTGCTTTGATTCTCCCTGGGCTTGGCTCTGTAAGAAGAGACAGACTGATAAAAAATTAAGCTGTTTTATCTGGTATATAGTGGATTATCTTTGATAGATAAGAGGGAACAAGTTGACAAGTAATAAATGCCTGTTGGTGTTAATGTATGAAACAGATGGAAAACAGATTTTTTTAAGCTGATTCTGTAAAAGTAGCAAAGGAATTTGAATGTGAAAATAAATTTGCAATTCCATAGTGACACAGAATCACATATTAGAGCATATTAACATGTGATTTATTTATGTATTCATAGGAGGGATTTATCCCACATATAGATAGTTATTGGAAACCCCAGGAACAGAAGCCCTAAAGATTCTAGCTTTTATTTTGTTAGATTGTGATAGGTGCTATAAATACTTGTTTTCAAAACATGAATTAACTCAATGGTTTTCAGTTATAATGTGGTAAGGATTTTAAAATTAATGTTCAGCTGCAATGGCATGATGTCAAATAATGTAAAATCAGCTCATCTTTCAGTCTGACATAGATTATAAATGTGTTTTGGCAAGCAGTCCATAGATTTGAGCAATCTTAGGGCTCATACATAAACTTTGAAGGAAGAACATCTAAATATAAGTAGATCTTCCTGGATGATCAGTCTCTGTATCTATTCACAGTAAAATGCAGTCAGCCACTCAGTAGAAAGTTTCAGTATAACCATAAGGATTTAGTGGTTCCATCTCAAGATGTAATTTGCTCTTGACTTCTCAAATATAGGTACTGATTTTTTTTCTTAGTTATGCTGCTAGCAAGTAGCACTTTAGTGAAAAGATTATACTTAAATTGTTCAGAAATGTAAATTTTATTATGATCTTTGATATTAACAAAAATCTATTTAAGGACTAAATTGATTTGAAAATAAGGAAAGTGTTTTTTCCTCAAACATCAGCAGATGGGCTGCTAATAAACAGAATTCTCTGTACCAAGTAAAAACAAAACAAAATATATTTTAATGTCTTAAGCATTCTGGGAAGTGTTCACATGACAGGCACTTTTTCTTGTCAGTCAATGACAGGTCGTTCCATAACTTTTCATTTTACTGGTTTAATAAGAATAGAAAGTAATTCCTATCATACATCACTATAACTTGTATGTACAATGAGGGTCATAAATTCTACTCTGGACAAGAGAATTTCATGCTTTTTGAGGACAGATCAGTATGTCTGTGATCACTGAAACACTTCAGTCATTACTGGCATGACGACTGAATTCCCTCTGTCGTCATATCTGCAAAGGTAGGCATCTCCTTACAGAACTTCCAGAATCACGGTTCTCGTTCACTTACTTTCAAGTCAGCTGTAGATTTACAACTTTTATCGAGAAGAAATACTTCACGCTAAATGGTTTTATGTCTAAACTATAGAAGAGAAAAATTAACTATGTTTTGGTATTTATAAGTCATGTCATTGACCGTTTCCTGGTCAGCATGTATAGAGGGAATGTGTCTTTGCTTTCTTTGCTTACATGCATTCAGGGCTAACAGAAGGTATTGGGGATATGGGTAAAAATGAGCGCAAAACCAGAGTGCTCCTAGAAAGGCATGGATTTTTGCCACAATATGGGTTGGGTCTGCTACTACTGAAATACTGGAACTCTCCTTTTTCAGATTTTTCACTCTGTACTGGGAAACGGGCAGGTGTTAACTAGACAGGAGTATCTCAACTTCATGCTACAAACTAAAAAGTGCTGGGCCTGGGGTTGTTGGAAAAAGTTGCTTACAAGACGTAGCTGGTTAAGGGAGTTCACCTAGCTGCCCTGTGGTAGCAGAAAAGCAGCCGTGTTCTGACCGTGTCACCAGGAAGTTGTAACAGAGGTGAAAATATTATTTAGGCCATTTGAGAATTCTTCAGTAGAGCTTTTTCCCTTTTCTCCACAGACTTGCACTCTGCAGGGTTGCTGTTTGTTTTATTATTACAGGTTTAGTGTTCAAAGACAACATAACTTAGGAAAGAATAGGGACCATAGTATTTTATCACATGGACAAATATACCTTATAAAGGAAACTTAATCATGCAAACCTAGCACATACCAGAGTCATATGAACAAAAAGGACTCATGTAAAATTATGTATTTCTTGTTGAAAGAATCTGGAACTAAGTCTGAAGCAAATAACATTGTGTTCCATACAGGTAATGACGAGAGATTTATTACTGAAATCAATGAGAAGTAAATGAAATATGTCAATAAATGTTTTAATTGAATATACTAAAAATTTCAGGTCAAAATTAACTAGCTTTTTTTAACACCTGCATGAAGTGCATCTAAATAATAATAATAATAATAATAAAATCCCACTTCTGTTGTTTCAAACTGAAATATGTTCTGGGATAAGCTCAAAATCTGAGAGCAGGGTATAACCTTAGGGGTCTGATCTGTGACCTTCTGCCTAAGTTCTTTTAGATACATGACAGGCTTAATTTTGAAGTTGGGAAGTGTTGAGGATAATCAGTTCCCTCCCTCCCCCACCCCCCAATTTCTTACATTTTGTAAGATTTTGCACTTCTTTTTACGTTTTATAAACAGTTGATTTTTTTTTTTTTTTCCCATTCAATGAAAAATCAGTTTGTTATAGCTGTTGTTCATCTATTCCTAAGAGAAGAGGTTTCAGGTGCTGAGGTCATATACTAATTTTTGTGCTGTAGTCAGCCCAACAAACATCTCACTGTAATATGCTTTTATATGCATTTCCAAATAAAGGCTATAACTAGTGCAAGCTGGTAGGTCACATTTAGTAACAGGTTTCTTGTGAAGAAAATATCAGAATAAATCCAAACAAACCAGGGAATAAAATGTAGGCTAATGCAGAAGTCATATTAAGTATGCTTGGCAAATTGCGGTATACACGGCAGCAACTGTATGTTATTCGGAGCTGCTAAAATGGACAGTGAAACAAGCCTGTTGTACAGGTGCTAGATTTTGATTTAAGAAATAGTCTGTACAGTATCAAACTATATAAAAAGTCTAAAAAACACAATGAGAATTATTGTATTTGAAAAAACTGTTCTATATTGTAAAAATGTTAAAATTAGGTCCAAACCACCATTAAAAAAGGTATGAAATGTGCAATTTTTCAAGTGGCAACAAGGGGCACGAGAAAGGTTCCGTAAAGGTTAATAAGAGTTGTTTGATTTCTCCTTGTTTCCCTGGTGATCACACATGTCAGAGCAATCCTTTTCAGGCAAGTAGGACATGAGCTAAAAGTATCATCACTGATTTCAGTAGGGAAGATTGGCTGCATAAGGACTAAAAGGCTATTGTGAGAGAAATGTACAGTACAGCCTATTCATGTAAATACTTGGAAAACACGGGAACAGAATTATTTTCTAACAACAGAGCGGTGAAATCAGTGGAGCCACATGGATCTATAATACATGGCAGAATCTTTTAGAATCCTAAACCTTCTTGAAAGCAAACAGTTTGAAGTCTGCATCTAGAATAACATGAGCGCTTGTGTCTAACCGCAAGCTGCGAGGATCACATTCCCAAATGTACTAAAATTAATAAACCTCTATATCTTTTAAAAAGGCAGTAACCCTTTACACTTATTTCTCAGAAAGCATAGAGTGAGGAACTGATAATTAAAGGGAATATAAATGGCAGGCGAGATGAAACAGATGGCTGTAATGTAATTCTTGAGTCTTAACTGGCACTTAACACTAACGCTTTCAATTCGACAAATACAATAAGACACCTATGTTGACATATATGTGGTGCACTTAACTACTTTTATTTATGTAACTGAGGTATTAAAATTGTCTTGAAAAGCAGACATCTAAATAAGAGAAAATGATGTGAAGAGAAGGGTAGTAATCACTGTTTTTGCTGATCAATGACAGTGGTGGTTGTTGTTGCTGTCTTTCCCCCAACATGCTTAACTTTCAATTTCATGCGAAGTCTGGCTTGTTGCTCCACCGGACAGGTAGCTTGGGAGGATGGGAGGAAGTCCACTGTTCTTCAGCAGAAATTAGTTATGAAGACTTTATTTCTTTCCTTTTTTTTTTTTTTTTTTTTTTTTTCAAATGAAGTATAATAAGCTAAAAGTGTGTGCGTCTCACACGCTGCATATAATACACCTTTAATATATACACTGTCCTTATACACAAGCATCCTCTATGTACACAGATACCACCTTAACTAGGAAATTAAAAGTCAATAGATAACGAACCTTGTGCTGTATCTTCTCTTCCTCTAACATAGATTTCACATGGAATTTCCTCCATCACCCTGTCTTCTATGACTTGCTCGGGGCAGTCATGCGCTTGTTTGAAAGTGTAACTACTTTTCTTGAATGTGCTATTAAATGTTTTCATTGGCTGAGGTTGTGCAAAATCATTGCGGAAGGGAAGTTCCATGGAGCTGAGGTTTGTCCTGCTTTGTTTTATATTGGAGGCTTGAGAGCCACAGTGGTGGTCATGAATGCACCTGGAAGCTGTTGAAGAGCGCCTCATTTTCTGATAGTTTTCAAGTTCTTCTGATAAATCTGCCAAATCTGCAGAAATCTCTTTGTCCCTCAGTGAAAACAGTTCATAATGTGGAGGATCAAATACTTCCTGGAAACCAGTTTTATTGAAAGCAGTCTTGCAAGCCATAACTTTTTTGCGAGGTTGCTTTACTTGTACTAGAATTGAAATGATAAGAAGAACTAAAACTATCCCTGACGTGATACCAATGATTGTTCCATGTGTTCTGGTGATTTGTTCAAACAATCCGGCTTTTTTCCTTTCTGCAAAGAAAAAATGGGGATTATGAGAGTTCTTACTTTTCATATTCTGTACATTAGAACAAAGCAAGCTGCATTGTGATTGCCACGTAAGTGCTGTGCTATTAATGAAATGAATTAATGGTTCTAGAGACTAGACCTGTATGATTTGTCACATTAGATCTGTGCATTTATTCAGTGAGTCTAATTCCCCATCTTCGTTAGTGATGGTAATAAATTCATTTAGGAAAGAGTGTGGGGAAAGGGGGAGCAAAAAACCTCAACCAACCTAAATAATATGGCACTTTTGGGTAGTACTTCATATGGAAACACACAAGATGGCAGCATCAGTACAAGATGGTTTTCCATACTTAACATTCTTTTTTGGAGATTCAAATTTTCCAGTTAGGTTTCTGTTCTGTAAAAATACTTCATTTAGAGGATTGCAAGGTTTCTCCTGTGATAGACTCTGCAACAGTTGCTAGCGAGGGGAAAAAGCATTTAAGACTGTAGAAAAAAATGTTGCCTAAATGTTGCATATTTTCAGCTATCAGGCTCCTGGCATCTGGGTATGTCTGTTATGCACTTAGGTACTTGTCCTGGTTTCAGTTAGGACAGAATTTATTTTCCTCCTAGTAGCTGGTAGGGTGCTATGTTTTGGATTAGGATGAGAAGAGTGCTGATAACATGCTGATGTTTTACTTGTTGCAGAGCCGTGCTTACACCAAGCCAAGGACTTTTCAGCTCCTCGCTCTGTCCTGCCAGCGGGCAGGCTGGGGGTGCAGCAGGAGCTGGGAGGGGACAGACCCAGGACAGCTGACCCCAACTGGCCCAAGGGGTATTCCATCCCATCTGACAGCATGCTGAACAATATATAGGGGTGGCTAGCCGGGGTGGGGGGCCGGCTGCTCGGGGCTTGGCTGGGCATCGGTCAGCGGGTGGTGAGCAATTGCATTGCGCATCACTTGTTTTGTACATGTTATTATTATTATTATTTTCCTATCTTACTAAACTGTCTTTATCTCAACCCACAGGCTTCACTTTCCCATTTCTCTCCCCCATCCCAGAGAGGGAGCAGGGAGGGAGAGCGACCGGCTGTGTGGTGTTTAGCTGCCGGCCGGGTTAAACCACAGCAGTACTCCACACACAGTGCACGGAGGGAGTTGCATACCACCATATGCAATCTAAAACCACCCATATACTAAACAGAGTCCTGAGGAATTGACTAATAACTCAGGTCTGAAATACTGTTTTGCTTCAGAGCTCAGCCTATTTATTCTAAGTTACATTTATTGCTTTAATATGAATGAGCATATCTCCCCTTGTCCTACCTAGTTTGGCTCTTGTTAGCATACTTCTGTGGGAGATACAGATTTCAATGCTGTAGTAGTTCTCTCATCTGTATCTAGGTTTCTTAATTCTTGGAAGACTTTTTTTCATCAAGGTCTTAATCAAAAGGTGATGTCTTCCCCAGTCTCTTAAAAGAAATTGCATGTGACTGATTTTTTTTTTTTTTTTTTTTTAACTATTTATTTGTATGCCCCACTGGCCTTAGGCGTAAGGTAGGCTGCAACATAATCAGGTTTAGGCAGTCACTGACATGGACTAAATGAGAACTCCAGGTGCCTCTGGGAACTGAGCACAATTGAGAAGCCTTCTTTTCAAAGATAACATTGTTCTTTTGGTTTCATCCGTCTCCTTAAGTCTGCCTTAGCTGACAAGACGGATCCAATCTTCAACTCTCCTTTAATTATGTGCTGTGTAAATACTGAAGCAGCATTTACATTGTATCCAACATAAAACATGGTAGATTATTCAGCATCAGATGTACAAATATTGGGAAAGATGGTTTCTTATCTAATGATACAGTTTTCATAAAATTTTGTTTCTGAAATACTGTAGTACATTAGTGAAGTGTAGACTCTACGTGAGGTCCTAGAAAAGCACTTAGAGATGGGAAATAGATCCAGCAATTGCACTTAACAGGGAACAGAGAATATTATTAAAGCTAAGGGATTATTTAGAGGAAACTTACTTATCCATTGAAAACTTAACAGTTATGGATCATGCTTTTTAGCTGGAAACCTTGCATAATATGTAACACATATAATGCACCTTCCATTAGAGCGTATTAGAGCAGTGTGATTTTTTTACAATGCTTGTCCAAAATACAATTGCAAAATAGCTTTTGAGTACAGAAATCAAACTTTAGTCTTTTGGTAAATATAATAAGAACAAAACACTATCTTATTTCAAGGTTTTTGTTAGAGAAAGTTTTGATCCTTCCTACAGTTAAGACTCTCTCTTTGAAACCGAGCACATATTTTAATCTTTCAGTTTTTTTTTTTTTCAGACCTACTTATGCCATTCAATTTGTCAGGTGAGCACAAGTTCTTGTTTTGCTTCTTTAGCAAGAAAAAAAAAATAGACCTTTAACTGTTTTTGTTTCAACTCTGAAAATTCGCTTACTGTTGAAACACAGATAAATATATCTGTGCTTGAGTAGAATAGTAATTTCTTCAAATCATGAGAACTTTCTGTACAAAGCCTGATATTGAAATGACTTGTTGGAGTTGTGACAGTTTAAACAATACTTCTCTGCCCCGGGTTCTAGAAGCAGTGTTTTATATGTCTCTATTTTCCATAAGTGATGACTTCTTCACATCCTACCAATCCCTCCTTCCTCCCACCATTTCTTACACCACATGCAGCAGGTGCACGTACTCTGAGATGGTCTCGATGATTAAGAACGTAAAATGAAAACAAATATTTTAAATTTGCATTTATCTCTGGAGACTGCTGCTTCTACTGTAGAGAGGAAAAAGACTGTGCTTGAAGAACTGTCTTTTTCCGGCTGTATCATTTTTTTCCTAATAAAAGGCATTACTTGTCCCTACATCTTGCTTCATTTAAAACTTAGAAATGGATATGATGGAACCTGGCAAATACTACATTCTTTTTCCTATTAAGCTATTATTCTTTTAAAATGAAAAGTTCATGCTGAAGAGGAAGAGATTTACTTATAGAGCAGTTAGATCAATCTTCATGCTTACATGCCTCCTGAGTTTAAATTAAAAAACTGGAACACCGTTCTGAGATTAGGAGAATAGCTGTCTTCAGCATATTTCCAGGAAAGGACATTTCAGGACTTTCTTGAAAGGCAAACTGACCAGCCTGGGTTATAAAGGCTATACTTTGCACTATATTCACCTCTGCAGTGATTTTCATCCCAAGGGTATGCACAGTTTTGAATGCCATTGCAGACTAAAGAATTATTGATGCACATGTTGCTATGGCAGAAGTAAGTGTTGCCTGAGCAGGGAGCTGCAGTAGAGAAGAGGAAGAAAATGTTAGGGATTTTCAGTAAGTCATACATTGCATAACAAAAGAAAAAAAAAGATAGTAAATTCCTGTTACTCTTAACATGCATATTTGTTCTTTTCTCTTTACAGTTTCAAACTGAAACAATTCTTATGCACATCAGTAATTATCAGATTATTTACTCCGTGGTGGGTAGGGTGTTTTCCTGTGTATTTATCAATGCTACAAACAAAACTCTCTTGCTCAAAACGGGTAGCAGAAAGGCAGTCATACAACACAAAGAATGGAAGAAGGCTTTAATACTTGTCTTTAAAAGCTTAACACTTAAATCACATGTTCACCATCAATTATAAATTTATTCAGTCTGCTGTATTTCTGCTGTGTAAATGGTTGTGAAACAGCTCCTGAACATCTGCGTTTTGGAGCCCATTAATATCTTAAGACAAATCAGATTTCAGCTTGTGGAGGACTGTTTCAGGAACTGCAAGAGATTTCAGTAACTGGAGGCATCTAAGTCATTCCTGTTTGTGAATCAAAGCTCTTAGATCCTGCTATCAGAACTAATGCAAGGATTAAGAGAGTAAAGTCCATCTTTTTATCTGTCTATATATAGTTGGAAATTTGAAGAAATACTTCAACTAGAAAGTTGCTCTAAAGATTTTTTGCATCAATGTTTGTTATAGCTCCTTGATGTTAGAAAAATACTTATAGAACATCCTGAAAAAGAATATATATATTTTAAATAGTATACTTGGGGAATTCTCTATGACTTAAGGGCACTAGATAAGATTTTTTTTCCTGTGTCTCAGTAATGTGTTATTTTTATCACAGAAGTGTCTGTTACTAGTGTAATCAATTACATATTAAATAGCATAGATGTTGTGATAGACATTCTATTACTTGGTTTCATAGAAAAAATTTATTCTTGAGTCTGGATTCTCTGAAACCAACAGCGAAACCCAAAGGCTACAAGTAGAGGAGGGTGACAAGTCCTGAATACCACATGTTTCTCACTTATTCCTTCTGTTAGGCTTCAGACTCAGTGACAAAAATAGGAGTCAGGCCTACAGAAGAAAAGAAAATTCAAGCCTTTAATTTTGAAATTGCATTTCCTGACCCAATTATGCGTGTCTTCCTGTTTCTTATTGCACTCAATTTTCGTAATCTCCACTCATTCATTTTAAGCTTTTGTATTACTGTCATGTTAATTTTAACCCCTGACAACCTGGCAAGAAGACCCATATAGGAAGCTTGCTTTAACTCTAGTGCAAGCACTGTAGTGCTTCTTCCTCTAACATACTACAGAATTTATTTAGAAGGTATTTTGGAAGAGTTTATCTGCATAACTTTAGCATTTTAAAATGTCATAGTGAGGAAGATACATGTAATAATTACTGAATTGAGCTGAGAATTTAATTGTTTGGAAAGTAGATTCAGAAAATGAAGGACATTGCTTTAAAGTATTATCAATGCTTAGAAAGTTATAGCTCATGCCAGTTATACCAGGTATGAATGAGATGTTAGCGTTAAAATAAGGAAGTCATTCGTGAGCCATCCGTTTGCATTCTGGGATGCAATAAACTGGCTTGGTAGATGTGAGGAGAGTGGTGGATGTTGTATATCCTGACTTCGCGAGGTTTTCAAAACTGTGTCCCATAACAGCCTGGTAGAGAAACTGATGAATTACAGACTATGTAGGAGGACAGCGAGGTGGACTGAAAACTGACTCAGCTGAGAGGCATAAAGGAATGTGATCAGAAGCACAAAGTCCAGCTGGAGGCAGTCAGTAGTGGTGTTCCCCAGAATTCGATGCTGATCTTATTTATCCTTTATATACAGTAACTTTAAAAGGCTGTGTATGTAATAGTCTACAATGTCTATTAAAATACCTGAGACAAAGGAAGATCTATGAAATTGGTGTCCAGAGAAGCTGTCAGGAATCCATGTGTATTTTTTAGTGTTTCAGTACGGATCTGTATGGAGTTGTAGTTCTTTTGGGGGAATAGAGGAAGAATTATGATGCAAGACACACTCCTTTTCTTATTCCCGTATTTTTTCAATTTGTATCTTTTTGGATGACACATTCTGCTGCTGCCTCTCCATCCCCCAGCACATTCTCTATTTTACATTCCTGTGTAGTTTCTTTAACATTTTTTAGGGATGGCTTTTGCTCACAGGTCCATGAAAATGGGACAAATTGACTTCATTTTCCTTTGTTTGTTATATGGGGAGTACAAAGTCTGACTACCAGTCACAGTGATTGATTGGTTCCAGTCCAGGACTTCAAGGACGTAGCTGGACTCCTCTCATAACAGCTGCCTAAAGCTTGTGCAGTTTTCACGGTGTTCTTTATATATGGCATTATTCATGTATTGAATCAAGCCAGAAATCCAATACATTGATTTTTAATGTTGTTAGCTGAATTACTTAGTCAAATTTGCAAGCAGCACTAGGTATGTGTTAGGTGACTGTCATGCACAATTAGCTCATTTATGTAAATCTTTTCAGAAATATTGATTGTTTTCATGGTTGGCTTCTTATAATTACAAATCATTAATAAGGTAGAAGAGAAAAATAGGTTAGAGATTTGAAGAGAAGATAAACCCAGATTCACTATTTTCAGTTTGAAAATTTGATTATCACTAGACTATTTAAAAATACAGGAAACGCTTAGTTTTCAGGCACATACTTTTGAATTACTGTATCCAAGAAAGACAGTATCTCAAGTTAGAAGATAAATAAGAATAACTGCATGTCTTTGCTGACTTTCTTCTGGCAAAGACTTTTGAATTGCTTTAAAATTCTAACTTTGGAAAGTTATCCAGCCCTAGAAGTGGTTACTGCTTCAGCCTCTTGCACTTCATCCCTCCCCTGCCCCATAATATTTAAAATATACAGGGATAATTTCCCCTGGCAAAGTTCATAGCATTTTTGAGATAGTGCAATTAATTCCAGCTTTTATCACTGATATTAATAATTGTATTGAAGTTACTGGTAAGTAAGGTAAGTTACTTTTCCAGTAAGGTACTGGAAAAGCTGTTACAAATGTGATAAGCAGGTTGTGCTTAAAACATACTTAAATTCACAATAAAGTTTACTAAATGCCTACTCTAAGTTAAACGATAGACTAGTTTCTGAAATGTTCTTTCTACTGGTTCTTACTACCATGTACACAAAGCAGGCAATAGGACAGTTACCTTCAATCGCTGGTACTTTAGAAAGGCTGTTGTGCAGAAACTATCTTTCATTCTGTGTTAAACTTTCCTGGTCAGTGGAGCTGAACATCAAACTACCTGTTACCTGGAACTTGAATTTTTTTGCAAGGTGGTGACCAGGATCCATTTCAGAACTGTCTACAGACATGTTACTTCTGTCAAAAACAGTTAACGTCTTTGACAGCAAATGTGTACTACTTATTCTTCAAGCAGAGCTTTCTGAAAACCTTTAGCACAAGCATAGGTCTGCTCTCCTGAAGTGCCAGACATGTTTTATTCAGTTCTCTGCGTATATCTTGGGTCTGCTGTGCAGTTCTAAACTCAGTTTACTTCTCTGCAGAAGATGACACTTTGCAGTTTCCACATTCTGCAATGTGGGCCATGTTGTCCTTTGTAAGTATGCGAGGCAACCAAATTCAATTAAGTTCAGAGGGAAAGTGCTTAGAAGAAAATCTCACAGACAGGATGCTTTCAAGAAGCATCTTAATTTACAATGAGAATAATGACTATCTCTAAGGCAGGCTTTGGAATCCAAACAGAAGCCCAGACAGCATTTGTAGCTCTGCTTTTAATATAGCCTTCTTAATAAATTTGAGTTCAACTGCCTTGTTCGTGGCTGTGTAACACAACTGGGCTTTGCTGAGGGAGCACACATGGTGTTGTTTTAGAGCCACGTGCAATGGAGAAAGGAGGCAGCAGCTTAGGCATGGCAGGAGTGGGGGTACCTTCAGATCTGCAGTTGAAGGTAGGGCTGTGGATAGAAAGAAGATCCAGACTCAGCAGGGTCACAAGCGTTTCCTAGCCTTGTGACTGTCCAGCGTGGGATTGAGGAGAGCCTGTCGTGGTGTCTGGCAGGGAAGCAGAAGTTTGGTACTAATGGGATAGCACACTTCAGTCTCATTACTCTTCTAAATAAGTCTGTGCACGTTTGTAGAAATCATTGAGAAGGACCTACCCTAAGGCTGTATTATTCTTGAATTCAAAGGAAAATTAAACCTTTTAAGAAAGGAGGAAAGCCAGTCTTCAGGAACCATGCTCATAACTGTAATAAAGCAAGTATTTGACTTACCTGCTTGTATGTGAAGGAAACAGTATAATTCCTGCTGCATAAAACATAGCTAATGGCTTTTCCTAAAATACCTGAAGTACTGTGATACCAGAATAGGCACTTTAAAATGTACTTACGATCCACAAATGAAGTGAACAGCATTCGAAACCTGCTTAGTCTACTGCCTTCGTCTGCCCACATTCGTATGACGCCGGTCCCGGTCTGCAGCATGACATCATTTGCTACAGTGCTGCAAAACTTTGCCTTCAGGTTCTCAATAGAACTACTTCCATCATAGACAGCAACAAAATTTCTTTTGCATTCATTGGAATGCTCCATTTGATAGTCCAGAAATCGTAAATAAATCTGTTAGAAAAGAGAAATGAATATCTCCAGGAAAAGTAATACAGAGAAGACAGTTTTTGATTTTTAGACTTGAATAAGATGTTTTGTCCCCATATACATTTGTGTAACTCCTGATTCACAATGCTTTTGAACTTGCATTTCCTCTCATTAAAGGTCAACGTGGAATATTACCTGGAATTTGTAATAAGTGTCTCCATTTCATTCCCCCTCCCCAAACAATCTTTACTTAATAATTTACTCTGATGTATTTCTGCTCCCCCCGGGGAAAAAATAAATAAAAATCAACACAAGAGCTGAATAAAGGTCTAAGCAGCTCTGCTAAGTGTACAGTCTGTTACCCTAGAACAGATGCAAGGAACGCATAAATGTCCTGAAAGAATATTTAATGGTCTTTTGACTGCTCTCTTGCCTTTTTAATTCATAAAAATCAGGCTAAAATATAAGGGAAGGAATCTAGTGAGAAAAGCTCTGAAGCAAAATAAGGAAATTAAAATTTGTTGCTTCAGAATGGAAGCTAATTACTTATACATAGCTGTGTTATGAAAGACATAAACCATGAAAACCACGGATAATTTGAATAAAAAGGGAAGCAGGAGATGAGTAAACTGGCTATCTAGGAAGAGTTAATAAAATTAAGCCAATCTTAACTCCTCCAAAAATAGAAATCTAACCAAAGAAAAAGCAACATATGTGGTAGAGCATATGCAGCAAAGAAATTGGAAGACCAAGATGGTACTTGAAGAGTAAGCAAATAATTTGTCTTGCTAGGGCAGGAATCTTGAGAAAGCTTGCAATTAAGTTAGGGTTGCATAGAAAGATCATTGGGCTTTTTAATCCCTTGTAGGTCTATATTGGAATTCTCAAAATTCTAGTGAAAGTTGATGAGATGTGTAATTAAGCCACCTGTAAATTAAAGCCATCTTTAAAATTCCCAAGATGTCCATAATTTTGACAGAGAAGAAATCTATCCATGTGGAGGCGGAGGGCGAGAAGGTTCTAAGCCATGAGGTCCTCGGTGCGTTCCTCAGCTAAGCCTGGGTCTTGACTGTGCATTTACAATGGCCTGTCTGGCTGATACCACGAATACTAAAGACCTTGTCAACAGCCAGATTTTTCATGCATCTGCCTACTGACAGGAATCTCAAACTCTTGTTTAGATTGTGATGGTGTGGATGAATACCATACTACTGCTATATTACCTGCTCTTCTGCCCTTTTACCATCCCTTGCTTTTAACCTTAACTAGCATGAAAACTGAATTTTAAAGAATTCACTGAAATAAAAGCATTACTCTCGTGTGAGAAACAACAACAACACATGCCCCCCACGTACAGTTAACAGGCTCTATTTAAAACACAGTAAGAGAGAACATAAAAAATGGGATACACTTGTCCAGCCTGGCTTCTCCTTTCTTTCCGCTGTTTTCCAGAAGCAGGCTGCCCTTGCACATTCTGTGATAAGGTGCAGCCTGTGTCATCCTATCATGCTTCATCTCTGTGAAAATGCTACTTTTTTTGTACCTAAGTACGTTCCCTGAACACACGTGATTCCATGCGTGTTCAGCACTGTGATTTGCAAAGTGATTTTCTGTAAATAGTCTTTTTTTCTTTTTTTCTTTTCCCCACTGTCTTAGATTTACAAGTGGAAGTTCTCAGCTACACTGAGAACCTGTCTTCCATTGATGTTTTATCTCACAAACATGGGGGGCTTGAGCTGCATGTGCTGGTGTTTTCATTTAATGATTGGCTTTATGTATGTGCTGTGAAATTACAATGGAAACTAAAAATAAAGTAGCACATTTTTAGTAGAGCTATCTGCATATGAAAACAAAGGAATAATTCCATTGAAAGGGCTCAGCTCTGCAAACGCTCCTTCTAGTTAGTGTGCCAGGCAAATAAATATAAAAGGTCTTTGCTCTTAAATTATACTGATAATTCTAGTAATTTTCTGAAATCTGGAGTGATTTATTAAATTTATATTATGCAGATTTTGTAAGCCCTTTCATTGCTGTAATTATTAGTTTAAAAATATATTTTGAATGCAAAATCAAACTGAGGAAATTAAAAATGTCTATGCTTAGTTTTTGTCTATGCTTAGTTTTGTCTATGCTTTAGTTTTCTCAAGAGATGGAACCATATCAGATCTAATGAGTTTTATCATCATAATTCTGCCAAAATTGAAGCTTGAGAAACCACTCTTAGAATACGAAGAGTTATTTTTCTGTAATGTTTTAACTCAATAATTTAGGATGATGATCTAATCTCAGGACTGACCCAACTACAACTCTGCCTTCTGGCAACATTCAATAATTTATTAAAATATTTAAGCATAAGACCTGGTGCACTCAAGTGGAAATGTAGAGAGAAAATGGTTTTATTATTGTTTCTGGAAGAACTGCTACTATTACTGAGACTAGTACAGGGCACCTGGGAGTTGACTCACTTCCTCAAAGGCTCAAATATATTAGTGGAGTTTTAGTTTCTTGTCTTGTCCTCTTATTTCTGTCTTTTAGGTTGCTGTTTCAGTGCTGATTTGGAAGTTGGTGAATAGGGCTACTTAGTTAACTCGTAGCGGTGGATAAGAATGACTGTCATCTTGGCAAGTCCTGCTATTGACAATGCATATTTTTTAGCATGTGGTAGAGGCAAGGAGTAATATGTGCTTTAATACACACACAGAAGCAAATAACAGATGTGTATGTTATACAGAGAAAAATTACATATTCTTCAGTGCAGTTTGTAAGTAATTAGTAAGTGTATGGTTCTGAAATGTTATGTAGCTTCTCTATTTTTGAAAGCAGGCTAAGGTTATTGTATTTTGGAATCCTTTTCTCCGCACAACAATAAAGCTTAAGTTGTTTTTAATGATTATAAGACAGTGTGTTTTTTCATAAGTAGTCTTCATAAGTAATGCTGCAGACACAATCACAAATATCAGGCACCTATATATCTATTGCTGATTTTTGGCTCGAACAGCTACTATGCCCCTTTTGGGACTCAGAAAAGTCCAACCAGATTTTACTGTGGCACTTTCAGAGGGTATGATCCTATAGCAAAGTTAGAAGAGAAAAAGTGATAGCTCCTCAGGCATTTCCAGGTAAAACCTTTCATTTCAGCTCAGACTGCTGATGAGATAGATGGGGTTTTAGTGAAGGTGCTGGACTGTGAATTAGACTGGGGAGGAGCCAGGTACACATTCTGCTGACTTTGAACAGAACCAAATCCTCCAGCAGAACTATTGGCAGCAAAATTTTAAATCATAGCAGCAAGATTTACTGTAGTTTATCAAAGCTGTTAGCCAGCATTTTTACCTGCAGTTTTCCAATAAAACCACAGGCCAAATCAAATGTCCTTGGAAAATGTTGCTTGAACAGTTTTCAGGGTTATTTTGTATTTGAAGTTTCAAATAATAGGAAGATAACACCATGGACTTGCTGTATATGTTGCATTTCAGAAACAACATTGTGTCTGAATTTCCTAAGCTACCGATACGTAATTCATTTCAATGAAAGTGTGACTTTATGCTAATCACTATTACCTGTTTCTAAAGACTTGGAGACCCATTACATGCTGAATGATGACTTGGAGACCCATTACATGCCGAATGATATGAATGAAACCCACCTTAGCGTTTGGAGTAGCCTTAATTGTCCATATGCAGTCAACTGCTTGTCCCGGTTTTGTTTTTTCTTCTTGTTCTACTTGACTGGAACGTACTATTCCGTCAGCTCCCGAGAGCTCAAATTGGCAGTCTAGGGAGAACATATACATGGCTGTCAAATGCAATATGATATTAATTTAAAATTTCATATATAAAGAAATTGGTACTGTAATACTAGACCTGGAATGGGATTTAAAATGCCTCCTAGGTAAGTGAAGTCAGGATCTGTAATAGAAAGAAGTCATGAGTCACAGGGGCTATCAATTCTTAACAATCACTTCTAGGCTTATTATAATCTGAAGATGATGTCCATTTTTATTATGTCACAATAAAAATTGCCAGAAAGTTTGTTGAATCAATTGGAGGGTACAGAGAGAAACTTTTTTTAGATAATACATTACTTCACGAAGATTGACCTTGTAATTCTATGCTAACAGCTCAGATTTCCAGCCTAACACCAAAAATTATTATTAGGTGTTTTGTTCCTATGATATATTCTTAACTTTAACTGTGCCAGTTTTCTCTGAAATCACTGGAGCTTCACAAGAGTACAGGGATCTTTCTGTGTGCATCATTTTGATCAGATTGTTGTCTGTATGTCGGGGAACAACTTGAACTGGAGTAGAATATATTGATGTTTTGAAATTGCTAATTGCTATTAATAATGAATATAAAAAAAGACAGCTCAGTACTAAAG
Source organism: Oxyura jamaicensis (assembly GCF_011077185.1). Lineage (NCBI taxonomy): Eukaryota > Metazoa > Chordata > Aves > Anseriformes > Anatidae > Oxyura > Oxyura jamaicensis. The sequence goes on along the minus strand of NC_048903.1, from coordinate 7,551,015 downwards.
ACACTTTTTCCTTGGGTACCCATGCTGCTTATATTAGGCTGACTATCACAGGTCTAGATATCATTTATTAGGGCAGAGTTTAGCGTTGAGTGCTCCTCTATTGTTCCTCCTTCTAAATGCACAGTGAATGTACTGTACATGTCTGTGTATTAAACTATAGTAACATAGTGTATGTAAAGTACCAGTGAGTTAAGAATATACTTTTTCATAATGGTTAAATTATGGTACTTGACTTTACTGGGACTAGGCTTGGCTAAAAATGGGTCTAAAATAGGCTGGGCTGTCCAAGGTTTACATATCAGCGACATGTGTTTCCCCACAAGTCGCACAGAAGTCCCAAGATGCATGCTGTCACAGGCGTGGCATAGAAAGTCAGCGAGCAAATCATGTACATCGTAGCATGTACATGTGCACGAGACGTTAGTCTAGGCAAAGAAAGCACTTCAGCCTGGAACAAGGCTAAGTTAGTTTTGAAAGTGATGTTAATGAAATGGCTTTGGAAATGGACTTAGCAAGATGCATAAGTACTGTCCCTGTGGAAATATTTTAGCAGATCACTCTCAGTTGACTGGTTACTACGTTAATGTGGAGAGTTTCCAAATCTAAATCCCTAGCAAGGTGTAAAGTTCTATAAATAGTAATATGTAATTGTGTATAGTATTTTCATGTGCTGTAGGGTTGAAGACCAGTTGGGTAAAGACAGCATAAAAAAATTATGCCTGTGTATACGTTTATAGTAGTAGTAGAGCTAACTTTTATACATTGCGTTTTGTCCCAAAGGACAATAAAATGCTGATAACTACCCACGTATTGTATCTATGAAGTACAGCAATAAAGCATTGCACAAGGATATCAGTTCAAATTCACTTGTAAAAAGAATGCTTGCCAGTTTTAAGTGGCCCAACAGAGCAGATGTAGTTTCTGTCTGTCTAAAGGCACTGTCAGCACATTATCCTCTCCTTCATACCCTACCTACACAGTTCTTTGAGCAAAGAGCAAAGTCTGAGTCCATGGTTTGAGGGTATCTAGTTATATCGATAGTTGATGTTTGGACTGTATAGATATTTCCTCTGGCTTTTCAGAAATGGAAATTTAAAATGTTTTGCATCTGGCTGGAAGTACTGTTATAGATTGACCTCAGATATTTTGGTCATCTTGTCTGATATTCCTTAGAAGATAAGCTGTTGAAAATGCCAAACTGCTAGTCTACAAAAATGCTCTTTCCATTACTACCACTGTTGGAGCTGGTACAAATTAGAGTACCAAAGAGGGAAGTTGCTAAAGCCTTCAGTACAAACAAGATCAATTGACGTCTTCAGTAAGAAAGTACAGACCTGTAATTCCCTTTGGTCAATTTCCCAAAGTGATTTTATTCAGGTATCTATCAGGATTAGCAAGACAGACACCTCTAACTATTGCATTGTTTCTTTGCCTTCATATGCACTTATGATGAGATACAGCTCTAGACTGTCAGAATAAACACATCCACAGAGTTCCATGGGAGCAAATCGTCATTAATCTGGTCATTAATTTTAGGCACCTTTACCTGGTATAAATGAGTATTTTGCTTGAAATCCCTTTCCTTCCAGCTCTTCATCAGAAGTAAACTTGATCCACATAAATCTCCCTGTTGATCTAATTAATGCAGGGCTTTTCAGACCACAGTAACGATCAATGAGAGGGGAGAAGCCAAAAGGTCCATCGCGAACCTCCAGATGATCAAACCGACATTCAAATGAGGGTTCTATGTAATAAGGTTCATCAAAGGTCAACTCAATCCTTTGTCGTGGAGCAGCTAGACATAAAAAATTGAGCAAAAGAGTAAGTGGAAATCTATATAAAAAACACATGAAGATATGAAATGGAGAGAGACCTCCAAAACAGCAAGACAATGAGACTAGACACTTCTCAAAATACATCTAGTAGTCTGCCACAAAAACTCAAGACATACTCTAATAAAAACTTTAACACTGATTCTGTGGGAGATAATTTTTCATGGAATTACATGGATTTTTTTTTTCTTTGACCTTTATAATTGAAAATTCAGCAAGGACATACATTTAAAATACCATGTGTAACACATATCAACATATATGCAAAGGTATTCAAGGAAGGTTTAATATTAAAATATAAATTAGTGTTGTAGTGGGAACAAAGTACATTAAAAAAATGGAAAAAACATTGAGGGATACTGAAAACAATGGAAAAGAAAAAGATATCAAGAACTGCTACTCACTGATATATTTCCTAAACATTAAGCCCAAAATTGGAGATCCTTTGGCAGGAGATGTCTTCTAGTAGAATACTCAGGAAAGTGTAATTGCTTAATATATATTATCAATATATGAATGACTACAGACGTTGGTAAGTCTGAACCAGGATTTGGGTCAGATCCCGAATACCTAATGCAGTACAGCTAAGGCTACTTGTTGACCGCACTTTCACATCTATAGTTTGGAACCATGACTTTATAATGTGTGTATAGTCTTAGTGCTTCGTGCTAGTGTCAGCTATTGTGCTGTAGGAACTTTTAGATACTAATTGGTATCTGGAACAACAGCATTAATGAATCATATGCTGTCTACTTCTGGATGCAAAAAGGATTTATTTATACTTCTTTAACACTGTTCAGACATTTACACCTTAATTATACACGAGTTAAAAATATTTCTGGCTGTTGGCTTGCACATATTGGCAGTGGTCTGCAGGAAGGACTGTATCTTAGCTAGAAACCATGGAGGACCTTTTTCTCACTCAGGTTCCCACAATGTTCCTGTGTAATGACTGTGAGGACAGAGGCATGGAAACTGTTTCTGTGCCCCATGGAAACTGCCGCGTACAAGGAAGATCCAGCACTGGATCTGGTATGTCTGAACTCTAAAGCTGGACAGGATATCTGCTCTCCATGCATTCAGTGGTAGGGAAGATACAAAACTTCCAATGTGCATGCATGGAAACAAGAATGAGGGTCTCTATTACAAATAAAAACTCACTGAAACGTGTTACTTGAAAGACACCAATTAATTGATAAGAATCTGATGATGAAGCTAACTAGTGTTTTTAGCTGACTTCAGTGGGTTTTGGATGCATTCTAGGAAGAGCAAAAATAAGAAGTGTGTCCCAAGTCTTGCAGCCTTTATCCAAGATATTCCCATTAGATTGTATTTTTTTTTCTAGTTAATGATTTTTTTTGTCCCCATTGCATAACTTCAGTAGTACAAAAATGGACAAGTGTCCATTTTTAGTACAGTGCTACTGTGACAGACAGGTGTGGGGGTTTTATTAATAAAGGGCAGCATAAAGATTTGCTGTCCCTGAGATAGATTTAGACTAATACAGTGTGATCTGATAAATGCTAAAGATAGTTCTTCAACCATTTTCTCCAATTTATTATCAGCAATATTCTACATGATACTAAGATAAGCCACATTTTTTATCTTCATAGTTCTGTGCTTTCATAGATTACAGCAGATCTGGTGCTGCTTTCTCTGGCTGTGAGGGTATGCCTTATTCCATATTGGTAATTCCTACCTGTTTGCCTTTTATACTCATGTGCTGTTGTTATCCAAAAGAGTCCATTTAACTTCTCACTCAACCAAGTAACTAAAGAATTGATCGTATTACCAATATGACTATACAATACTTGATGATATGTTAAAACGACAGTTTTAACAGTTCAACAAAATCAATATAACAGTAAGGTTACAACACAACAAAACAGAAATATAGCTGGTACCTTCTAAGATGTAGATGCACTCTTGATTTGGTGGGTACATGTTAGGGTAGTTTGGTGAAGCAAAGTGTCCTCCATTACTAGTCCGTACCCAATTATCGCACTGGGTAGGAGGAATGCGATTCAATCCAATATTTTGCCCACCTTGAGGGAAAACAAAGAAATCAAATAAATGTCTCCTGCAAGTATGCAAATTTGATTTTGCAAAGGTAAAACACTGACAATAATGCACAGCCTATAAAAGGAGAAAGTAATTTGTTTTGTTGAGAAGCCTCTTATCATATATGCCACTTGTTAATATCTAGCTAGGAAAATCTTTTGGTTAATTTAGTGGTGTGGTATATCCTGATGAGATCGCAATTTCGGAATGTCAGATCTGTACAGTAATCCTCAGGAAGGGAAGAGAAGGAGTAAATTTTTTTTACCCACATGAGTTTAGATTTCTTGATGCTTTTTTTTCTAAATCATATAGTTACAGTGGCTGCCAATAAAACAGCTTTATTTTATGTCCTGTGTCCTTTCCACTCCTATGCAAATGTAATCTACAATATTTGTTGGCGTTTACTACTTTTGACCCTGATTCCAGACTATCCTAAAGCATATCGCCATTAGGCTATTTGCAATAGTATATTGGAATAAAAAATGCTTATGATAGGTAAATAAACTAAATACAGCAGTGGTAGTTAATAAAGTTAATAGCAGTAGGTAGATTGCACTGGTAGCTAAGATTCTCATTTAAGATCAAAGCTCTCTTCTTCTGGATGCAGGAAAATACCGTCTGTGGCTGAGATGTTGCACTTCACTATGATCATGCACCATGCTGGATCATTCACAGAAGCTTTGTTAGATCAGATTTCCTTATTCTTGGAGAAAGGGCTTGGGAGTAGTATGATCCTTCTAACATTCTTATTAAGTACCTTTGACCCTCTTCTTTGATATCAGCAGAACTGAAGAGAGAAAGACACGGGATATGTGGTTTCCGCTAGATTTTTCTAAATCTCACAGGGGTGCTCTCATCATGTTATTTATATTTATGCAGTTTTTCCTTGCAGACATTTGAGAGGGAGTCCATGCTGATACAGGTCATAGCTGCCTACAGTAAATTGCAAATTACATCACCTTCCACTGATATCTTGGCAGCCTTTATTTACGGGGGTGAAAACTTAGTCTCTCCTGCAGAAATTGTTCAAGGAAATTGTGTAGGTGTTAGTTCAAGGAATTCTTCTCTCCTATGTGTGGATTAATCCCACATGTGAGAAAATAAGGTTTGTGAAACTATTGCCTTCCCCCTTCAGGAGGTATTGGCTTTAAAAATATTTGTGGGCGGACTGCTTGAAAAGCTTGTTGTCAGATACAGAAAACATGAATTTCCATGGTGTTTTTTCCCACCTCTAAGGTCTAAAACCATAGATTTTTAACTGGGTAAGTGAACCTTCATGTTCTTTTTGACTGGATGTCTTTGTTCAACTGGAAAAAAATGCAGTAAATGATGGGGGGGGAGGGGCAGGAATGGACAATACCGGAATTCATATAATTAATTGAACACCTGTGAGTATCTGAATACTTTGACTTATATTGCTTAATTCAACACTACTAAACTCTTACATTTTTGGAAAGAAAATCATCAAACCAAAATTGTACCTTGTGTCTTCTGTGCAATGGCAATGCCTTCCACTACAAGGATTGTTACTAGCAACACTGGTAAGAGAAATTGAACAGGAAAAGCATCAGTAATTGAACAAAATTGTAGACCATTTTATGCAATCCTGATTCATGCAAATCCTAGAATCACTAGCCCAAACAACTCAGAACATACAAAAATACATAATATATGTGCTTTTTTTTTTTTTTTTTTTTTTAATTTCAGCTTTAGGAAACTAGTGTAGTTTAAGTGCACTGCAGGTTCTTCTTCTATGTTCCTTAAGAAAGCCTATATGAAAACAATCATTTATTGTTTAAAGGGACTTCAAGAATCTTTTATAGAGGATCTACAGATTTGAACACATTTTCTAAAATTAAATTGTGTCTATCTTCTATATAATTTTTATATCCTGAAAAGAGATGTTTGGCTGCTATATTGAACAGTATTTATCCTAAACCTCCATATGCATAATGTGTATACAACAGACTTCCCTAGCTTACACAAAATTAATGGGGACCACAGGAGACACTGCATGGTCGTATCCCTACAGAGGTTTCAGGAGTGCTACAGAATTGTATCTGCAAGACTGGTTGCTGTGACGCTGGTACAACACCATACCAGTGATTTCTGCAAACAGTGCAGGTGCAAGTTCTAATGATGGAGAGATTTACTCTGAGTAGTTGCAGTAGCTGTGATGTTGGGATGTACACTGTTGAAAGCATGCTGGTTTGCTGATGCATTTTGTTACATGCTGGCATTTTCTAGATTTGAACTAACCTGTGATTTGAACTGATATTTGACCTGTTAAAGATTTCCTGTTATATTCCTTACCCCAACCATTTTCCTTCCTTCCATGAAAAGAAGCTGTCTCAATGGTCTTGCTTTCAGACTTTGCCTTATGATTACACTTCCCTTGCACCCAAGAAGTGTAGTTCTGAACAGCACGTACTAAGGATTCCACACTCCCCTGTTCATCAACAGCTTTAAAGCACGTTTAATCTCCGGATTTTCCTAAAATGCTTTGTCTCCTTGAATTGTTAGGGATTACCAGGAAGGGAAAAGGGAATGAAGTTAGAGTATATTATTATGCCCTCTTCAAGTCTTTGGTTTGCCTCCATCTTGAATACCTCTAATTTTAAACCTGTGCATTAGAGAACTGGTGAAGCAGGCTAGGACTTGGACAGAAGCTGGCTGAGGGCAGATGGAATACAAGTTGCAATATCATATGTGTTACTGAGAGGGGGAACAGAGAGAAAACACTTAGTTTCTCTTACACTACAAGAACCAGGGGGTATCAGACCAACCTAGTGGGTGGCATGTTCAGAGTAAACTAAGATTATTTTATTTTAGTGCACAAACTTCATAACACATCCTTAGAGTGGAAGATTCTGCTTCAGGAACCCCTTGATTCATAAACTGCTGGAAGTCTGGGATAGTATTTGAGGCAAATAACATTTGTTTTACTTTTACAGTCTGAGATCTCTGCTTTTGCATCTCTGTGCAAGACAAGATAGCAGGCTAGATGGACTTTTGATTTGACCTGGTAAGACCCTTCCCATGTTCTTAATCGATTTGTTAATACTAATTCCGATGGGCATGGCCTCATCCCTATTAAAAAAAAAAAAAAAAAAAAAAAAAAAAAAAGATTTCAGCAGGAATTCCATTGTCACATTCAAGAAGTTCATTCTATTCCCCGATTTTTCCCTCTCATTGCTCAGGCGTTCTAGTTGCTCATGCTGAAATAGCAGTTTCTCTGTCTGCGATTTCTCTGTGTTGCTATTAGACTTCCAGCCCTTCTGAGAGCTCCAGAGGGAGCATGCACTGACTGTGAACTACTGAGATCTTGACTAAATTCATACAGATGCCACTGTAATGTTGGTACAGATTGATTATCTTGGGGAGGGATGGAAGGAATCAAAGTCTGCCCCTGGAAGTGTCAGTCTTGCATTTCTATTTTATTATGTACGTTTCTGCTGCCCTCTCTTCTCTCTACCCATATTAAAACAGACTGTACATGGCTATGAGACAACTCAGCAACAACCATTTGTTCCATTTCTTAAAGATGACCACTCTCTATTTTGCAAGGACATAGCAAGCTCAGATCAATTTAGACCACTTTATTGTGCTGCTTCTTAAAATGCAAAATGCGTTTTGGCTTTTTTTCATAAAGCAGACAAACACAGAAATCTTGATAAAAACTTCCATGACTAACAGAATGAATGCAGATAGTCCATTTCAAGTATCAGTGAAAAATCTGTGTTTTTTGTTTAGTATAGCTACCTACTGTGGCTAATGCTGTTATGGCAGCATTTTTTTGTTTGTTTGATTTCCCCCCCAGGAACATCAGTAAGCATCGATGTTTATTTCAGTGACCGTGGTCTCTTCTACAGGTAGAAAGAACATCCAAACAGATACTCAGTTGCACTAACCAGTGATTTGCCTTCTTGAAATGATGTGGAGACAGAAACAAGCCTCCTAAAAGGACTTCAGAAAATCTGATTGGTTTTCACTAAAGCCTGAGCTACTTCTATAAATAGCCCAGAGCTGTGTGTGTGTGGAAGTGCAAAAGAACAGTGCATGTTTCCTGCAGAACAGCATGGGTATGCAGACAATTACAGAGGATACATGCTCTGAATATTTGCCTTAATTTTGTCATGTTATACGGATGAGTGGATATAGTAAGTATGGGGCACTTTCTCAGTGTTCCCTGCCCTTTTCATCCTTTTCATTTTAAATCTCTTCCAGCTCTTGCCTTTCTCTAGCAATGCTCCCTCTCGTGCTCTCAATCCCTACGAAGTATTCAAAGCAGCCCAGGTAGCAAATCTTTAAGGGCCTACCTTTGCCATTACCTTTATCCCTGGTGATAAACACATCTTTTTTTTTTTTTTTTTTAAAAAAAAAAAAAACATACTTCTTAATATTCTCTAGTGGGCTGTCCTAATCTCTGTGACAATGATACCAAAAAAGTGGAGAGAGGACTTACATTTATATCGGTTCTTCCTGAGAGTAGCAGGCAGAAACCCCTATGGCAGCATTGCCTTAAACTTGGTGCATTTACACGACACAATACAGTGCATGATAGCAAATGGGAGCTTTTTGGCTGGAAACAAGGCCTATTAATGTTGAGGATGAAAAGAAAAGAAGGAAAAAAATGAGCCAGGATATTTTTAAACCTTTCAGACTGCTTCCATTAACCCATTTTTGTGTAATTTTTAAAAACAACAAAGCAGTCATTTGGTGTCCTAAATCTATATCGCTTCCTGGAAAAACATTTTCAAATTTCAAAACCTGATTTAAACCATACAAGTCAGTAAGAAGGAAGGAAGATGTCAAGGGAAGAGACAGGTCCTGTAGGATGGCACAGTGGAGAGCTAGTGCTAAACCAGCGTCCTGATGGTGCATGCAGCAACACAGACACAGTGACTAGAGCAGACGTGCGGAGATACTGAACTACATTCACTAAAAGTCTTGTAGCACTTTCAGGAGGATCATAAATCACCTTGTTATTTCTGATAAACTGAAATTCAAATAGTTATAATGCACCTGAACTTGCAACGAGACACAGTATTCCTCTGTTGCTCCTTTTTTTACCTTTTTAAGTCTCTTAGGTTTCACTGAGACATGACATTCTTCCGTGTGGATGAAAGGTACCTTGTGGCTTAGCCCTACTATGGCACAGGAAACAGAAGTAGTAGGTGCCCCAAAACGCTTGAAGGTGGCTTGCTAATGTAAGCAGGAGCACAGCCAGTGCACAATTGCAGGACTACATTGAATATCAAAGGGTGTTTAGGATTGTTTTTCATGGAGGAGTGTGGTGAGAATTCTACGAGACAATACTGAGATTTGGGAGACTGACTTATAAACTTCCACGTATTTAGTTGGTAAGGATAATAGAGACAAGTGATTCTGCAACTTACTTTAAGTTTCTACTTCCTATCTAAACTGTACAAGGGGCTACCATTAAACCAAGAGCAGCAAAGCCATTGAGGTAGACAGATTAAGAGGAGCTTCTTTTATTCATGAATCTCGTATTTGCTGCAAATTCCATTAATTATGGTGCATGTTTTTGTACCATTTCAAGCTCTGATAGTTTTTACCTGTGTGACATTAACTGCAAATAAAGAAAAAGCAGCAACATTTTTTTCTGCCTTTAAAGCAATCTATTTTTCATTTTCTTCACTTCTTTGCATGAAATGTTTTAGATAACATAGCCTGCAGACAGCAATATAGACTTTTAAGCGTGAAGACACTAATCATACGTTGCAAGTTTTCATCACTATTCAGTTGTTGAAATAGGCTTATGGAATAACATAAAAGAATCCCCTGAACTGGTGTAATAAACCATGCATTTTTTGCAGGAGTCAAGATTTTCTTTGCTGACATTTCTTAAAGTTCTCTAAAATGAATATAAGGTGCAAAAAATATTTAATTTGTTTGTGAAGTATATACACATAGAGATTAAAAAACGAGTGGCTCCTATTTCTCTTTAAACATGAGTTTATACAGTTTTATAGTAAACAAATGTTCAACCAACAGTAAGAAACCAGTGTTTTGCTTAGAGAAACAAGTGCTGTAGGCTGCAAATCTGACATATGCTTATACTTTCTGGCAAGAAGCATCCTTCAGATTTCATGGAATACACTACTGCTCTGAGCTCTCTATGGTACGTCTTTCCTCTGCTTTTTCTGCATGCTCTAGGGATCTTCACATATAGAAAAAACACAGTAGATGTGCTGCGTAGCTCTGCAAGCAGTGTCTGTCTTCAGGGATAACAATGGGGGATCTATGCATGCAGGGCAAGCTGAATATCCAAGTTGGGAGCAATCAAGTAAAACTTAGAGTGAAAAATTCCACCATTTTAAAAATGAAGACAGTCATTTAGAGCATTACATGTTCTTAGTACTAGTGGTAGTCAGAATCCTCGGGATGAAGTTGACAGACATTGCTTAGAGCGGGATTCACTGTTTTATCTCTGCCGTACTCCCTGGATTAGGCAGCACCTTGTGTACATAAAGTCCAAACAGACAGTAATTGGCAACACGCAGGTCATGCATGTTAGAACATCTTGCCAGGATGCCTGCTTCTTTCTGGCAGATACAGCCCTGAGTAACAAATGCTTGATCTTAATTATATACTGTGTTTTGCCTTATGGGAACAAGTCCTTTTCTGTGTACTATTCTTAAACTCAGCTCTTAATTTCCCCCCTGCATGCTAAAATTAATGTTACTTTCAGTAACTGCTAATTGCAGTATCCCAGCATTACATCCAATGATTTTCCACATTAGTCTAAACCTTAATTTTAGCACTTAATGTAGTGAAGACATTTGTGATGTTACATTCTATCTTACTCTCTGTACATGTTCAGCATAATCTGTTTGTATGCATTTTAGTTGCCTGTAAGGACTCTGATCAAGTGTAGGGACACATGCTATTAGATGCTGCTTGTATGCAAAGTATTTGACAGTTTTTGTAAATAACTTCTTCAACTTGGACAAACAAGGTAAAGTGGGGAAAGGAGAACAGAGGCACTCTGGACTTTGTATAATTCTGTGTGGGTGGTCACCTCCTTTTCTTTCAGGAAGCTAATTGAGTGCCTTTCTGATTCAAGCCATTTTTAACTCAGAAACAGACAAACTGTAAATTCCATGGGAATAAGTTTTCTTTTCCTCTCTTCCTAGCATTTGGTGACATTTACAAGTTGATAAAAGGAATATTGGATTGCATCTGTTGCTGCTTTTTTAAGCAAACAATTCTATTGCTGAGGATGAAAACACAGCAGTTTTCAAATCTCACATGCTCTTACTGTCCGCAGTCTGTATATAGTCCCTGATTTTTCTGTGGTCTCAACAGGACATTCGCAGATTGTTAAAATGAATATCAGAGAGCAATAAAGTTGGCTGCCTAGAACTTAGCTTATTAACAGCCCCAGTGATTTTCTCCATTTTAAATTTCTTTATTTAATATTCATTGAGCTACTGGAATATAGTGCAGGATTGCAAGAGAATAAAGTAACAGAGATGAAGGCGTGCATGAAGCAAGACATACTTTTAACTGTTTGTAAGTCTTACCAGAGTGTGCTAGTGGAGCTGCCAACCCATTTTTAATCCTCCTCACAAATGCTGGTAGCAGAAGTGGGCTTCATCAGCTATTAACAGTGACTAGTGCCTTTCTAAGATCCAAATCTTGTTAGCCATTAGCATGCCAGCAGACTGTCTGAATGCACTCAGGTCTGTGCTCAGATATGAGTTTCATCTCACTCTGGCTGTTTCCAGCAGGGATTCCTCTCTTTAAGATTGCCAGAGAAACAAACCGGGAGTCTGTATCTCTGCAGAGGAATTAGGTTAACTGGTTCAGGAGGTACAGGCAGTTCTCCCACTTCCCTTTCATAAAAATCATCTGCAGAGCAATTCACGCTTGGATGGATCTGTGACAGAGTCCCCTCCAGGTTTGCCCAAAACATTTAACATTTCTGATCCCTTCCTCCATTAGAAATATTTGAGCAGCTGTGGGTTGCTTCATTCTACCAGTTTGCTCCACATCCTGTTACTTATAATCCATTCCTGGATATCTCTGCCAGCAAAACTTCTGCCAGAAGAATAATATCTTTCATTTTTTAAATAGACACTCTCCTTTTCACATGGAAGATCTTTTTTCATCTCCAAGCTGTGTGCAGCAAGCGACTGCTGAGAAGGCTGCATGTGCAAACCATGTTGATGAGGGGTTCCAAAAACCTTATTAAAATATATACACTGATTTAAAGTTCAGATGGGTTCCCTGTAGCTGACAGAACTGATCCTGCTGTACATGACTATTCTGAATACATCTTTCCCGGAGATTACTTATTCCTAGAACAGTTGGATAGTGATACTTCTCACTTAGAAACAGATCAGATGGTACCAAACGTTGTTATCCCTTCATTTCTTTATTATCAATATAGTGTATTTTTTTTTGGTGGAAATCTTTTCAGGAACATCTGTCATGGAATTAATATTAAATGTTCTGCTGTCTTCTGTCATGCCTGAGAGCAGCTAATGTAGAGCATAAATATTTTTTCCCTGGCTTCTTGCTCTTAGTCCCTGGAAAAGAGACTGCTCTGTGTTCATGGATTTTATTGTCTGCTAAAGGAGGAGGTTTTGTGACAGGTATTGTTAACATCTTGGCAGTCCCTTCCTGGTGCATAGTGGGTCAGCTTTGTAATAACGGAACATGGAGTGAAGCACAAAGATAAGCTAAAATAAAAGCAATGTGGATTTTTTCATGAAAAGTTACCTGCTGTTCTTTTGTTGAAAAATTTACACTCCCCCACCCCAGCCACTTGCTGCATGTGAGGCAGCAGTTGTCAGTCACGTATCAAGAAAGACAGCAAGCTATGTAGGTTGTCCAAGACTGCTAAGTGCTTCGTTAATTAAAAACCAAATTGGAGTATACAAGGCAGAAAAGCAGCAAGCCTGTTTGCAGTGCTAGAGCCCCAACTGTAGCCAAGACACTCTAATTAAGACTTTGCCTGAGTCTGGCTAAGCATGTCCCTCGCTGCATGTGTAACCTGTTCTGGGGACAAATAACGTGGACAAGAGTCTGCGCGACTTCTGGCACAACTGCAGATGTTTAATCGCTCCCTTCACCAGCCCTGCAATAAATTATAATGTGAATTTCTGACAGGTTCACAAATGATGAAGAGCTTATAAAGTTTCATTTGGGGAGTAATCTTTCTGTCTAATCGCTCTCCATGAATTAAACCTTAGGGAAGGTGCAGATCATCTTAGCTTTTCATGAGCTAGAGATACATAATTCAGTAGCTCCTTTAGCTTCAGCCTTGTGCTATTCTGTACTCCAACTGTATCTACATACCTGACTTATAAACTGAACTTTTCTGTTGACAGCAATGCACTTAAAACCAACTTATTCTGTAAAAATTGTAGCAGTCATTGTCAAGTATGTCTTAGGAAAACTAGAGAGTTAATGTTTTTGAAGTTACGCTACTCTGGGAGCAGTACATTTTGGACACTAAGCTTGTATGTGTATTAAATTAAGGCATAATACATACCACCAAATAACCTTGTATTTAACACAGCAGCTTTGGGAAATACTCTACAGTTCCTTGAGTTACTTCTCCTTAGTTGCTTAACAGTGCAAGCAGTCTTAGCTTTTATTTTTTTGACTGCAAGTTGTTTCTGTCTTTAGGTAAAAAACAAATGAAATTCTGGCTTACACTCGCTACAGCCTTCATTAGGGCCGCATTAGTCTTTACAAACAGTACTTCACTGTTGGTTTCAGTGGACAAGTCAGGAAATCAGGAACATATTTTTTGAATTATATTTTTGTCTGCTTGCTTTCAGCTTCTCGGGTCATTGTTACAACTTTTGATTGTACAGGAGGCTGTTACTTTGACTGGGCACAGGAGACTGTAACTCCTAGCTTTCACGTAGAAGGAAGCCTTACATCCTAACACTACTTGTTTGTGAGAAATTAGCTGTTAAAATCATGCCAAAATGCAAATGAGGGGGCTGAGCAGAATGGCAGGAAGTTGATCATAGAAGTCCACATTCTTGCAACCTGCAGAGTTGGAAATAATTCTGTACCTCATTGGAAGGCTGGGAATGTCGACTTTCCAGGAGCAGCAGTAATTTGCTTTAGCCCTATCTGTTGGTTGAATTAGGACAGAAGATACGGAAGTCTCTAGTTGGCTTTTTAAGGTGATCTAGTATAATAACTGAAGCAGTGCAAAACTAATACATAGTCTGGATTTAACTTATGGTTTGTTTGTTTCTTTTAACCAATCAGTGCATGGAAGTGAAGGAGGGGAGCATAGCTGAAAAATGGGAACAAGCCCATAGCCAACACATTTTGGGGGAATAGAAGATATGAGGAAATTCAGGATGCTATATTTAGTTCCAACGCTTAACAGAAACATGGCTTATCAAGAAAGCAGCTGCTTTTCTCTCCTATGGAATAGAGGGTTATAATGCCCTATTGTTGCAGAGCAGTTGCATTTTGCAAGCTGTGCTAGAATTCAAGAACGATTCTAGTGGTGGTCAAAAACTCACTGCGAGCTCAGAAGGGAGGAAAAGGCTTTGCCTTTAAAGGGCAAAACGCAGGGAGCACCCTGGCCTCCAGTAGCCCACGTGCTACTGAGAGGGCAGGCAGACATGGGCTGGGCTCCACTCCGACAAAACCTGCAGCGCTACGGCAGCCTCAGCGCTGCCGTGGCCCACCACCACTGCCCCTCAGCACTACTGGCTGCTGCGTCCGGAGGGGGGCAAACAGGCGGGCTGACATGGGCTTCGGTGCCTAGCGTGCGGCTTTTACAAGTTTGGCTGAACACTACGGACAAAGGCAATAAGAATTATATTAAAATGCTTATTTTAGTCAGCCCTTGTTACTGATAGCTGAGGAACAAGCTACAGGAGTTCTGAACAAGTATAATAAAAGAAAGGCGAATTGCCCCAAAGTGAGTATGATGGACCTGCCCTGGGGTACAAAACACAGACAAAAACACAGCTTTTGTGGATGACAGAAACATATGCATGCATGTCATGTTAAGAACTTGATTGAAACCATTTTAATTATTATTGAAAATATAGGGTTTTTCACAACTTACTGAGCTTCATGGTGCTTCTTATGTGGTTCAGCAGAACTCAGTAAGTAAATTACAAAGCCATTTGTATAGAGGAAAAAAACCTCTGTCATTGTAGGCTGAGTTTCCATGTGGGATTTAAGATGCAGCTTGTAAATATGGTGGCTTGATTTGAATGTTATTTCCAATAGTTTCCTTTTAGGATTAAATCTGTGTGTCTATTTATAATCTTTATTTTATTTTATTTTCCTTCTGCTTCATGATTAGCTGTAAGACTCTGACTATATGCAGACTTCCAGTGAAGAAGAGATAAAAGGGCATGTATGATGCTAAGTAATGATACCTTGTTTCTGTAGCCATGGCAAGTGATGCATTTAGAATACTAACAGCTTATTGACTAATGGCTTTGTGCAATTTATTTATTGTAAATGATACTAAAAACTTCCTCTAGAAGTGGTTTTCTTTTTAACTGGACACTAGTGTGATTATAAACGATCAGAGCGAGCTCTGTTCAGGAGAAATCCTGTACAGTCAAATTGTGAAGAATTGGATATTTCTGAAAGGCAATCAAGTCTGTGTACGTAGAAAGTAATTAAGCAGCAGAATTGTCACTTGTATTTTATGGTGATTTTACCATGGTTTATGGTATTTAACTATGTGCTATGTTACTTACAGAGGAAGTGGAAAAATAAAACTAACTACATTTTCTTGGGGCTTGCCCAAAAAGCCTTTTGTTCCTGTGGTGTCTGAAACCAGTGGATGGTTAACACCTCTATATCAGGCATTTGCGGAAAGCAAAGACTTTCTCTCTCAATTATTATGCTAATAAATGAAAAATATTTATTTAAACCCCCAAGATAACTATCCTTCAGATCAGAGACATGGGAGTTTATGGGCTAAGGAAACATCCTGGATTTAAAACAGACTTCTTTACAACTTTCATACCGTGGGAAGACATCAATGCACATCAGAAACAGTTCTCCCCACTGCAGTAATGCCTCGATGGCTTAAATAATGCAAACAGACGTTCCGAAATTTCCTAACGGAATAATTTAATAAAAAAAATCCCTGGTGGTGCACGTCTGGTATTGCTGAAGAAGATGCAGAACGCTAGAAACCATCTCGTGAGGCACAAGGTTAACTGCCACGTTTAGCTTTGTTTTCTATCAGAGACCCTTCGCTTGTCGTCGGGCTCTATAAATAACAGCTCAGATAAGGAAAGGCCGGGGGGAAGGCTGGCTTTCCTCAGTAGTTAGCAACTGAAGTAGTTAGGAACAGGATTTACAAGCCTCAAGAGAAAGGGAAGCAGAGGTGAATACCGGTCAAGCAGGAGCTGATTTCGTGAAAACCTCGCCGAAAACACAGCTCGCTCCTCACAGCGAGCCCGCTATCCTGCTCACCGGGAGAGTTAGGGGAGCAGAAAGAGGATTCTGGCTGCGAAAAGATGGAGCGCAGAATGTCTCGACGCGTCTCGGGAGCGCACGGCCGAGCCCCGGGGCAGCCTTGCAGCCCCCGACCCCGCGGCTGGGTCCCCCCGGCAGCAGAGCTCCCGCAGCCCGACACTGCCCTGCCCTGCCCTGCCGGGCCGGGGGTGGCTGCGGGCTCCCGGCCCCCGTAGCCCCGAGCTGCCGCCGGCTTCCCCCGGCGCGGAGCATCCCCGGCCCCTCGGCCAAAAGTTTCCGCGGGCCGAGGGAGGGCGGCGGGGGCAGCCGAAGGGGCGGCCCGGCAGGGCAGCGGGGCTGGGGCAGCACCCCCGGCGGGGGGCTGTGGGCCGGCGGGGGGCTCCTACCTTCCAGCACCGAGCAGACTTGGTGCGGGGCCATCGTCTCCCGGCGGCGGCTTCCACTCGGCGGCGATCAGCGGCGCTCCATGGCCGCGGCCGGGCGCGGCGGCCCCCCGCGAGGGCGCTGTGGCCCGCGGCTACGGCTCGGCCGGCCCCCGCCCGCCCGCGGCCATGCCCGGAGCTTCAGCCTCCTCCTCCTCCTCCTCCTCTTCTTCTTCCTCCTCCCTCTCCCGAGCCCGGAGCCGCCGCCGCGCTCAGTCCCATCTAGAGCGGGGCTCGGCGGGCACCGTCGGGGCTGGCCCGCCCCGGGGGCCGGGGAGGAGGCTCTCGGTGAGACGCTCCGCTCGCAGCCCGGCGGCTCCGAGCCGGTGAATGAAGCCGGTTCGAGCCGCGAGGGGGGTTTGCTCGCCTCAGCCGCTTGTACGCATGTGCCCGCCCCCCGCCGAGCCCCGCAAGCAGCCGCAGCCGCCGGGGCCGCTACGCTCCCCCCCGCCGGGCCGGGCACCGAGCAGGGGAGGCGGCCCCGTGCCCTGGGAGGGCAGCGCCGGGCGGTTTCCCCCGGCCCCCCGGCCCGCCCGGGGGCTCGGCTAGAGAAAGGCGGAGAACGGCCGTGCCCGCCTTGGCTGCCTGGGGGCGGCAGGCAGCCGCCGCCCCGCTCCGCCGGGCGTTCCCCCCTTCTCCCCCTTGCTCCCGGCCGGGTGCCCAGCCCGGCTGCGTTGTGCTGCCTGCGGCTCGGCAGCCCGTCATACGCCTTTGTGCGGCTGCTGTGACGGCTCCCACGGAGCTGTCACTCGACACGGAGTTAAGCAAAGGACGCCCTTAGCCCGCTGCCCGCCCGGCTGCCGCCCCATCACCTCGGGGCAGCCGGCGAGAGGAGCCGTGCGTGCCCTCGGGCGGGGGCCCGAGGTGGGACGCCGGGCACGGGCTGCCTGCCTCCCGGGAAGCGCCTTCCGCAGGGCAGGGGGACCGAGAGCAGCAGCCGGGACCGCGGGACCCGAGGCGCCGCCAGCTCCCGGGCCGGCCCCGCAGCGCTGCGCCCGCGGCTTCCCCGCGCCCGGCCCCGGGCTGCACCCCAGGGTGCTTCCCGGGGAGTCTCGGGGCTCGGGCACCCTGTGGAAGCAGCCTGAAGCCCACCCCACGGACACGGCAGCCGGGCCTTTAGGTGCTGGTGTGCAGCCTGCGGGGCCGCCTGCTCCAGCCTCGGGCGTGGGCGTGAGGCGTGAAGCTCCGCTTGCCTTGCGGTGCGGTGCTTTGCGTTTGAATCAGTTCTTTCTGCGGCGTTCAAAGGTCAGCATGTCCTGGGGGAGCACGCCACGCTCCTGCTCCTGGTTAGCGGCCTGAAGGGGACATCCGAGACCTTGGAGGAAAGGTCCCCAGCGCCTCTGGGCATTACAGAGCCATTTCGGTGTTCTAAACAGCTTGATGTGAAGTATTAAGCTTGATGCTGTGGCAAAATCCCAAGTTACATAATTATATTATTCCGCTTACTCGAACTGTCCTTTCAATTTCAAACAGAGACAATACAGTTGCTTCTCAAAGGGGAGTTTCCCACGAACTGTTACAGAGCTGCTGCATTCCAGCAGTGGATAAAGCAGTTTCTTTCTATCCACCTCCTAACTACGTTTTTACAGTGGTAGGAGGGAATGTTCAACTCTACAGTGAAAATTCCTATGTAAAAAGTAGTCCTCATTAGGTGGATCTGCTTTGTGATGGTGTTTTTCTCTGCTAACAAAAATGTTTAACTGTAGCAACCCTAGAAAATACCAGGCAGAGTAATAATTTCTACTGTATCTGTGCCTCATCCACAGGTTTTATCCTTTCTGAAGTACATAAGCAAAAAATTTAAACTGACTGTGCTGTTGTGCAGATTGTTAGGGGCCGCTTATTTATTTATTTATTTATTTTTGAATGCACAATGTAGCTGATGGCAAAATTTGGTATTTTTATTGCTTCTGATGACACAAGAAATGAGGCAACCAGCCTGATTCTCAGATTGCAAGCTGAACGTGCAGTCAAGTAAGCGATTTGTAGTCAATTGTTTCACAGAAAAAAAGAATAGAAAAAATAGTAAATATCTTGTGCTCAATACAAGTTGGTAGTAATTGCAAGGAACTGGTCTGCTATAGCCAATTTAACTGAAAAGTTGCACTTCTAGTTTGTCCATTAGGAGGCCGGACAGAACTATTACACACTTGGGGAAGCATAGGAGCATTTCCAGCCTCTCTTCCCAGGGCTGCATCCATCTGTCAGTGTGGGAGACCTGGGTAGCAGCATCCATTGTGGCATTTTTGCTACCATTTACTGCTGCTTTCAGAGAAATTCCTCATCTGAACACCCCTGTTGCTTTGTCTCATTACAATTCTTGTGATAAGTGGTGCTTTAAAATACTCCACAGTAAACTGGTGACAGCTCTGAAAAAACTTTTGCTTCCCGCTTTCTGAGCCTGCAGAGTGCCTTTTCCAGGGACGAGAATGCTGTGCCATCAGGTCAAGCTACCATTAAGCTTGAGTTTAGTAGTTAACGAAGATTAAAAACTGCTTTTGGACGGCCAGCCGTGCATTCTGCTGCTCTACTGAGCTGTCATCGTTCTTGAACGGGAGCCGTTCCTGGAAGGGAACGAGATCACTCATTTGGATACAGCTAGTTAAATACTTGCACAACCAGTTAAATAACGAGTCAGTTGAACTGCTACAATAAAAGTTTTGGATTTCCATTATTAGAACTGATTTTGCTTCTTCCCAATAGTTCTTCCTTAAAACTTCCTTTGGTTTTACTGTTCTGCAAAGAAATTTAAATGTTAACATTACCCAACATATTCGCTGCTTTCAGGTAGCAGGTGGTACATCACAGATAGCCTTGGACCAACGGTCAGTTTGTGACCTTGTTTGACATTACCTGCGTATCATTTTTAAAAGAGGTTGCAAAAACACAGATGTTAACAGTGAGTGAGTAATTAGGAAAGGAAGTTAGGAGTAGCATTTTAACTGTTCTCTTGCTTGGGCTTGTCAATAGGATTGGGTGCATTTGTTAAATCTTAATTACATATAATTTCCAATGAGAAAATGATGGAAGATGCAGGTGCCTCAGTGTGGTAATAAAATATGTAATCATACAGAAATGTGTAATTGACTTTGTTATTTACTACTGAATTAAGAACACTGCACACTTCCTAGTAGTCATTAAGAATACCGATAGTCTTCAGGAAGCTTACTGTGCACTTCTGTATTTGCTAGGCAATATAATTAGATCTGAGCATTCAGATACGTCTAAAAACTTCTCTAGCGCAAGTCATGCAACAAGGTTGGAATATATTTTACATTTTTTAAGGTTTTATCACAGAAGGGATTCAATTTTTCACCAAAGACAGGAATTAATTACAATAATGGTGCTATGCGGTTGATATTTTCAAAGTGACAGCTGTGGCTGGTATTACTAGAGCCTCAACAGAAAGATCCAGTTGCCAAAATGGGGGAAAAATTAAATGGATAGTATACAGCTACTGAAACAGCACAGGAGTATTTCAGACTTAAAAACTCTGCAGCTCTCTGTTTCTTGACATACATCTCAGTCTTTGATCAAAAATATTGCTTATTCCTTTAGAATACATTTGAGTCACAGATGTTAAAAAAATCTCTTTGGTTATCACATTTAACCCTTTTGCATTGTTTTGACAAAACTAAGCTCTGAGGACTATAAACTAATGTAGTAGAAATGTATGGGCTGACTTCTGTTCTGTTAAGTGGCATTTATCTGAAAGAAGTTCTAGAAGTCCTGAATTGACTTGGTGCATTTACACTGACTACTCTTCAATGAGTTGTAGCAAATCTTTTTAGTGCAGCTATTACTGAAGATGGCCTCATCATAGGAGGGATCCCCTACTATACAGAACATGCCTATTCATCTGCAGCAGAAAAGTTGGTTCTTTTGTTGGGGATTATACCGCATTAATGATAAATCTAGCAGGAAGATTCAGTCTTAAAGCTTCTCATGGAAAATGAGAACAAAGCAAGCTGGTATTTCAACAGCCATCTGTCAGTTGGCATGTCAACAGTATTTTTATATAGGTGAGATTTCACACCGAAGAAGCCTTCCAATAGCATTTCTCACCAGGGCTGTATTAGGGTGGATGTATTTTGAAAATTTACGCAGTTAAAACTGTTTCTTGGTTCCAGTGAAGATTACCTGGAAATACGCTTTCTAATTGATATTGCTTTCTTAAACTTGCTGGTAGAAGGGTAACAACCTTACTGAAACAATTTTTGATGCCTATGGAATAGAAAGAAAGCCAAAGTATGACACAAAACCTTTGACAAGAGGTTTAACACTATTTAATGCCTTAATTCAAAATAATATGCGTGGACTGTTGTAAGCCAAGCTCTGAGCAGTTGGAACCTGTCATAAAGTCTATTATAAGAAAGCTATTAAGGCTCCAAGAAAGCGTTGTACATGAAGGGATGCAATGATGCGCTACTGAACATGCAAACCACCTTAAAGCAACAGATACTGAGTTCATTGTTCTGTTAACTTGACAGCAGCTTAAATGTCAGCATGAGGTTATTTCATTCCTAATTGTTTTTTTTTTTTTTTTTTTTTTCTTCCAAAAAACATAAGGAGGCTAATCTATGCTTGTTATATTGTGACAGAGAGCTACAGCTGACTTTGCTGCCACAGTGGCATTTTGCATTTAGCCTTGTTCTCCAACCACCCAAAAGAAAGAACACATTAAATTGTGCTTCCTCTTAATTATGAAACCCTTTATTAAATTTGCTATTAGGAGAGAATTCTATCAATGGGGTTTAACAAATACAATAGCCTTAAGGATTTATCTAAAAAAAAATAATCTACCTTTCCATGCTACTTCAAGAGAAATATTAAAGGTGCATATTAAGAAAATATGCTGTTCTGAATAATTGGGGGAATGTAATATGACAGTCTCCTTTGTTGGAATCTTAACAGTTCATATAAGAAATAATAAATAAAAACTTGGTAATGGAGGAGACTTTCAGTACTTTTCTCAGTTTTGGCTTGGAGCTGCTATTATAACGGGCCAGTTCAGCACTGGCCCCGTGACAAGGTGTTTGAGTTGTGATTCAGGGTGGACACAATCAGTTCAAGTTTTGTACCTGCTCTCTTAACTCCTCCTGTATTGACAAGCATACCGGCTTTCAGCGTGGAGGAGATACTGATCACTAACACTACCGAGGTGATTGCCTGCAAGACCAATGCCTTTAAAGTTTGTTTGTTGTGAAAGTGTGTTCTAATTTATCAAACAGTATTTATTAAGAATGCAAGCCGACAGATTTATATGCACAATAATAAATAAACTAATATCACTATGGATATAGGAACAGCTATCAAAAATACAAGCTTGATTATTTCTAGAGAGTATACCAGGGTCCTGATTATTGTGAGCCACTCTAACATGAATCACTACTTTAATACGGAGTTGAGCTACTCTTCTTTTGTAGTTATTACAGACTTACACTTTGGGCATATTGTACATTGCTTATTCTGAGCTTCCTATTACATTCTTGATTTCATCTTTGCAAATTTCATCCATTAATAATGAATTTTAGGGAGTCAATGCTCGTTCTCCTTCCACTCCAAAATTCTTTTAATTTCTTTAAAAGACAAGAACATCTGACCAAACAACATTTCCCCCACCTTTCTTAAAAATAAATAGCAAAAACACCCCTAAAGTTACTTCCGTGACTTTAGGCCTTCCTAAAGTAAGCTTGGTTACAGTTTACTTACAAAAGCCGTTGTTTGTGTCATGCGAATACATTTTATGACTATATATGTATTTTTAAATGTGTCATCTTCTCTCCAGAACCAACATACAAATGCTGTATCTATGCCATGA
The DNA here is from genome assembly GCF_011077185.1 of Oxyura jamaicensis. NCBI lineage: Eukaryota > Metazoa > Chordata > Aves > Anseriformes > Anatidae > Oxyura > Oxyura jamaicensis. Next base: position 7,528,420 of record NC_048903.1, on the reverse strand, counting down.
GTTACTGAACGAGCATCAACTGCACAGGTTTCTTTTAGTTCTCCAATTCCTAAATTCTTAACTATTGCACATATGGATTTTAATAAAGAAAAATGCAGACTACTTCAGATGGAGCACCATTTAGTACAATCAATTAATTATTACATCATCTGAGAAATTGCTCAAGATGGATTTTCAGAAAGGCAGTTTACTTTGCAGGAATGTATAAATGACAATACCCATTCACGTGGTACAAAGTGTTCTGCTCACTGAAATGCTAAACGTTATTTACACAGCTTTATTTCTATCGGAGTATTACTGAAGAATGGGTGGTATGTAAACAATGGTACATGCAGTATGATCCCTCATACTAGGAAAAATAAATGTACAGTTTTGTTAAATAAAGACCAAATGCTATCATATACATTTTGTTTTTCCTGGAAGGCCTTACGAGACATTCAGCTCTACCTTTAATACGTTCCAAATAAATACCAAATAATGCAACATTTACAAATAGCACACCAGCAGTATTTTCCACAGTAATCATTTTACAAATCAGAATGTAGTATTTCAATTAAGCAAAAGAGTAGCAGCTCCTTCACAAATATTAAGGCATGTCACATAGCATCAAAATGGAACCGATGAGCCTCCTGTCGCTTCTCTCTGTCATCTGCTTTCTGAAAAATGAAAATAAAAATAATTAAACACTTCATAGGATCTACAGCAATGCTGTTATAGAAATGAGTTGACAAATGGCAGAGAATGGTTGATTTTCTCCAAGTCACTCATTTGACAAAATGCAAAAAGCTTAGGAAAAGCCTCAATAATTAGCTTTTAAGTGATGTCAGTTTGTAACAGCAATAATCTACTCAAGATTGGCTTCTGCTGTTAATGCTCGGCTGTTTTTGAATTTATGACCCATTATTTTCTGTTGTTCTTTACAATGCTTTTTAAAGAGGAATATTTCGAAAACAAAAGATGTTTGCTAGTGTGTATTTCTTTAGTCTGTATTATAAATATGAGATGAAATTACTCTGGATTAACTGTAAGTGTTGCCGTCTATGTTACACTTGAGATGAAATTTTTTAAAAAAATTCTTAAATACAAATTCAGACAAAGATGAACAATTAACAGCACCAAGTGGGCTAAAAACAGACTGTTCCATGTTTTTGTTTTTATTGAGAAAATGTGAGGTAGGATGCATTTCCCTGCTTATTTATGCAGAGCACACACTGATCTGCTGAAAGAGTAGTTTGGATGGCGCTTGGAAAAGAGAAGCATATTTAAGTTGTACCTAGAATCCAGGGAACGTGCAATTACATGGCCTCTCCCACCTGCCTCCTCTTGTGTTTTAAAGCAGTGGCAGAGTAGGAAAGCAGCTGTTCCTGGATTTTGAACACACTGTGAACTTTTCTAGAAACCAATGTTTGTCTCATGACAGACAAGTCTCTGTAAATCTTATCGTAAGAAAAATCAGCAAAAAGAGATATAAATGGTTTTTTAGCTTGCTTATACTTTTTTTGACGATGAGTAAAACAAAAAAACCCTTTACAGTATGCTGTTGTGTGGGCATTCAGACTTGTACCCGAGTTGATAAATATACATGACAATTTTGGTAGAAATCAGTGCATGTGTTCTGCCATGAACATTTGTCATCTGCTCTGGCTCAAGGCCAACGATTTCCCCATCACACAACGTTTATACGTGACAGCGATTCCTTTGGGTTAGCTATGGATTTTGTTGCATTCCGTAGCAGCAGCAGAGCTGTCAGGGAAGTTTAACATACATCAGCCTGGCTTTTTGGCAGTGACTTTATCAATGCCAGTAGTATTCTGAATGTCAAAAATGGGGTGGGAAGAGGGGAGCGGCATACTCTGACACTGAAATGCTTGTCACATTTTTTGTGGTCTCACTTAAAAAGTAATTTTCACTCCATTTTTTGTCTGCTTCATGAAAAAATTACCACTTCAAAATTTGACCAACTTATATTCTGAGGAAATAAGAACACATCCAAAGCTGCCTAGCAGGATTATCGTCAATGCACAGCGCCAACACCACAAAGCAAATTAAAAAGAATCAGAATACAGGAACATCGAGGTCCTCAGCTAGTGTAGCAGACTACTGTTGTAAGAGGAGTAATAGTAAAAACTAGGAACTGAGATTTGAAAGCTTTTTTTTTTTTTTTTTTTTTTTTAAAGTGGATACAAAATTTCTAAGGAATGACAGAGCAACATAATATCCCTAAATACCACAGTTATTTAAACAATACAGTAGTGGCTGGTAAATGAGTGCATAAGCACTACTGTAGACTAAGAACTTCGGCTACTTCTCTGCAGAGGTCAAAGTACATGGTTTATTTTAACTGCTGAATAGAACACTGCAGCTTACAGACCAATATATCCTCTGGGGGAAAAGAAGAGGTTGTAACTGCCTGTACATTTCCCCTTTCTTTCTTTGTGATATGTACTCTAGAAATCTGCAGGGGAAAACAGCATTTAGGCAGAACAGTATTTTTATGAGAGGATTACTGAAGGAGGCAGTAAAGCAAGCATAAACTCAGAAACAAGAAACTTCGGAATTTAATCCCCGGTCATGCCAGTGATGCGCAGTTCAGCTGTGGTCAGGATTCTGTCTTGTTCTACACCTCAACCATTTCTTCTAAAAATTGGGAAGGTAAAAATCAATGGGAGGGCATTGGAAAATTATTGGAATTAACAAGTATTTATATAGTACTCTGCAAATAAACATAATAAATCTAAATATTTGTGCCTATTTTGAGCAAGACGCAGCTGCTGCAAAGGAGTTTAACATATAAGCAAATACCATTTCATTCGCATACACTTAATGGGGTTTAAAAGGGTTCAGAAAGCAACCACTCTGGGCTGAGTGCTTTTCTAGATTAAAATATATGAATTATTACATAAAGAATTGTTTTCAACATTGACATAAAACCTCAGTTTCTCCAGACAGAATTGGCATATAGTTACTCCTTCACAACCCATTTTTTTAAATATATTTTTTGTTATTCGTCACTCAAGATGTCTTGAAGACAGAGTTAAACCCAGCCAGTGCATAGTCCAAGCTACCATTTAGCAATGCTTTCTTGGTACATTAGGACACATTAAGGACAGTCATTATAAAATGTGTATTTCCTTGCTTTGGGTGTTTCATACCCAGCATTGCTATTATTTGGAGACCGTATTTAACATTTTGAAGAGTGGAGAATGACAGACAAATAGTATTTAAATATGAAGCATGCGCAAAGCCTATCTATATATTTAACAAGGTCATTTTATTTCCACGAGCGCAAAATAACAAACAGTTCTACCATGTCAAAATGTGCAGTAATTCTATTTGACAGCTAAGATTATGGTTTGGGTATGTAGTAGCATTTATTGGCAATTCTGCCAGTTGGATATGATTGCGAACTGCACATAGTTAAGAAAAACGGGAATGCATTTCTTTTGTGACATGAAAGGCCCCTTTCAAAATGCTTCTTCAAATCAATGGATTTCTATACACTGCATGTATAATTCAGACACACAGAGCAAGCAGCCAATATGCACACGATTGACTCCCTGTACCATCTTGAATGCTAATGTTAGTGCAATCAACAAAGATAGAGAGATGTTTTTCCTTTTTTCAGATTACCAGCAGAACTCAAGATAAGTAAATAGAATTTATGTTCCATTTTCTGAGTACAGTGCTCCTCTAAACTCCGCAAAATAGAACACTTAGATATAAAACAAAAACTTTGCATTTAGTTGGGAATAAGAGCTTAATAGCAAAAGCTTATCCATGTTTTTAGTCACTTCCATTTTTAAGTGTCTTAGAGTTTAAATAATAATCAATGCCAATTTTCAAGCTTGCAATAATAATAAATTAATGAATTAATAATAAATACCTTTTGAGAATTAATGCAGTGTGTGTCAAGTTATACTGCAGAAAACTACTCAAAAACGTACAACACTATAAAATATCAGGAAATGTTAAATAGTATAGAAAACAGAAAAATACTACTGATTCAGCTTACCTTTTCTTGCCAGTGTAATATGCCAATTATTGCCAGGATGAAGACACAGACACCAATTAATGCTATAGCTGTTAGCAGCACAATGTTACTTGGGGTCAGATACAGCTTGGCACTCCAGCTATACAAAAGAGGAAAACCCAAGGAAACATTAATACCCTTCATTAGGGAGCAGAAAATAGATTTAATTTAAAAAGATGAAAAGAACTTGCTAGTGTTAACACATAACAACTTGGTCCACAGAAACCTAGTGGCTATACTTGAAGACTGGAGCTTAATGGTCTTTACATAGAAATATATGGCTTAATATAATTATTTTCAGGTAATGCCATGTTGAAATTCAGTTGCTATTTAACTATCCAGGAATGCCATGGATATCCTCAGGGACTGATGCTTTCCTCATTAGAGTTATCTCACACTGTCCCCCTGGGACAAAGTAAAGTGCATAGGAAAGCCTTCCACAAAACTGTCTGGGACCTGGGGAGATGGAGAAGCAGGGTGAAGTTTACCCCACAAAGGAAGCTCTTCTTGAACAAGCTCATGGGGAACAGTTAGTTACGACTCTCTCAGTCTGAAGGTTACCCAGGGACAACTGTAGTTGTAGGCAAAAGAACCAGCTCATTATGTCAGGAAGATGCTGGAGAGCAATAAAACTAGGCACCTTAAGGCCATCTGAAAGACATCTCCAGAATGTTGTGGGGTCCTGAGGCTCAGTAACACCATGCTTATACACCAGGCTTCCTGTCATGGGAAAGCTGTCAGCAGGATCCCTTACGTTGAGGCCTCTCAGGAAATGACACTTATATTAAAAGAAAATATGAATTTAAGAAGCATTTATTATGAAATCTGTTTTCTCCTGGAATTCTATCCTACACTATTCTACAGTGTCCATGAATATAAGAAAGCAAAAATAGTTTAAGGATAAGACAATTGAGAAAGTTTCTATATAATGCATACCTTTAAATACCTCAAGTCTCAAATTTTCTACTTCTAGCAGATGTTATTCCTGTGGTTGTTAATTAGCAACTCAAGTGGCACATCACTTCTCAACTGTTACTTGTTCTATAGCAAAATTAGCTGCTGAAACTGATGTCAGAATCATTTCTGCATGATAAATGCAACTGACCTCACTAGTAGATCAAGCGGCAAAAAGCAGCTGGAATATGCGACTCATGTTTTCTCTAATAGCAGACAGAAACATGCTTCTTTCTGGGATAAACATTTTAATTGTAAAATGAATTCAGTGTTGTAGCTCTTGTGTAAGTAACCCCTTTACCTCTACTTAAAGAAAAACATTCATACCTATGGCAACAGATACCATTCAGAAGGGCTGAACCAAAGCTTTTATATGCAACTAGGCAGAAATTGCATGTTTGGCAAAACAGAAATGCTTGCTTCCATCATTACCATGCTTGCAATTTGTCAAAAAGAATGCTGGTAAATCTAGAAAGTAAGTTATTATTTACAACAGTTGAGCTGGTAATAGGTTTTGATTGTTAATGGTTACTACACAGGAGTCCACGTGAATACTCACGAGTATTCTGCCCAGTCACAGAAGCTACAACACGAAGAGAGCTAACTCCCTCCTCCTTGGTTGTTTTTCGATTTACTTTCTAGACAAGTGGCTTTTTAACCTACACATAATGCCTGATTTTATAGGCATTAATAATGTAATTTAGTGAAGTTCAATTCAAGATGATGAAATTACCTTCGAGGAACGTTATGAGGATATGGGATGACTATAAGCTGGGAGTTGGGTATGATAGCTGTCCATTCTTGTTTTCTTACGGACTGAAAGAAGAACAAAGACTATGTCAATTCCTAGCAAACAATTACTAATTTAAGAGCAAAGAATTCTGAAATTCTCTGTTGAAACACATAAATCAACTTTTTTTTTTTTCCTTTTTGTAAGTATAAGTGACTATTCCCTTCCAAAAACAACAACAAAAAGCAAAATAAGTGTTGCTAACATGAAACATAGTATCTGCTTAAAAAGTATAAAGCAACAACATAAAAGGGAAATAAGAAAAGAACCAATTCTGCAGAGGAATTTTATGCAGGCAAAGCAATTATCCAAATCACAATTTGGACAGTATATTAATAAAAATACCTTAAAGCAGTACCATCAGGTTTTTAAAGACAGAGTGGTCAGGACCCTACTTTCATGTTTCACCTGAAATTTAGATTATCACGGCAATCTGCACCTCCCATCATATTGATCATGGTGCCAGCACCAAAGCAGAAAGGATTCTGAGTTTACAGGCCAGTCAGACCAGCCCCAGGGAAATCTTACATCTGAGACCATAATAATTGATCCACCAGACCTAACATGCATTTATGATACAAACAAGCACCATATAGCTAACATTTATAGACAATTCCAGTCATCTTTTGTTCTTACTGTTATAGCTTTAGGGCTCACACTCACCCCCAAAACCAGGCCTTATATGGTGGTTTTTTTTTTTGGCAAATTTCTTTGATGTTTGTACTTCTGAAATAAGTATCCTAGCAGTATTTATCTCTAAACTCTATTACAAAAGGTAACACCACAAATAGTAGTTTGACAATCTTAAATTTCAACTAACCTTTTCTCCTAAAGGACGAGGAATGCCAACGTACAAATGGTCGAGGAAATTAGCACTACGTCCCAAGCCTAGCACATTGTACGGCAACTGGAGAGCAAAATGTGCCGATTGGCTAAGTTGTCCAGCTGTAATAAAATTAAAAAGGAAACTCAAGTTAGTATTTTGAAAAAAAAAACAAAACAAACTGTTCTATACAAACACATGTTTCTGGGTGAGCCATAAAAATGTTTTTAAAAAATTGAACAACCGCAAGATTATTTAACTCTTAAAGATTCAATCCCACGTTTCCAAGCTTGTGGGCACTAGAGAATTGCTTAAATGCTTGAGATTTCTAGGTAAGATGATTCTTTTGAGCACCATTTCTATGTCAAACAAACACTACTATTTGTTACTAGTTGAGAAGAAATGAGCTGTTGATGTTTGTTTTGATATGGTTAGTGCCAAGTCTCTTGCCTCACTGATTTACAAGCTCAGACTCAACATGTGAAGGTTCACATTCTTAGTAGTAGTAATCACTAGCTATTGTTTTTTTGTGTTACAAAGTTAGCTAAGAAAACGATCATAAATTCTCAAATAATAATTTGATTTAATGACAAGAGGATTACAGTGGTTGCAAGTTACATCCTCACAGAACATGTAATTATAAAGAACTAAGTGAGAGACTGTAAGGGAAAAACAACATTCTATGTTGGAGCTATCTACAGGTTCACCAACATCCTATTTCTAAGGTAGTCAATTACTCGATTTAAGTAGAACTCCTGTAATCTCAATTTCTGGCAAACTGATCCAGATCCTATGGGGGATTCTCTATAAAGCCTCTTAGCAAGTGATCTGGTTCCACAGCACGAATATTAGAATCTCATAAGCACCACAGGGAATTCAGCCCTGAAAATAAAAGGGGAAAGTGGACTGAATGTGCACACTTGCAACTTAGATGCCTATTATATACAGTGCTACTAACACCTGTGATACTTCTGAAAGCCCAAGCTCCAAAGCTGACATAACTACATTAGAATATGTTTTCATTAAAAATGACTTTAGACCACAAAACTAGAGAATTAAAACTGGAAACACCAACTCTTCAAGTAAAGCAACAATTAAATCATAATGTTGCTGATATTCAAACTTTCTGCACATGTTCACACCTGAATATCTGAAGTTTGGCAATATTGCATGCAATATTGCTGGAGTTCAAATACGGTTTCTATACAAAAAGAAGTCATAGAAAAACGTACTACATACTGTATCACCGCATATAGTGACCAGAAAACCCCTCTTAACAGAATTCAGGTATTCATTTATTAAATGATTGAAGCTTCTACTATGAACACAGTCTTCTTTCTATATAGTGAATAGTGAAATTCTACCTAATGAATCTTGCAATGTCAAGTGACTACCGAAATTAAACTTCCTTTGTCTTGTACATGCTGTAATGTTTACATCAAGTGTCTAGCAGCTATTACAGCGATGAATTTAGCATTCACATCACAATCCAATTTAGTTAACCAGCATGAGAGCTCAATGCAACAACAAAGAGTAAGCAGATTTCCAAAAGCTATAAGGGCATGACTTAACAGCATGTAAAAGGTCATTTTATCACAGAAGGCTTAAAACAAAAACAAAGCCAAAACAACAAAATGAAAAAACTTTAAATGAGGATTGTAAAAATTGTCAGTCCATACAACTTCAGCCATACAGCTGCTTAAACAAATCACAACTTGATCCATACAAGCAATCCAAAGAATCTAATCATAGGGTAACATTATGCATAGTCATGGCTATTGGTCTTCGAGTAAACCTGAATAATTTATTGTTCTGTGGTTCCTTGCCCACAGGATTAGTATTTTTGGTATACACAAGCTGTAATTATGAACCTATTCATTTCATACTAACTACAAAGTCAAAAATAAGTCTATTGACATATTTCAAGAGAGAAAATTAAAAGGCTGAAGTGAATTAAAAGGCTGAAGTGAAAACATGAAACAATGGATCAACCTGAAGCTCCATGCAGGCTGGGCCTTGCTTGTGTAATTTCAAGGGTCTGTCTGTTATGTAAGATATTGTACATCTAAAAGCGTATCAAAAATAGTTTTGGTAAGCTACACGCTGCATAAAATAGCAGGCTCTCTCTGCCAAAGGTGATTTTATCACAGGAAGATTTAGAAGGAACTGTACTTTTCCCTCAGCAGTTTGGCTTGTCAACACAGTAAGGAGCCAGCCAGTACTGCTATGGTTATGGACTGCTAGTCTCATCTGAGGGTAAAGCAGCAGACAGACAGACTTCAAGGCCAGGCCCTCGCACAAAGAAGAGAAAGAGAAGGTATTTTGAGGTCTCTGATGTTGCATGGAAGAGGGAGAAAGCAACTAGGAACACAATAAAATTGGACTGTGGTAAAGAGGGAAGAGGTAGCAGAGAGGAAGAAAAATGGAGTAAAAAAATGGCAATGGCTAGAGGTAGCCAGATGTTCATAGAATGTCATAGTATGAAATTTCACGACAATCCTACCATTCAACTTGTTCAGCCCTTGACTAGGCAACAATCTAATAAAGATGCTTCTCTTGTGCTGGTGCTACAATATGAAATTGGACTTGTGCAGTTTATGAAAATACTCCAGTAAATTAACCAGCTGCTCTGCATTAAAGTATCTGATCTTATTTATGTTTTTCCAAGTCCATATGGACACTTAGTTCTAAGAAAATCAGTTTGTGTTACTGACAATAAAATAAATGAAACTAAAAATATCAAGTAGGTAGTCTTTTCAAGAAAACACCAAGGATCATTACTGTGGACCACTCCAGCTTGCAAAAATGGCATAACTGCAGTTTAGCCAAGGTGAGGGCTGTTAATAAATAGAGCTGTATAAACTGATACCAGTTCGATAAGGCCAGTATTACTGCAGTCTTCAAGCAAACACATTCAAAACCTGTGAGATTCAGTAATGCTACTATTTCATTATCACAATTGACTTTTTGCTTCTCGTTGTTTTTTAAACTTCAGCATCCCTAAAAAAAAAGCCCCGAAAATTGCATTTGATTAACTTCACTAAATTCATCTCATGTATCCCCCCAGCTCACAAAAACAGCTTTAATTCAATCTGTGCTCAACTTCAGCCTACTCTAGTTTTTGTCAGGCAGTGCTGAATGCAGGATTCAGCTGAAAAACTGTCAGAATAATATTAGAAATTTCTTAGGAGCCAATAAAAACTCAGAAATACAGAAGAGTTAAAAATCCTGGATGACACACACTTAACTGTGGAATCTCCGAAAAAATAACTCCAAGAGGTGAAATAGGGAGTGAAGAAGGCAGATTGCAGAAAAGAGATGAGAGTGCATGCCTGAAATTAGTTTGCCTACTTCTCCCAGATTTACAACAGACCTTGATTTGATCATAAAATTTATTCAATACTAAAAGTTGTTACAACTGAATTCCCTCTCAGAGAGGAAAGGTCTGTAGAGATGTTAACAAAAGATGTAAGGTCCAATACTTCTCAATTCTAATGCTTATTTTGGTAATTGCTATTCCTTGTAGCTAGTTTAACAGTATTTCTTGTTTAAGATTAAAAGAGAATTGAGCAATGTAGAAGTAAAAGCACTGAGTATACGCTAATTATTATTCTGCTATCTTTTAGCAGCACACTGCAGTGTTAATAGTAGAGAGAGTAATTCTAACAATGTTTTAAAAAACCCTCTCAATTATGCAAATTTCCTGTAGTTAAGACTTGGCAGATCAAAGAACCTTAAAATGAGTTTGATAAGGACAGCCATATGTGCCTTGTTATTCTACTTTTCGCATGAATATTGTATATGTGAAAGATACTGTATTTCTGAACTACAGACCTGCAGAATTAGGAACATCAGAAACAGAATGGTGAATGTTTCTTCATTTACTGTATGATTTACTTTAGCCCTGGGATGGAAGGATAACTTAAGAATAGATAAGTTCGGCTTCAGCGGTCCAGCCAATAACTGTTCCTATGCTAAGACCAGTGGTAAAGACAAGTAGCATCAGCTGACATGAAAAATTAAATTGAATGCTGAACACCATTCTCATTAGATAAAGAACAATGTTTTATTCATGTTACTTTTTGGGAAAGATATTATATAAAAAAATGTAACAACAAACTATCAGATTCCCTCATTATTGCTTTCATAAAATTCAAAGCTTTGGATATGGATTGTTCCATGGTATTATATAAAGAATAGAAATAAGTTGACAAAAAATAGCTTTAAAATGGTATTGATGCTATATTGTTAAACTTAATGTGGAAAAGATCATGTGTAGGTTTATAAGTGGCCCAAAAATACCATCTGGGTTTGGTACTGTCAACCAATACACATACATGAAAGTATTGCTTGAGGTATTTCCTGACAGTCAAATAGAACACAGTTCTGATATAACAGACAAATGTTTTCAAGAGAGTATCCTGTATAGCATTAAAATTCCAGTTAGAGAAGCATTTACTGAATTTTACAAGTAGGACTTGAAAGAGAAGAAAGTTTAAGTACAAACTTAATAGCTACAGAAAATTCAGTTTTGAGAAGCACTTGTCGAAATTAAAGACAAAAAAAATCTATTAACATATTACAATTCAGGAACCGATCAAAGAGTATTATGAAATTCCCTGTAGCAATACTGTGAGGGTCATAAGTACACTTGGAAATAATTACGAAATAACAGTAATGTCAAAACTGAAGAGGAAATTCATCATGATTGGACTCAGTTTTTTATTATTGTAAATATGGTAGTAGTGAAGATGAATGGTACTATAGCAGTACTAAATCATATTTGATAGCTGTTTCTCAGCATAAATTGTAAAAAACATTCAATTTCTAAAAGCAACCCCCTTGAAAAAACAAACAACCAACCAAACCTAAGATAATGTCTTTAAGGAAAAAAAAAGATGTTTATTTTCCTTGGAAGAGGAAAGTGGAAAACAAAGATTAAGAATATGATACATAAATTAGGTCCAAATTTTAAGCCAACTTTCCTCACCACAGATAAAATGAATGTGTAAGCTGTGTGCATTCTTCCATGACACAGATGCCAGCAGTTCAATCATCTTTATTTTGCCACTAGGTTATTTTATAGGATTGCATAAATAACGAGTGCTAAAGGGTCAAACACAAACTTGTAACCTGTACTAAACTTGTAATTCTACATTTCCTCAAGGTAAGGTTTAAAATCAGCTTATATTTCTGTGAATTAAGCTTTTAATAAATATTCTGCATTCAGACCCCATAAATGCATTATTTTTCATCTTCTGCTTAAAACTAAGTCAATTTATAAAAAATAACTTTAATTTTAAAAGCAGTATATCATAAATTAACCAGGTCTGCCAACATGCAATCCTCTACAGTTATCATTTATGTATATATATGTGGGATACAATAAAGTGTTTAAGGATCTGATAATACAGATTCTACTTGCTGTCAGACATGGTTTTATAAATGTATATTATGACCTCACTTAAAATATAGGACTTAAGTCTGAAATTGTGTTAACTACAGATACGTGGCAGAGTGAAAAACCATTCCAACTACATGAACAATGAATCTAAATGAGTATAATTAGATCTGAGCAGAGGTTGTGTTGTAGTTTCTTTGATTTATAGCTACTTTATAGCAGTTTCCTAAAGACAAAAAGATACGTTTGATTGTATTACTAACGTGTTTATTTACTTATGCAAAAAAGTCTTTTTGTTACAGAGGCAGTACTTCTGATTCTTTGATAGTTAGATTGTGCGTAGGTATCTACTCAAAAGTCACATGGCCAGAGGAACTATGAAGCTGTGTTTTCATTAAGTTTATATTTGCATGTGTGTACCAAATTTAGGCAGGCCCACGTTAAGTCCCAGTGAGCCTGAAGGAGTAAATACATTACACTACTTGAAACCCACTGATTTCTTCGTTTAGATGCATGTTCATTCAATGAATACACTGAATGAACTTTAATTGGCAGTCTGGAAAGACATTTTCTAATCCAGAAATTATAGTAAATTCCAGCAACTGTGACAGCAACTGTCAAGAAGCTTTATTAATGGGTCCATACTCCAAGAAGATAGCCCTGACGAGTACAGAGGGGTAGTGGCCAACTGCAAGTTTAGTTAACAGCAGAAAGATCAGTGAACACCAATTTTTATTACACAAATTTGTGAAAGTAAGGAGTTTTACTCTTTATAAAGATACTAAATGTGTTCCAAGCTGTTGACACTTTTGCTCTTTTGAAAAAACAAGGATTTAGGTCTTTTAAAAAGAGGAATGAGTACAATAACATGTCTTTATACATCTTCATGTACACCTTCATAACTGAACTCTATGATTAATATGCAACATGTCAGCAAAATAGGTCAAAAACCAAGTTACCCAGTCATCAAGAACAGAACAGGCACTCCAATAAGCAATAAAGTCAAATGGGCAACACAATAGGTATCTCTAGAGATCTTGCTGAGTAAAAATGCCTTCAAAACCAGGACACGAACCGTGAAATAAAACATGCCTGTATTTGCATGGATCTCTCCCACATCTCTTTGCAAGCAGTCCTGTTTCTTGGCTGGAACCTGCAACACTTTTTAGCCTTACATTCTATGTCCCCATAATCCCTCCAGAGAACACTAAGCTTTTGTCCACTATGCTCCTTTGTTACTGCTCGGGCAAGAACATGTCCGGCTACGGCTAACTCCAACTGTATGTAGATCGACCATATGGCCAGCCTGAGGACAAAACAGACCAAATCACTGTTGATCTCCAAGTAAAGTCTTTTTCTCACATGGAATTCTGTTTTCTACCTAACTGTTGATTTTTAAGGAACTGGTGAAGTTTTACTCGAAGCACATATGTTTCCATTAAAATTGGCTTCAGTAGGCCAACAGATTCAAGTTATTTGGGACTACAGATAACCAAGACAGTACCCTGAAGTAAGTTCCATGTCCACAGGAATTCTGGCTTATAATGAATAAGGACAGCCATCCTGTACAAGCCTTTGCCAGGATTTTCCAGTATGGTTAAAAAGGTTGTACTGTGACTTCGCTCTGACAAAGTTTGCCAGCCTTCACCTTGGTAATTTGCAATAATAGAGATATGCCAGTTGGTACCCAATGTGAACTGGCAGCCTAAGCATAGTATATCAGACTCGTGCCCTATCTGAGACTACCTGAAAATCTCTAAGCTCATGATGCAGTTCTGAGTGTTTCTACCTAAACAAGTAAGCTCTTATTAGCTTTCGCTTATGAAGAAAAATTTCAGAGCAATAAAACCGCGAACAAAACTGGCAGGATGGTAAGTTGGTTAAAGTGAATTCGTGCACCTGGAAAGAGTATTCTGCATTTTCATATTGGCATTAATTACTAGTTTAACCAACAAATGCAGGTTAATACTTTCAAGCCCATAGCACCTATGAATACAGAAGTACTGCATATTTCAGGATATCTTATTTCTTTATATTTTCTAGGGTGGAATAAACAGTTCTGAGCACAGTGTTCAAGGTGAGAGAATTATCACTGATTTATGATCCAATATATCCAAATTCCTTCCCCTAGACTATTGCTATTATTTAGTCGTGTTATGAGATGTCATGTCTTATGAGATTATCTTACCTGATCCATTTTTCAGGTATCCATTTGCATCTACAGTTGTGTACATGATGTAAGGACCAGGCTGATTAACACCAAAAGGCTACAAGGGTGGGGGGGGGGGGGGGGGGTATAGGAAGGGAAGAAGAAGCAGGCAACATTTTAGGAACAGATAAAGCAATACTAATTAAATAGTAAACCAAAGACACTTTCACAGGAAAAGGATTTCTTTGTATGGATAATTCTGAAACCTTGTTATTGCTTTGCTCATGGTAATATGTGAAAATTCATTTTCAAAACAAGGTTTATTAGTTGTCTAAGTACCATTTAGTTTCTCATGAAGAGCACAATACTACTCAGTGCTATGGCAAAAGGTTTGATGTTTTCTGGGGAGTTCTAAGTATACCAGGAAACTAAATTCGAAGAAATTACAACTGCATGTTCTGAAAAAAACAGAACTCATTCAATATTTTCTGAGAATGCAGCATCTTGATGGACTTCCTGAATTTAAAAATACTACACAAATTCAAAATTGTTATTATTCAGCAGTATTTTATTTAAAGTGGCTGAATAATTACTTCTCAAGTACCAATATCTATTTAAAATAAATTCTTTGGAGGCAGAAAATGTGCTTAAACATCAAAGTACATGTACAGGGGGAAAATGGAAGAAAAAAATCAAAGGGACTGGTGGATTACTGGGTGATGAACCATGCCAAATGTACCTAAGTGAGAACAGGATGTGTGCAAGGGGAAATTATTTGTTAAGGTGGGAGGAAGGGGGAACAAGTGAAAAAGAGATTTAAAAAAGTCCCCCCCCCCCCCCCCCCTTCAAATGGCAAATTTAAGCTGATATTAGGGCATCCAGTTCAGTAGATGATCTTTCAGATGAGTTGCAGAAAGAACACTGAAGAAGAAACGACACATTTCACATCATGCCTCAAAAACAGTAAGTTGTAAACCATAAGAATAAATTGATAATGATGAAAGATGGGATCACAGCTTGAAAAGGAATAATGAATTGGCTAGAATGACAGGTAAGGAAACAGATAAAATATGTTAACGCAGAACTGTGAAAGATAAGTAAATAAGGTTAAAACATGCTTTATTTTTGCCAAGTAGCTGTGTTCTGGCATAACATACTTCATGGTACTTTCTAACAGAATTTCTTTTACAGTGAAGGCATGAGTATTTCAATGATCTTTATAATGAGGCACTCATCAACATCTGTTGTTCTGTTGTGAAGATCTACTTTCTAAACCTTTTGAGTTTTGCAATTAAGCTAATAATACTACCAAAACACCTTATTATTTTGTAACAGCAATTAACCTTAGGACTTAAAATAGGCTTGTAGAAAAAGTTCATATTTTTGCAGAGCTAAGATGCAAACGCTAGCTTTGATTTCTCCGAGTTCCTCTTTTAGGCCATCTTTCACTGTGAAAACGAATCTGCTAACTGAAGGTTTGGTGGTTGATATGCAAGGTCTCTGGAGATGATCAAAACACTTGAAATAGAAATTAGCACATGAACATGTAACTGATCTGCAGAACCACTAGAAGCAAATAAATTCCTTTCCCATCCCTTCTATCCTTCATGGTACCCATATACTCTATGTTGGCCCAGAAGTTGCTGTCAGGCAGCCCATGGCTCAGTCTATCCCACGGTTTTCTTGTATCTGTATATCCAGACCTTGTGATGCTGCCTAACAATGCTCACTGCAGAATCAGTCAATTCTTTTTGTCTCTGAGCAGGCAGCTGGAGAAAGATATGGGTCTCAAATACATAGAACCTGCCCAGTCATGATTTGGATTACACATTCTTCCAGTCAGTAACTCTTCTCAGTTACGTATGTGGACATCTCCCAGCATAATAAAGCCCCAGCTCATCTGAAGCTAAATAGTAAAGTTAAAGTTATACTTACAGTTATTTTCCGAGGACAGTCATTAGAACAGAGGCCACTGAGAACTGCAAGTACAAAAAGTGAGCTTACGGTGTGTGTATTAACATCCATCTTACAAGCACAACCTCTGAAATCCATTAGAGTATATTAACAGATGTCATGTACCATTAAAATTCGTAAAGAAAATGACTTCCTCCTGTATGACTTATGTACTTTTATTTTTTAAAATCTGTTTGAGATATATTGCTTTGTAGAAATTAATCAGCTAATCGCTGTTTTGTCATACCTCATTTGTTAGGCAGCTTCCAAAATATTTGCCAGTTGAAAGAATTCCAAGTTTTAACATGTTAAAAATAGTGGACTGCACATTTTATTCATCATCCTTCACTTCTAACCATTTAAAAAATACTTGACAGATATTCAGCTTTACTGTTTTAACCGGTAAAAAGGAAAGCAAAGGCTTTTCCCCATATACTAGTGACAGTTTTACAACTTGATTTAAAGCAATTTACTGAAATTCTAATAAACAAAACTGCCGTTACCCATTTATGCTATGTATTCAAAAGTATTACAAGCATATGGGTATAATGCTACTTAATATCTAAAGCCTATAAGTTGTTAAATTACTTGTTAGCTTTAAAAATCAGTTAAATTACAGAAATACTAAACACAAGTTTCACTAAGTGAGGGATAATGAAAGCCATCTGTTCTATAACCTAAAATACCGTGTCACATTATCAGAATATCATATTAAAATGCCTTTTAAAAGAAAATAACAGCAAAAAGAAAAGTAACAGGCACATATGCATACAAGAAATCTAAGGTGTCATTACGATGCAACGTTCAGACTTAAATGACAACAGCTTGGTTGAGAAGCAGCTCAGTAATGGCCATGAGCAGGGAAAAAGATACAAACAAGACCTCATCAGTGCAGCAAACATAACCTCTCCATGAGTTATATTGCCAAGCAAGTGCTGCAGACAGAGAAAATAAACACGTGGACCAGGTCATTCTGACCGACAGGAAGCTTCTAAAGCATTTTCTATCTACTTTAAGGTTCCACTGAGGTTCAAGTATAAAATGTTGGGTGACAATTAAGTCCCAAGTGGTGTACATAAAATGTTCAGTGTAGCAGTCTGATCAGAAACTATTCCAAACTAGAGTCAGAAATGGTGCTGTTGTAGCGAAGGACCGTTTGTAGCATTCTGAGTGCAAATCTTAACAACTGTTATAACTCCCAAGTTATAATTTATTTGCAACTTAACATTTGAGACATCCAAATACAGAAGCATCTGTTGTTTTTATACAGTCAAAAACAAAGTCTGGACATCTGGACAAATAAAATGAAGGTGTGGCAAAGCACAATTTGAAGACTATGTCTGTATCTACTAATATACTTTTAAAGCTATGAGTTTATTCTAGACGGAGGTGTGTATGCAAGTGGCACCAACTCTGCCCATTTTGATGCAAAACAGCACTTTGCAATTTGCTGTTCAATTTCACTGCTGGAACAAATCATCTGACCAAGTGCATTGGACATCAGATTTAATGAGCAAAACTGCTCTCATTGTCCATATACCAAGTAAGTGAACACAATGCATTTAGTGATACATCAATTTGCATAAAGCATGTTTTGTTAGAAATACTCTCCCTGTATCACAGCACAAATTTTTTTAGACCACTCTAATTCCCATTTCATGGGGTTTCTATGCAGAAATGCTCACACCCTGAAATGCTAAAAAAGGCTTACTTTGATTTTTGAGCTATAAGTACACACATCGAATCAAAAAGCACGTCAGAAATTATTCCTCTCCCTCCTTCAAAATATCACAGTTGTTATTCTAATGTAACTTCATGAAGTAAAATATTTTTCTAGAAGGCTTTCTGCATGCTCATGTTTATTATATTACCCATATGCAGTATTATTTAAAAAGAAGGCTTCCATCAACATGGCAAATCACTGTAGTCCGTTATGGTGAAAATAAATCCCAAGCTAAGGAGAAAGTAATAAATACATCAGCCCGCAGTAGTGGCTGCAGTTCTTATGACATGTAGAAGGCTGAACCATTAGGTGTATTTAAGTAAAATGAAGACAAATGCAATCTTTCCACAGCAAACCTCCAGTTCACTGGTTTAGCTTTCTCCACATAAGTTTACTTACAGCCTCATCTTTTACTCTTCCTCAAAAAAATCAAGCAAGATAGATAAACAATGGACCTGAGCTTTGGCTCAACATCTTTGCAGTCTGGAAGAATTGGTACGCCACGCAATTTGAACATTTAAATACTATCAGTTACAAATATCATAATCTAACTCTAGCCTTTTAAACCAAGGCTTTAATTCACATACCCTTGCTATGTTAACTGTCATCCTAAATTGTTATAAGTATGATATATTTTGGGAAAGCTGTCGTTTAGGAAATTATTCTTACTATTTACTCTTTGATTTTTTTTTTTAAGTTGGTTACTTTTTGTTGTATGCACAGACGCAGCATTTCTTGTCATCTATCACTATGGACTGAAGACATGAATCTTCCTTAAATTTCTTTTAGTTTGAATAACTCAGTTTCCCTGCAGATTATATTTTAGACACTTGATAATTCTCCTTCTCCCTTCAAAAGCCAGCTGAGAAATCAACTTTTAAAGACCTAGTACTGCCTTTAGAATTTTGCTAGAATGCAAAATTGGTTAATGAAAGCTCCAGGATGCAAGGAAGGATTTAGACTGCTTCTAGGTAAGAAGTGAAATAAGACATTCTTGTGAAAACAAAAATACAAACTCTAAAGATGATAAACCCTTAAAGGAAATTGTTGTCAGAACTGGTAAAAACAGGTAAAGTGCTGAAAATAATGGCCAGAATCAACTTGGAATATAAGTAAGTACACTAAAATAAAACAAGAAAAAAATAGATAAGTCATTTTTGTTTGGTATCAAAGTATAGATTCTGCAATATACTTATGCAGTCCTTAATATTTTCCATGCCATGCCTTTTCTCTTATCACACACAGAGCATTACCATAATATTGTCATACACAGAAGATCAAATATTCCTCTCAAGATCTGATGTTGATTGGATTATATGGTAGTAACTTACCAATAACTTTAACAAAATAGGCATCTGCCTCAAAGTTGTTTTTTAATGTATGGATGGCAAAGTCCTTGTTGGAATAGCCTTTGCTTACTACAATGATATCCAAGATTCCCTAGAGGGAAAAAGAAAACTTTCAATTAGAGTTCTGATTTACTCTAGATAACATGTAAATTTAACAAGTAAATTCCCTTAGGGATGGAGCATGTGCAGCAAAGTTTATGCTTCCACTACTAACATTAATAATACCTTTCATATCATATTAATCTTAGAAAATATTAGATAGAGACCTAACACAGGGCAACACACGTGGTCCGTGGCTTCTTTCTTGCCATGGAAGAGGGCAGCTCAAATGGAGCATACGGAGGACCAGCAAACTTTTAGTCACTGATGGGCTGCTGCTACGTGCCCAGCTTCCAGAGAGCATCTCAAGGTAGCAGCAATGTCCCAGACTAAAGGCACCGTGTGCCACAAGCTGTAAAGCAAATGTTTATACAAAGCAGTCCACCAACGGCACAGAAAGACAGATACAGCAACACAGAGTGATGCTGCTTGCTGTAGTAAAGAGCTGAACTTACGTCTTCATATATGTCAAAGAAGGTTGCTACCACTGCGTCCTTGATTTGATTTAGATCTGAGAGCTCCCAAAAAACTTTAAACATACGACGCACGCTCTTGCAGCTCACGTTATTGCATGGGACATTTTCTAGTAAAAAGGCTTGTTGGTTGCTGTAAAACATATATATAACAACTTACTTCCTATAAAAAGTCTAAAAAAATATTTTTCTACAATATTTTTCTAGTGTCCAATACAAATGAAGTAAATAAATAAAAATATTAAAACAAAACCCCAAAGCCAGCAGCCAATAGTTACTTTCAAATCCATAAGCATTTATGTTAATTTCACAGGCAGAATTACAACCATTATGTCATGCCTGATTTAAACCTATGAATACACTAAATAAATAGCTCAAAATCAGCAGGAATAATTTCATTATTCTTACTTTATTCTGATACAAGTTCAAGTGCACCTAACTACCATTTTCCTTAATCCCTCCCCATGGTCTGTCAGCTTATATACTACTTGAAATGTGTCAGTGCTTTTTTCATTATTTTATGACAATCTGTTCCCACCTCAAGTTCTATTAATAAATTTTCTTACACATCACATGATGTTTTACACATTTAAGATTAAATCTCATCTCCATTAGTACCTTTGCAATTGTTTCAAAGCAAAAACCAAGCCAAAAAACTACCAGAGTAGTAAAAATTGAATGGGATAAACCAAGTTAGACATTTGCTGTCACACAACAAATAAACAGAGAGAAAGGCTATAATACTGAAACAAGAAAGCAGATCGGAGTAGCAGGTGTGGCATAGCAAAAAGCCTCTCTTCTGAAGAGCTCATCTAATATGCATCAGTTTGTTGGTGGGAGGCACAGATGAGTGACACAGGGTTCCTATCTGCAGGTTCATGCATGCACCCTGATGGCTAGTAGCATCATACGTAGCCCCAGATATTGTAAGGTTGCCACTCTCACTGGAATGGTGGAAACCTTCAGGACTTCACCAGCTGGGAGTCTGATTCCTTGGCAAGTCTCAGTTACTATCCTGGGAGCCCACAGGGATCCATCACTGCCTTGGCAGTGGGAACAGATGAAGTTTTCTCTTTCCGGGGGCAGAGCCAGGAGATGGAGCAGCCAACTGCTGCTAGCTAGCTGCAAAACTAGCTGAGCATGTCAGAGCCCAGGGCAATTACCAAAAACACTTCTTCACTATGACCTTGAACATAAAGAAGGTGACAAAAAGGTGTTTTTCCAAATCTTAACAGCATCCAAGGCCTCCAGGATACAGTCACAGTAGCTTCAGCTTTTTTCCTTAGGAAAGTTTTTGTTTCTATGGAATATTTCAGGTAATTTGCTTCTAATAAGAATCGTATCCCACAATGCTCATATTTTTATACCATCCTTTTGAGAAGGAGAGAAAGGCAAAACATTCACCTTGAGGAAAAAATATTTCTGACAACATAGTAATAGTTTCTTTGCACACCGTCAAGTTAGTATTTCAAAACCTACAATGGGAATAACATAGGATTTTGTTCACTGTCAGATTTGTCTAAAATCAAATGGCATGTTTAAATATTTTCCTCAAAACCTTATAATCACGTTTCTTGAGCTTCTTTGAAAAACAAAAAATAGGCCTCTATTTCTCTGCCGTACGCCCGCATTTGACTGAGCCTTAATCTGAACAACCCACTTGTTACAATGCCACTGTTAAAAGCACGAGTATATAGAATTAATGTCTAGCTACAAATCAAATTAGGTGATCTGCAATATTTAAAGCTTTGTGTTATCTGAACCTGAGAACTCAGAACCATAACTTGAAATTGCTAAGTGCTCACATTCTTATTTTATGTCAAATTAACCAACTATAAAATTAAGGTGACAACTCAAGCTAAGCAAATTGTTTCAATTTCTCTTTTTCATCATCATCTTGACATAAGATGTATATACAACATTGAAAACAGAGTCCAAGTAACTGCTAGCCATGTTTTATCTTTCTTGATCCTCAATTCCAGACCACTCCCCGGGCTGTGCTGATATGGGAGCTGCCCCGTGCAAAGTCTCAGCACAGGAGGGGGAAGCCTTGGTTGGGGGCCATTATTCCGAAAGACTACAGCAACAGGAGAAGTTGCAGTGCCTGGCTTTTTGCAAAGGGAAGAGCCATCAGCTGTTTGCTGCCTCCATCAGCTGTTCAGTTCTTTCTTGGAAGAACTCCTGAGGACTGGATTTGGCCTGTGGGCTGCTAATTGAGTCCTTATGCTTTTTTAGGGCTTTAATTAATTTATAATTACCAGAATCAAAGCATCTTCCTCTGTGTTTTATTTCTACTTCATGCTATGATTACCAAGAGCAAATTCATGACCTTATTATTTTGAACCAAATTTTGAAGGAGATTCACAGAGTCAGAAAAAAATCTACCTATAACAGTAAAAATCAACAACATACTTAAAATGACAAACTAATGTCCCTTAAGGCCTCTAGGAAAACACAAAGACAGACCGTTACAATGATAAAACCACAAACCAATGCTAACGTGCTACACAAATGCGTAACAGACAATAGAGAAAAAAATCAGCTGAAATACCAAGAATTCAGAGTTCTTTTGCGCTGTGTATTAAGACTAGCACTATCACCCTTAACCGGATACTTGCTGAACTTTTATGTTTATTAAACATTTACTATTATATGCACACCATTGTACTCACAGTGTTACCAACTAGTGCCCTACCTGCAGAACTTTATCTGAAACAATTTACAAAGGATGCTCAGGAAGTATAGAATTGGCTACAGACTGGAACCTTCTGACTGAAGGCCACACGCAGCAAAGCTAAATCTAGTAAGACTGAATTACTAAAAGCATGGCTTAACACCAAAGACAGCCTGAAGATTCATCTCAGTTTTATTTTAACATGCTCCTTCACAGTTACAATTAAATACGTACTGCTTAATTTCATACAACTCTCATTCCATCAGTTTTAGGCTATGCCATCTGCAGTTATGCAGGGGATGTCTAAACAACTAATATCTTACTCTAGACATTCAGAATAAATTAAATTGCCTGTTTTTTTTAAAACTGCTTATCTACAGTCAATCAATTCTACATTTTAAAGAAGTTCTTTATCTAACCCTGTTTCTGAAAGTGATGACTAAAAATGATTTAGGAAGAGATGATTTGGTCAAATGAGAGTCCTTTTAAGTATACTCATGCAAAGGATTAATACACATACCTTTATTTAAAACTGTGCATGAGTGCCTGGAGAACTTTGCAGAAGTGTGTTATGCTTAAAGATTTTCATTCAACTGTTCACATTCAGTTTTTGATTAGCTCCAAGTGTCAATCTTTACTGCTATTTGTCATTAGTAGGCGAGATGGATACTAAATTTCCATCTATACCATTACTTTATTTAACCCGTGAAAAACATTCACTCTGAGTAAAAGCCTCATTGAAAAAATGATTCCTGGATTATGTGTTTGCAATGCTAGATGCCAATTATGAGTTTTCTACTTGGGAAACAAGCAGTTAAATTAATTATTTCATCTAGTTAGGTGGCTGAACGAAGTACAAGCATTACAGACTCCGATGAAGTAGTTAGACTTCCAATATTGCCACAGTGAATTTAAAAACAGCATGTGAAAAAAAATGAATATATTTAGATAAGATAGTAAGTAGAGATGAACCAATCAGTAACTACTGGCAAAAGCCCTTTACCTTTTGTTATTCTACACACAAATTCTAATATAGTCATAACTAGTGGAAAGAAAAAATCATGCACGTATGTAGCCTAAAGGAAAACCTGTAGACTGGAATTCTAATGTGCAGGTTTTGAGTCAAGTCAAAAGTTAAAAGAATTCACAATGGACAGACCAATACGTTAGGTCTGACTGAATGCAGCATTCTCACCTGTTCGAATTCATAGACCTCTGGAGTTCAAACCCCCCACCACACTTGCAACCATAAGCGATTCCTTTTTGTGTTGTTGCTGTTAATAAGGAATGTATCCATCCTGTCAGAACAGTGCACGCCCTTATTGAAAATCGACTGAATATGACAGGAGATCTAAGACTGGTCTCATGGCAATTCTACGAGTATCTGAAGCTATTAATCACCTGGAAGGACAGTAAACTGAAGTTATTCCCAAGAATGATAAATGTTTTTATTTCAGTGTTCTATAGGAATTAAAAAAAATCTGAAAGTCCTTTCCAGGTTTATAATAAAAATAGAATTGATTTTAGCCATATTCTTCCATTGTCATATATCAGTATATTTTCAGATTAATAAAATGGCTTCTGCTTCCTTTAATTTCTTTAAGTTACAGACAGCAACTGGAAGCTAGGCCTTCCACACTATGCCACAGACTGAGGCCAAGAGTTCACAAAAATGCTTTTATCATTTAATCACAGTAATCAATCACTGGAATTAGATCTGTAGGTGTAGCATGAAAAGCTTCAAAAAAAGAAATAAAAAGCTTGATCCAGAAGTGTTTAAAATCAATTAAATAAGGTTTTCATTTTATCTTGATCTAATTTAAGAAGAGCTTTTAATTTAATTCCCACACCTTTAATTCTCTGACCCAGTTACAAATTTTAAAAAGGAAGCATTTGCTTGTGTTTCTCAGAAGCAATGCATTTACAGTACTGTGAAAGTGACATTTGATAGTCACTACAGAAAACATTTCCGTTACCTTTCAAAAAATACAGGGAAAATACCGTGTTAACACACAACATATTTATTTGGTTTTATTATTATTATTATTTTTTTGCCAGACTTCCTCAGTTTTCTGAACCCTACTTTGAACAGCCTGTCAAATCACCTGCCAGTACTTTCAAGTCCTTATGCCTAATTATGTCACTCAATTTTGAAGTCAAGTTTCAAAATAAGTTTAAGACACACCCAATGGAATAAATAATTTCAAAAGCAAGGAGAATAAAGACAAAAGTGTACCACAGTAATTCATTGCTGTGAGACAGGTAACTTCCTGGGCTTTCATAGGAGTAACTATTTGTAAACTATTTAAACCTTTTACATATTACATTGCCCGAAGTATATGCCATCCAGACAAGAGAGGCTCCTAGTAATATTAAAAGATAAAAACTTTGAAAAAAAAACCTCTGAACTCCATAAGTCTTCTTTCTAAGCGTCCTAGCCATCATGATACATGCTAAGAGATAGCTTATAGTACAGCAGAAAATGAAAGATTTGTGTGGCTTTAGAAAAAACAAAGGACAAGAATAACTTAGCATTTTAAATGCCTCAGTATTTCAATGGAAAAGGAAAGACCTTGGTTCCAGTCTGCTCTCTAGACTTTTTATAGTCTTTTTTCAATGACTGCTGAACTGAAGATGCAAACTCGCAACTGAGCAAGGCTATGAAGAAAAAAAAGACAAATTCAAGAATCAGGGACTGAGTGCTTTAACTTTGCCTACGCTGTTACTGCCCAGAACTTGCATCAATTTCTCCTCTGCCATATTTGAAAAAAAGAAAAAAAAAAAAAAAAAAGCAAAACCAAACCAGCTGCTGTGCTACTCAAAGGCTGCCGCGCTAGTTATGTCAGGGCTCAGAAATACAGTGGCAGAGCTCAGCTGCTCAGTCTCTGAATCACAACTTTGTGTAGGCAGAACACAAGCACGTAGCTCTTCAAACTGGGTCATTTTTAGAAATGTTTTTAGGCAGGTGCACGTAAAGAACTCCAACACAAAGATGTCAGTGGGTGACTCATGTTTAGACAATCACTGG
Source organism: Oxyura jamaicensis (assembly GCF_011077185.1). Lineage (NCBI taxonomy): Eukaryota > Metazoa > Chordata > Aves > Anseriformes > Anatidae > Oxyura > Oxyura jamaicensis. The sequence goes on along the minus strand of NC_048903.1, from coordinate 7,502,974 downwards.
AAGATCTGGATTGATTCTAACTTAAGCATCTCACTTCTTCCTGTATACTCTTTTAAACACTATACAGTGAGCTCCTCAGTTCTTTTCCTTATTGAGTATTAATTCAAACTATGAGTCCGTACCCAAGTTCATCCACAGCACTATACAGAGGAAGATACTACATACACCTGTGACAGAGGCTTAATTTTTCCATGTAATGCCCAAATGCAAGTATTCATCATAGATCCCAATGAGAAAGATGTTGAGACTTAACAGGGTATTGATTAAAATACCTTTTATGGGGGATGATGCGAGGAAGGAAGAGTGGATAGCATAGATAATTCGGTGCTGGAAAATCCAAGCTGTACAGTATCAGCAAGACTTCTAGTCAGGGCACATGCTGTGTATACCCTGTTCATAGTGAGATTCACTGGCATTAAAAGAGCTCTTTTTTTTCTTGGAAGTGACCAATTCTACTAATTTCTACCATCAAGCAAAACGATGTTCACACGAAAACCTGCCACTTCAAGGTAAAGACAAGGACATGCCAGTGGCATTATCACCAGATGCCAAGTGGAAGCTGCCTACAGGCTTCTCCATTATGATTAGCTGGCTAAGTTTATCCTGCAGCCAAGTGATATGTGCAGAACAGCAGAGGCATGTACTCAGGTCAACTGTTTAGTGGATCACTAACTCCTTGATGTACAATACTCTCCCAGTTCGGATCACTACACCTGCTGTAACACCAGATTGTAGCAAGACAAAGCATTGGGAAAGCAAACAGTGAAGAATAAAAGAGAAGAAAAATTACACTGACAAATTTAATAGGGAAGACTAGAATCATTTATTTCCCTTCTCTAAGGATTTAAGCACTGTGGTATATATTCTACTAACAACACATTTTCTGTCTGTGACATGCTGTTATGGCTTAACCCAGCAGGCAGCTAAGCACCACAAAACCATTTGCTCATCTGCCCCTGAAGTCTTCCCCCTCTCTGTGGAATGGGGGAGAGAATCTGAAAAAGGCTATAAACTCATGGGTTGAGATAAAGACAGCTTAATAGGACAGAAAAGGAAGGGAGAATAAACAATAATACACAAAACAAGTGATGCCCAACACAATTGCTGACCACCTGCTGACCGATGCCCAGCCAGACCCTGAGCAATCGCCTCCCCCCCCCAGCCAACTCCCCCAGTTTGTTGTTCAGCATAACACCATCCGGTATGGAACGGCCTGTTTGGGTCAGCCATCCTGTTTCTGTGCCCTCCCAGCTTCTTGTGTACCTCCAGCCTCCTCGCCGGCAGGGCAGCACGACAAGCTGAGAAGTCCTTGACTTAGTGCAAGCATTGCTCTGCAACAACTAAAACAGTGTTCTCACCATTGTTCTCATCCTAAATCTAACACACAGCACCATACCAGCTACTAGGAAGAAAATCAACTCTATCCCAGCCAAACACAGGACACCTGCCTAATAGGTTTTAAATAATTTTAGTGATCACAGAGCTGTAGTGAGAATTAAACTGAAGTTGGAAGACCTGTCTTCAGCAGTGGTCCTCATCACCATGTTTTATTGCAGCTGTTCTCTCTCTAAAAGGAAAGATTCTTCTCCACTGTACCTTGAAAAAATACATAGTCTTTGCTGTTGACACAAATATCACTTTCCGATGCACAATTCAATAGTCAAAAAAGTCAAATAGATTTCTACAAACATTTATGAGCATAACCTAATTCTGTTGCCTCAGCTACAATAAATCATAGATGATAAACTAAGTAGCAAATGAATCCTAGCTATTATAAATGGAGCATCCAGTCCTATGGAATTTGCAGAACATACTGGCTTTTCTGATCACGTAAGCACGCGACACTAAAAAACCTTTTAAAAAAGCGAGATTTCATCTTAAATAACCGGTTGCTTGGTCCTCCATAAAAGGGGTCAGTGGGCAAGACAGCTCAAAAAACTTGAGATTTCAGCAGATCAAGATCAAACTGTTGGAGCACAGAAAGGTATTGCCATCTTTCTGATAACAAGAAAGTAGATGAAACATCCAGATGAACAAAAAAGTAGGAGCAAAGAAATACAAGGAAAGTTAATAAAAAGTCTATAAAGTCCTTCACTAAACACTAAAATGCACTAAGATGTAGTGGTCTGCATGACTGATGACTACAACCATTTATTGGTCTTCACTTCTAGGTTTACATATACTTCACCTTCCAGATGTGTTCCTTAAAATAGCAAGAGCATCTGGGTAGCCATCCATATTGTAATCTCCAATATGAAGGGTAATTGGAAATTTAACTTCTGATGTCGTTTTGTCAGTTTGATGTGGTACGAAGCCCCAAACAGTGTCTTTATTTTTGAAGTCTTGCAAGACTGGAATCCACTGTAAAAGAAAAGAAAAAAAGAACAACAGATAGGTAAGGAAATCCATTTTATGTATTAAATGCACCCAATTCTACTTAAAACGACTGACAGGTCTGTACTGCATCACAATTCGGAAATGGTTTATGAATTTCCAAAGAGGAACTAAGGATCATTTCACAACTCTGACACCAAATGACTGTTTTCATAGGAAACCTTTCCTATGTACTAAATTTTTCCAGAACAGAAAAAAATAGATAAAAGTTGTAAGAATAAAGGACATGTGTTTTTAGAAAGCATCTAGTGTGTAGCAATGTTCAGGAAAGTCTTCACTGAAATTCATGCTGGCCTGTAATTTATTTATTTTTTTAAGTGTAGCCACATCTAAACTATCAGGCCTTCAGATCCTCAGTGATTTTTTTTTTGGTCTAAAATTGCAAGCAATAGGCAGCATTAAAACTGGAAGAGGGGTACACCCTCATTAAATCTGTGGAAGTACAAAGGAAGTGCAAAGTACAATTTCAATTTCTCCAGGACAAGAAACAGAACAGATCTATACTTTTCACAAAGGGCTGCAGAGGGGCTAAATAGGAATTTATCTTAATTAAAATCAAAGTAATTTCACAAGCTGGTATTAAACTGAAGTATGAGGGTTAACATTTCAATTCTACAGAAAGAAAAAATCAGTGCCATTTTTAAAGCCAGAAGTAATTTTCTATGTCAGCTAACTGACAACGTCTTCAAAAGAACAGAAGGGTGCCATCCTCAAGGATCACTATCAGCAATGTCAACAGCACTTAACAGCATCTTCAACATCTCTCACCCAAGCCTTAATTTAGCAATTTCAGGAACCAGAATGAGATCCCTGACAGCATTGTTTCCTGCTGTGGAGAGACACCCTCGCTAGCATCATCCAGCAACCAACAACATTCCAGCCACATGGCAATTGTCTGTGACACTTGGACCTGTCTCGAGAGTACACACGAACATGAGACCCCCCCCCCCTTTTTTTTTTTTTTTTTAAAGAAGTGCACTAAGGTCAAATTTATCTGGTTATCACAGATAGCTTAGAAACCTAGAACAGGTCTGCCAGATGTGCATATACTGCGTGCCTGCCTGTGTAACTTGCAACATTTGAACTGCTAAGATGATCCATAACACACCACTGATGAGAACTCAAAGTTTCATTTAGACATACTTGGTCATATTCCCCTCTTCCCTCCCCCCAGCATACGTATAGCTATTTAATTACCGTTAGCTGCTGAAAGTTTGAAGAATCCAAGAAAGAAAAAAAAAAGGAAAAGACTCTCAACCTGAGAGAAAATTTTCAGTGTTAGACTTTGCACTTCCCTGTCATACAGAGGAGTTGAAATATTACTGTACAGTAAGTTTGAAAAATTAATTGGAATCAGAACCATGAAATACTGTGTTAACGATTCCATGCAAAATAATAACTGCCATTGCAATGAAATCCAATTATACTTATCGTATACTCTCTAAATATTGCTGTGTACAGTAACAGTATTTTAAAGAAAAAAATCAAAAAGAAATTTTAGGAGTAAACCTGAATTTTTACTTTTTTAAAACTCTACTCAGAAAATGATTCATAAAAAGCAATTTCACCATTATAAAGGCTACAGGAAATGCAAACATATAAAGCAAGAGGCGAGGAAAACAAAAGCCACCTATTGCTACTAAACATCACTATGCATCTTACTGAGCCAGTTGTGGGACTTTTTATAACAGCAGTTGTAGAACATCTCAAAACATGAGTCTTGTTCAGTCTGTAACCAGGACACATTTTGGTTCCATGCATAGTTTACTCTGACGGTTTAAGTTCAGAGTAATACACATTTTTGGTGAAACTTTCTGTATATTTCTCCTATAACTATTACTGAGGAATGGAATGCAAGATGAATTGTTCATGTGGCTTAGGACGTACTTCAGTACAGAAGGCAGAAAAATAAAGATAGGTTTGTCAATAATATAAATCTGCTACTACTTTACAATTTGTTAACCCAGACAATTACTTAAAAGTTGTAATAGCAAGTATGAAGCTTAACAGGAAAAAGACTAAAACCATTCTTTTTCCTTTTACTGAAAGATAGAAATAGGTGGGATATAATGAGTACACACAGCTATTTCTTGCAGTCTCATCATGCTTTTTCCTCTTACCTACCTAAGATGAAAAAAAGATTGAGAAACAGTTAATATATCTAAAAGAAAATTTAAATGAATACATAAAATTGATTCAGAGAAGGATTTACTCTTCACTTTATGTTGAATTTCATTAAATACTTGCATTGATATAATTAAAACATTTATATATTCCTTCAATTAACGATGTTATAAACTAAAATGATTTTTAAGTGCTTGAAAATCCATTCTCAAACTCTTCAAATATTTGTTTTTCGTCAAGTAGTAAAGAGAATGCTTTATTGCCCTGTGAAAACACAGCTTCTTTATCACTTTGAAAAAGATCTCAAATACTTAAAGATATTCTAAAACTTTTTGCACTCACCCCACTTAACTCAAAAAGGGTTTGTTTCTCTGAGTCCACGTTATTCTATACATTAGGAAACACAGTTCCCTTGCTCTAGAGCCTGCTCTTTGAACCAAAAATATGGGGGTATTGCATCTTGTATTTTTTTTAAGCTTTGGCCAGGAAACCTATTCCAAACAATTAGCCCATCCTGCCAGCTGCCCAATTCCAGACCCTGTAACACAGGCACTGAGCTTGCTGTGAGTGAGAAAGCATTTGGAAATTGGTAGTCCGTTCCTGGCCAATACCTTTCCTGGAAAGGCCAGGGTTTCTCCTCCTTTCGGTGAGGGGCACTATATAGCATCCTGTACAAAGATTGAGAGTGACCTGACAGAACTGGCCACAGCAACAGAAGTCCTTTTTCCTAGGGGCTCCCCTTCTGCTGTCTGCATGCATTATAGCTCAGCTGCACATGAAGAATAAATCCAGTAATTTCAGGAGGTTTTTAGTGCATATGAAGGTCACCTGAATTCCATATAAAACTGAGTAGCCACCACTGCAAAAAAAAACACAAAACACCACCATACATTACACCATTAACTTATGGTGTCCAAAGCCCAGATGATAATCCCCAGCATTACTTTAGCGAAATAGAAGAGAATAACTAAAGCAGTAAGTCATATTTTCAATACAAGAGCGTGGCTCACAGACTCGTAGCTGCTTTGAGAAAGACAAACAATCCAGAGATGTGCGGATCTTGCATAATCTGGGATTAATGAAAGATTACATCAGCTGCAATCCCCCCTCCCCACCTTTAAACTGTTGCAGAGGAACCAAGAAAAACTATTTACAACGACAAACTACAGCTGATAATCAGTGCTGTTGGATACATGTCTAGCCTACAGAATGAAACCAGAAAGACCTGTGGTTTGCTAAAGGACGTGTTGCTATGTTCTACACCACAACTGCTGTATTTATAGAAGGAATAAAGCTGTACTCTTTCTACTGTATAGAGAAAGGTTATAAGAACGTTCACAGTTATAAGAACTAAGGTTATAAGAATGCTTAGAAAGAAACTCTTAAGTTATAGGACTGAAATGATACTGCTTGGCTCAGGAAACAAATAAAAAAGTCATACTGAATACTAGACAAGATTAAGAGAAAGATTAGTCATCTCTAAGAATATCACACTACCTACAGTTTCTACAATAAACATTACCAGGGACTTTAAAACAAGTTTCAGGGAGAGCTCAGTCTGATTTTCAGAATCAGAATGAGATCTAAATCAGCATGTTAGTCTGCAGCTTACTGCAGGTGAAATTCAAGAAGTCTGAGGTATCCCAATACCAGCTACAATCTGAAACAGCATATGGGATTCCCGTCCAGATCTGGCCGCAGTTCTTCTGTTGCTGTGGAAACATTCACATTCTTTCAAACTTCTAGTAGGTCTGCATCTCCTTAAGTCGCTCGTATGCAATTCTTTGGCCTGACCGTTGGCCTCATCATCCAAAAGAAGGAAATTTACCTGAGATATTTCTAACACTTCTGAAGATTAAATGGTTAAATAAAATATAACCTATGGTGAGAGAATTTCATCCTTGAAATTTGAAAAAATTCTCTTAGATCTGCTTGGCTTTCCAAGTAACCATCCAGCTACGCCACACACAGCACAAGGAAATATAGCATAGACTGACAGCTGTCATGCAAAACTAGATCTTATCAGACCAACAACTCCAAAACCTGACATGCCACTGAATGCCTCTTCATAGCATAACTGCTCAGAACCACAAATTCTACAGATATGTATTTCATCTCAGTCTATCCCACAATACAATAGAACCACATTAACTGTTTTTAATTTCTATTCATCAAATATCACTGCTTGTTTTTTGTGACAATGAAAGACCAAACCACTTCCAGATACAAGATTTTTTTTTTAAAGACAGTCATGTAATTTATTATCCTTAAGACCCTTATCCTTAAGAGAAAATAAGTAATTTTCTCAAAAATTTGTAACTACCAAAAGCACTCCCACAAAACTCTACAACAAAAACTGAACAGAAGTTATGGATATGTAGCATCTTCTACTTTTTCTATAATAGACTTGAAATCTGTTTCCCATGGATTCCAGATAGTTATCTAGCTGTCACACACAGGATACCATCTCCTTGTTTCAATACTTTCTGCACCACAAGGGCTTATTATTTCCCTGCAACTGTAAAGTTTTAATTAAACAAAGAGCATTTATCTTGGTCTGTTGCCACAAAGATTATATTTATCAATTCTCATGAAGATTAATTCGTTTAGTCAAATATCAGAAGCTGGGTCAGTTGATCTTACAGATGACCAAATGCAATGAAATTAAACGTTTCACTTCCAAATAAAAATAGGAAGCAAGACGTTTGAATAGATTTCTACCTGAAGAAAACATGCAACATATGGGAAAAACTTTAGACATGAATTAAGGTACTGACATTTTCTCACTTTTTCATAATGGGAAAGTTAAAATGGTTTAGAAGAAAAAGCTCTATCACTTCTAGATGAGTCAGAATACAAGAAAAGAAAATGCAAGATACCATTTTTTTAAAAAAAGGTTAGTTCAGAACAAGTCATTATTGTCTGCCATTTGATATTGTCATTTTTAATTAAAAAGTCATTCTAAAAATATGCAAGAAAAATTGCTTTAAAGTTTCTAGGTAAGCCTTAATACTTCTTAATGCTTTTTTTTCTAGTAGGATGAGAATCTGTTGGATTCTTCACTTCCTAAAATAAAACGACAATATTCAGCTGTTAATTTTTAAACTCAAAGATCATTATCTTAGAAACTATTTTAAATTTGAAATTACAGTGTAATTGCTAAATTAAATATACAAATTAAATATACGGAGATGGTCAAAAATAGTATGTTAGAAATCTAATGTGTTATTAAATAGTTGACCTCTATCAAAAAAGTGAAATTGTGAAGGAACAGGAAAACTGTCTACGTACAATATTACTTTAGAGCACACTACAATAAAAGACTCAACTTTGCCAAAATTCTGATATTATGTAAGCTGCTACACACCTTCCTCTACACATTACTAAACCACTTCCTTCCAGAAACATATCATAAATAGCATATCATACAGCTTTTGTTTATCCCACTGATAAGTCATCCACCACCGTCAAGTAACAGCTTTGTACCCATCAATGGTACATGGTATTTGTGTGTGGTTCATTTTCCACAATGAATTTACTTTCATTTGGAATATTTGTCTCAAATTTACTCCAGCAGAAAACATCAGATGTCTTTTGCTTCTTATCAATAGGGAACTAAATTTAGAGCTGAAGGACAATGTCTTTTGACAAAGAGCACCCGAACTCCTCAAAAGTGAAATGCAAAACGCAAGCAGCATGTTACAGTAACATAACCAATGTGACGTGCTTAACAAGTCAGTGTTCTTCCTTTTGACAAGAAAGCAAAGCAAGTATTGTGAACTAATCATCCACTTGCTGTATGCACATGCTATGACCTGTAAATCAAATCCCACTGTAATGCTGTGTATCCAGCAGCACTATAATCTATTCCCCTGTGAACACAGAAAACAGGCAATTTAAAAAACAAAACAAAAACCTGTGAGCATGGGAAAACATGTATTTCTAAGCATAGAATTGCCAAGATTAGAAAACCGGAATGGATACATTACTAGATCTTGAGTTACTTTCCATCAAAACTATAGCTTGAGGTAGACAAATACATACCTACATAAAAATATCTTACATACTATCATTACAGGTAGAGAAATTTGCTTTTTCAGGAAATAAAAGTTACTTTGCTATACCGTATTGATTCATAAAACACAGTATTTCCTTTTGTCTTTGCAATTCCAAAAGTCACAATACCTGATCCAGTCCTAGCTTAGTTAAATAGATGGCACTTTTTCGACATGCTTGGTCTTCACAGACTGGTAACAAATGTTCACTTTGTCCATCACCATCTGCCAAAGAAAAAAGATGGTCAACATGTATTTGCAAAATAAGAAACTTTATTTGCAAGAGATAATTAACAGAACATTTTTAATGTGAAAAATTAGACCGAAATAAACTAGACATTGAAAAAATCCTTTACCTTTGTAATCTCTCATCTAAAAGATCTCATCAATCTTTTGTTTGAAGATTATCTTTGTTGAGTATTTTCATCTTGATCCACAGTATAGAGGAACTTTTAAATTTTATATCTGATGATAACGTATTATATTTAGAAGTGTAAACGCTTATTAATTTACTTAGTCCCTGTGTTTAACTGGGAAGAAAATTACTCTTTATATAAATCTACCATTACAAATCTACCATACAAGCTAATCCAATTTTTGGACCAATTTTAAACTTCTGTACTGTCAGGAAGACTAAAAAGAGTCATGAGTTAATCTATATTAAAAGGTAAAAAACAACACTGGAAAGTTGACTAACTCAATGGCTGATATTCCAGGCCTACAGAACTAGGTAAATCTGACTAAATCACAGATTTTTAAGAAAGCTCTTCTAGCACATGTATTTCCAAAACCTTTAAGAGAATAATGACCTTCTATATGTTTAAACAAGCAATGTCTAATTGCATCGAGAATTCTGACGCACAGAGCATATAATGAGAAATAAAATGATTTTCCATTATTAACTCCAGGAGAAATCCCCACGTTCACATTTTGCAGCTCTGCCTTGAATATTCCCAAGCTAACACAAGTTACCTCGTGTGGGCTGAGAACGAGGAAGAGGGAGGCAGCTGAATGTAAGCAGCCCGAGAGAAGCTAGAATTGCTGCATTAATGACTAGTGCTGCAAGTCCTGATTATAACCATATATGCCAAACTAGACTTGCTAGAGAGATGCCATGCCCAGCACCATAAAAGCTTTAGAGAATTTGCTTTTCCAGGCTATGAAATCAAGGCTCTAACTGTAATGCAAAATTCATCTTTTCAAATTGCCCCATAGCCCATATGGTTTTGAGCAGCTTGGTATTAATATTTTAAAGCAACTGTAAAAAATCCATTTAAAAAGTCTCCTTAGTTAATATTAAAAAAAAAGCACAAAACCAAGCCAAAACACTAGATCACTCTCAAAAGTTACCAAATCCCCTACTTATTTCCATATATACTACTGACTGCAATCAAAACGTTTTGTCACAGCTAACCTACACCATAATAAACGATGCCTCAGCTTACCAGATTGTATTTCTATGAAGACAAACCACCTTTTGGTATACATGTCCATACGTAGTTAAAATCTGTAGGTATCTCCCTCATTATTTAAGGAGCTGGGAGGTGGAAAATTGGGTCATAAAGGGCAGAAGGACTTGTAAAAATATCAGACCTCCCTAAATACCTCCAAGTGATAAAGCTGAGCCACCACCTTCAGTGGCTTTCTACATGCCATCTGCCTCAAGTATTATTTTATCTCACAGCACAAACCCTCCTAAATTATTATGGCAGCTCTGTTATCAAGTACAAACAATTTCGGATGTCAGTTAGCCTAGGTAGAAGTTCTAGGTAAGTCAGCAACCAAAGAAATGAGGAAGTAAATTACCACTGAACAGAGAAATTAACATAGCAACCAGTGAATTTGACAGGTCTGAAATCAGCACCAGCTTATAAAGCTGTTTTCTTTCTGCATCATTCAAGTAAAACAATTAAAGCAGGATACTTATTCAGAATTAATGTTTTATGTACCATGAATAAGAACTGTGCCCATTATTGCTAACTTCAACAACGAGCATGAAAAACATAGCAAAAGAAAGCTGGAACAATTTAAGTGTCTAACTTCCCAGCAACCATTTGTAACATTTACCGTATACATCATAGTGAGCTCTTGATAAAGCTGCCTCATTGAGAACTTCACTACCATTATCTTTCATCCAAAAATGAACCAAAAAAGACTAGGTACATATTCACACTGCAGGGCAGGCAAAACAAATTCAACTTTAAAGGCATCAAGTGAAGTGCCAGCCATGAGAATATAGCTGGAAATAGGACATCAATGAAATGAGAATATCTTCTGAGCTGTAGCAGAGTAGTTTAAGAAAACCTACAATTAGTTAAATACTGTCTTACAGAACAGCAGCAATCAAGAGAAGGAAAGCCCAGCATTCTTCATGTCTGTCACACTATTCTCTCTTTCTTCTTCTCTAGTTTTTATTTCTAACCCTTGTCTTAAAATGCACAGATCCTTCTTTTATTATTAAGGTTATTTAATCAAAAGGCATTTTCTGAAGAATACTCAGATTTGTCAAAAGTGATAACTGCTGCAAATGATTACTGAAATGTTATGTTTCTTAACAAAATAGAAATAAGAATAAAACCCACCCAGAACATTGGCTAATATTACATTTAAATGCAAATCTTTCCTCAATCTTTGCAAAAAAAATCCTTCCCCCCCCCCAAAAAAAACCCTCCCAAACCAGCCCTAAGCATCAAATTAGAGAAGAATGTTTCATTTTCCACTTTTTATATTGCCATTTTACACTGTCCTGACCTGCAATAACTAGAAATACAATTTTTCCAGTATTTCTAAAGCCTGTCCAAAGGCACTAGTAGAAACAACAAATGGATCCAGCAACTTTTCCACTTTTGAAAGAAAATTGATTCTTAATCTTTGTGCTTCCTACCTTGAAGTGCCAGCTAAAATTCCAGCTTTTTGCACAACTCTATAGATCTTGAAAACCACATGAAAATACCCCAGGAGCTGCTCAAAGAACTCAATCTCACTGTAACAACTAACCTATCTTGGACCTATAATGATAACTCGTCTCATCTTCATGCTTGGTTTAATTCTCAATTTAAATAAACATCCTTTTTTTTTTAAAAAAAAAAACAAAAAACAACAAAAAAAAAACTCCAGTCTTGAATTTAAATTCCTCCACAAAGGAGGAGGAAGCCAGAAATGAAAAAGGAGTATCATTAGCACACTTGCTCCAGCTCTATTAGGTTTTCATAGGTGAAAAAACACGCACGTGAAGCTCTTTTGGGCTTACTAATGAATACGCCATTGGTGATAATGGCTGGATGAGCTCATTAGATAAACTGAAATAAGCTGTACTAGCCACAGATTAAAAGACAAGGAAAAAACACTCCGCATAACATTAGTTGATAATGTACTTCAACCTACATCCAGCTAAACCTGACACCCACATTGCAAGCTCTATTTATTTATTTTTTAATAAATGTGACCATTATAAAAATTCTTTCTTTCTGGGATCCTTATTTTAGTCACCACCAGTGCAACATTTGTTTCTATACATTTTAGGAGATCTTGACTGCTTAGCTGAACATTTTATGAACATTAGCCATTTCCAAATTAGCTTAGATACAAATGTAAATAAAATTGGACACAGCTTTAGTTCAGTTATACATGAGAAGAAATTCCCTTAGTTACATACGAGATCTACTAATATTTAAACAAGCATGTATATTTTTGATAGCTGTGCCAACAATATTACCTTTGTAAGGCTGCATGTAGCTTGCATGTGTTTCTGCGTGGCCCAGGGGCTCATACAAATTTACACTTCGTCTAAACAGTGAAATGCCTTCATTTTGTCAAACAGTACAGAAATACCATACATGCAAAATTTCACTACACGTGTTTCATCCTAGTACAACTAGTGACCAGGGGAATTAGGTGTTAGAACCCATCATGACATTTACTTCTGGAAATTCTGTTATCTTTACTCATCTCCTAGGGTCTACTGGTCTATCCTGTGACTGTACGGATTTTCTCCAACTTTAGTTCAAGTTGCTAGAAATCTCATGGTTAACATTACTTGTAAATCCAGTGCACCTCATAGCACTAGGTGTGCTTAAACATACCCTAGACTCCCAATGTACTTTGGTAGCTTCACTCATCTTGAAAGAAAGCCTGTGTGACGTAAAAATAAACACTCAACTGGTAGCTATCATGTTCTCAACACGTGACTCTGGCTTGTGATACTAGAGAACTACGCTAAGAAAAAAAGATATCAAGCTTTATAGGTAGTGGAAATGAAAAAAGAACAGTCCCACACACTCATCAGCTACAAATCTGTATTTATGTCAAAATATATAAAGATAAAATTAGAAGTCTTATATCTTCTACAAATCATATGAGAATTGTTACTTACAACTACCTATTCACTGCATTTCAATGACAAGCCATGGGCACAAAGACTCCTTTCCATGTCTGCAAACTGCTACTGTTCCAACCCAGAAAAAAAATAACCCAAAAGACAGAGATTGTGCAGATCACTGGGAGTACACTTCATAGATTGTACGAGAAAAATTACTTGCAACTAAAGCTTGAAAATTCTATGAAGATGTTCAAACATAGCTCAAATCTCTTCCATCTCTTCTAAAAATACATATGAACAGAAGAAAAAATACCCAAATAAAATTTAGAACACTATATTTTTAAAGTGTTTTATGTTCAAAATTCAATAGTAACATACAACAACAAACGGATGTTTTAAAACAAGAGCACAAATAGCAAACAGTGCCTCAGTGCTACTCTGAGGGTCTCGTTGATCCTCCTGAGCATTTCACTAAATCGCACATCTACACGTAGGTGTTGTGCTGTCCTAATTTGTTATGGTGACACTGGAGTTCGCGTAGTTTCAACTCTGACAGTTAGGGGACTGCTGTAGCAGGTCCATTAGATTTTTCCCCTTCCATTTTCAACCAACTGGATGATCAGCCAAATGAGCATAGACCCTTTATGAAGAAGAGCAAACAAAGCCACACACACACTCGCACGTCCCTCAGTCAGTTCTGTCTGGTAACTAACTTACCACCCGCATCCTTCCATAACTAAAGAGGCAGATAAATCTATAAATAACTAGGCTGACTAGCCAGCAGGTGCTGCAATTGATAGAAGACAGCATACAACCCTGCACTACCAAATTGATTTTTTTTTCCTCTTAGGACTGCTAATGAAGTATGTTCTTCCACACTAAGGAAAAAAGATCTATACCTGATAAACTTCTTCCAAAAATCACGATGTATCAGACAGATGCTTTAATAAGCATGTTTATCATATGTTAAACATAAGTAAACCGGCAACAAGATTTCTCAATTCAGGTAGTCAAATTCCTTTAAAACAGAAAAAGGTGTTAAAAAGTGGTATTTTACAACCAACTTGCAAAACAATAAAGTTGGCGGGTGTATGATCCATTTTTTTTTAAGCCATTTTTTTTTTTTTGCTATAATAAACTCATAACTTATTCCAGTTGTATTAAAAAACCTTTTTTCCCCCCCTCTGGGAGATAAACATAAGCCAACTATGCATGTTAAGACAGAAAGAACAGTCTAGCTTCCATAATTCTGGATCCGATGCTACATCAAAGCAAGGCACTTCATACACCGCACAGTCCTCATGCCTTCAGCACCTACTGTTCTCTCCTGAGAATATACATTGTGAACTGGCTGTGTTATTACAGACCTCCTGTCAGTGCAGTCTTCACAGTTCCTTTCAAAAAGGTGAGAAAAAAACATTTCCTCAGCATGGTACAATAAAAGCCAAGAAGCTTTTCTTTGCTGTTGATTTAAATTCAAAATAAGCATCAGGCATCTCTGTTTAATATAATACATCCTAACGCACGTTCATATGCCTTTTATTGCACCATGCACATAGCTTGCTCACATCTCTCCCTCACTGCTTTGCACTGTTCTCATTCTTCTTTCTTGTGAGCCTTTCATTTAAAGTTCTAAAGAATAGAAAATAAGGAGGAAAAAATTCCTGCTACAGCAGCACTCAAAACACTCTCCTTCTGGGGCAGGCAAAAAGAAGACAACCAGTACAAGTGAGTTTGACATTCAAACAAAATAAAGGTTTGTTTGAAAGCTGATTATCTTAAATTTATCTTCTGAAGTAATAAAACGATTAGAATTCTTTTGTCACTCTCTGCCTTAGGTGTTCAAGGAGATGGTCATGACAGAGATTATTATAATAAATTACTAAGATAATTACGCATTATTAAAATAATCAATGTCAGCTGCTTTTTGAAAATGTGAATCACAACTTCAAAAGACTGATGTAAAGAGCTTTCGCAGATGAATCAAAGTTATGTGAACGTTAAAGAAAAAAAACTAACACACTCCTTTACATTAAAATTCTGATTTTAGGTTTGTCTATGCCCTTCCGAAGAATCCCTATCAACATCTCCATGGAAAGAAAAGCATTTAAACACAGCATGTCAGCAAACTGCACGAAAAGACTTCTAGGCTGCATCTGATTCACCATTCTTCTATCTTAATGGAAGGAAGAGCATATTAAACATACTAACTGGAATCCAAGAAGCAAAAAATGGGATTAAACACAAAATGAAATTAAAAACAAAAGGAGAAGCTCCCTGCACACTAAACAAGAGTCAGCACTGAAATTCCTGTTGCAGCTGATGCTGAAATTTACTTGAAGTATTTCACATTGTAAGAACAGAAACAGCAAAGCTTGGAACTATCTAAACGTTCCACATTTAGAAAGCACATGTCCTATCAAACTTTCACGTGCTAACAAATGGGGGGGGAAACTGCTACAGCTATGGTCTTAACCTCAATACAGGATCTTTTTCTAAAGAACTGTCATGATGCTAGATATTTAAAAATAGGACTAAGAAAAATTCAAAGTATCATTGAACAGCATGCATTCCTGGTCACCAATTAAAAAGCAAGACAGGTTTATCCTTTAAATACACTTTCTACAATGCACCTTGAACTCAATACCCAAGTGGCAATTAACTTGGAGCATCTCCATGTACCTGCTTCAGATGAACTCAAGAGTGTCTATCACAAAGACAACTTCTTCCTTAGATAAGGTCATTCAGAATTCTTTAATACCATCAGCTTTTACATCTTTTCACACGAGCTGATCACAGTAATAACAGTATTCCTCATATGCTGAATATATCTGTGTTTGAAATACTATCTTCCTGCATCTTAAGATTCTTAAAGAGTCCTTTTATTGACTACAGGAGCTCAAGTACATTTACCACAATTCAGGGCTCAAAAGCCAATTGCTACGTAAAGAGGTTATTTACCAAAATACATCACTGAAAGTTTTCTTATGATACATAGCTACCGCATCTGAGGATGTGACATTCTGAATAGGAGGAAAAAAATAAAGAAATTTAGATTGTAAAAGAAAAGTAAGACAAAACTGGAAGCTACAAAAGTGCAATGAAACTGCAGGCATAAAAGCAATGTATTTAAGGTATCATCAGTTGCAGGATAATCAAAGTCTACTTTAAGAAAATCTTTCAACAAAATACATTTTGCACAGTGCAATGAATGATTTCAAGGAAAAAAGACCAAAGGTTAGGCACTCTGTTACACTGTTTAAGCAGAATGAGCTGACAATAACAAGCTCGCATTACCTATGAGAAAAATTTCTACCATATGACATTCAAGTAACATACATGAAACTCTTCAGTTACTTGGTGAACGGAGGAGGTGTCTAGAATCTAGTAATCCAACTACTAATTCTCAAACATGAGAAAAAACTGAGTTCAGGTCTCAGGAGAACTTCAATAATCCCAATTCTTGCTTTGTCAAAAGTAAGCAAGTTTGCATAGTACGAATAAACACAGGCTTCATAAATTAAAGACAACGACACAGATGAAGACCCAGCAGCAGCTAAGAGAACATATGGCGAGTAAAAAGTTGGCTAAACGCTACCCTGAAAAAGTAAGACTTGTGTTGTATTTATTCACAAGGACACTATCAACAGTATGCTCTACTTTCATTTTGGAAAGCTATTTTTGACTCTTACATACAAGCTGCAACTATTTATTTATTTATCTTGTGTGAACTAAGCAAAAGCAGTCACTGATTAATAAAACTTCTCAATTCTCAGGTCAGACATCACAAAAGATAGTTTATTAATCTCCAGAGAACCAATCACAGGTCAATAGCAATTATAACATTAATTCCCAATAAAAATTGATTACTAGACTGCATTAACAGCACCATATTCCATACTAACTGCTTCTGGCTCACTCCTTTAAAGACATATTCCATTAATCTTCAACATAGCAAGAAAATAACAGGTTTGTGTTGAGATACAGTTCACATTCCCATTATTGCTCAAAATCCTGTTTTCAGGATGCTCCACTGAAATCCTTACGTTTCTTTAACATGTATAATTTTTTTTCAGAATTCCTAATACAATTAAAACAATTTATAACTGCAATTATTTATCAGAATTCCATCCAACATTATGATTTCCTCTGAAGCCAGTACAGGCAGATCTTATAAAAAGCCTCTGCTAGCATACAGACAACAACAACGGAGGATTAATCATTTTTGCTATAGCAACCACTGCACTGCAATTACCATAGTGACATGAGAAGAATAGAAAAAGTAATAATGAAGAGCTCTTACTTGTTGGAGCAGTGTGTCAGCCAAATAAGTGCAGAATTCTCTAGTGCCCAGCCCTGCTCACCTTCATCAATTGAAATGCCATTTGTAATAAGCATGTCACAAAGCATTTCTGATTTATTTTAAAAAGGGCAATACAACTTTGTCAATTGTTCACTGTCCTTCAGTAAGGTTAACATACAAATCATCACCATCATGTAACAGAGCGGGGGCTACTTATTTTACAGGTTCCAATTGAGATAAAACCTGAGGTCTACTGCATTGCCATATATTTCATATATGTACACCTATATTTGTCCATTTTTCCATTAAAATATAAACACATATAAACAGATGTACATACAGAAATATCATAGACTTTACAGGCTCACATATATAGACACATACAAACATATGTTTAAATACCTTTTCCATGAAAAGACATAAATTCATTATTTGAATGCATCAGGAATAGGGAATCTTAGTACCTTAGTGCTTAGCTACTAAGGTTATACACTAACATCTGTAACAGTTTCTCATGAATCACTAAATTGTGGTGGGTTTTATTTATTTTTATTAACATGCTTACTTACCTAAACAGTTTCTACCTGCTCGCTATCGTTCAACCTAATATAAAAAGAGGAATCTAACCCCAAACTAGCTGCCTTTTGAATCTCTCAGTCAGTATGTTACTCAAAGATACTCCCACCCCCACCTTTTTTCCCCCCCTTCAAAGGACAGGTAAAGACTAATGACTGGGAAGGTTTATTGAAATAAAACTTTTGGAAACAGAACATAACGTTAGACTAAGTCACCTTCTGAAACAAAAGATGTTTTGTTAGATGTACATATGATCGATAAATCAGAATCTTGGACTGCAGAAGCACAACAGTGCATAAATAGAAAGGTGGGTGTAAATGAGAAAAAGGGAGCTCAAATGATACACTCCTAAATTCATGCCTAGACCGGATGTAGCTCCACAGTCTGATGTGCACAAGGTTAAGTAAGAAGTGGCAGAGAAACATAGAATTCTTTGAGACCTTTAGGGAACAGAGAGCCTGGTACATCAGCTATGAGATACAGAAAACATTGAAAAAAGGGAAGAAAAGAGAGGCAAGCAATGCTAAAAATACTATAGGATGGGAACATAACAAGCTTGTGACTGTATACTGAACATGTTTCTAGTCACAGCAGCTGTATCCCACTGTCAACAAAGATGCTTGCAGCATGCACAAAGCAGAGCATGAGAGCAATGGTAGGTTCTGCTCTGCGGAATCATTTACATCATTTGATAAAAGCTACTTAGGTGGAAGGTAGCGCAACCTTCTAATGCATCTCATTTCCCATTTTCCCTTGTGCTAGTCTGATTGGTTGTGCAATGAAACTTCTTTCAGGCCCCATTACAGAAAGCCAAATTACAATTTAAATTGCCAAGCATCACACCTTAACTTCCTTTTGACTTATGACAATCATTATTTCATCATTTTTGAAACAGAAAACTGAAAAAAAGATGTTCAAGGCCGACAAACCATTTCTAATAAGGCATTTTCTTTAGCTCACTACACACAGAACCTGTCCAATAAATGCCTACCTTTTCAAGTCTCTAGATACACGCTGACACAGCAAAGTGGGTAAACGCAGTGTTATTCTGGTAACACAAGACTTTGCCTCTTTGCCGCTAGATTGATGCAGAAAAAAAAAACTGGATTGAAAGTTATCAGAACTCAACTGAAATACTCCTTTGCAACAAAACTTTGCTTCCTCCTTCCAATTACTGTATAACCACATTTAGAGAGGTATTTAGGCAGTTTTTAAATTTGTTTTTTAGAGGTGGTAGGGCATTATTCAACTTCCATCAGACTGCACTTCATAAATAACAGAATTTAAATTCTATCACTTCATTACTTAATGCACATTGTTTTAGTAGTATGTTGACTTCAGTATCCTCTAAAACGTTGTTCAATGAGAAAATAATTATTCATTGTCTTGTTTTAAATGAATGTTGGCAAGATGAAGAAAAAAACTAATGCACTACCCAATTTCCTATCCACTGTTGCAACAGGATAAATTAAACATTGAAGTCATAATTGTACTCAAATAGTAATTTCAAAATCAGAGCTGTATTTCCATAACTGTCAGAATAAACGTGGTTCCCCCATAAACATACACACACTTACAGCACTCCTTTTGCTCCCTTAGGAAAGTTAAAACACGTATCAGCATTGTGACATGGGAAGATAAAAGCCACCTTAACACCCGATTCAAAGCAAGATTCAAAAAAAATAACCCCTAGAAAGTTCATTCACGCCTAATCTCTTTCATTAATATCACAAATCTCTTCACATTTATTTTCCCTTATCAAAACATTTCCAGCATGGATACAGCCATTGACAATCTGTACTAAGCTTTTGTCAAGTTAGTTCCTTCAGACTTAATTACAGACGGGAATTTTTCCTTATCTTCTACATACAGAGATTCAAACCTCTGCAACCAATTATCTTCTACTGCCAACATGGCAGTCTAAAACCTATTGTATCCAATTCTTACTTGAAAGTCCACAAAGCACTTTTTTAAAAAAAAACTTTCTTCCCTCCTTTTCTCTACAATTAAAGACTGCAGAAAGCTGACCTAGAAACCACACAATTCCCTCCGCAGTTTCATTTAAAAACACTTCTACTCCTGGAAACAGTGAATCAAGATAGCTGCTTTACTTTTCCCATACAAGTCTCCTCCATTTCTGCAGCTGAACAGATGACATAATATGACAGTCATTTTTCAACACAAAGGACATGGAACATTCCTTCTTTCGTATTTGTACATATTTTGCCTGTTTTAAATGTGTCTTCTGTTTCAGCCATGTTTTAAGCACTCCGTAACTAGGAGTCCTTGCATCAGGTTTCTTCACACTTCCCTTTTGCATGCTAATTAGAAGCGACTGAAAGACGTACCTATGCTCAGCCACAAAAAGGTCTAGAAAAATAATCCCTTTAAAGTTCTATAGAGGTGTCCCAATAAAGCCTAATCTGATAATCAAAAAAGGTATTTGTCTCCTCTTATGATTTTGAGGACATCAGCTCACATCAGCCAAGGAAGCGGCACTGATGCCTTGAGAAAAGCATTTCTTTACGTTTCATGAAAATCTACATAGCAAGCGCTGCATCAAAGTATGTCCCACCACTGAGGAGATGGGGGAAAGAAAAACCATTAAAGTGTCTCCCCTCTTTCACCCTGGATGGGCTTGTGTCATCTGCATTCACCTGTGAAGATAAAGACGACAGTGAGGATGCAGCTGTTCCCGAAGAGGGAGCAAGGCCCTCATACTGCAAGAGCTACGCTGGGTAGGTATCTATCTTCTCTCTCATAGATGAAATGGTTGAGATCTTTTAGAATAACCAATTCCAAAGAAGTCAGCCTCTGAAAAGCCAGCGTTGCCTTCAAAAGATACTATCGATTGTTCCCCACCTCTCTATTTTTGTTGCCATATATGCTGCCCCTCTACATTCATGTGCATTTCTTAAGTTCCTGCAGGCATTCTCTCCCATTGTATTTATTAATGGGAAGATTGTTCTGCTGTACCCTCATGTTGATGCTTCCCCTATGAGCCTGATGATAGCTAGCAGAGCAGTGCATTACACAACTGGTGATGGAACTCTGAAACCACGGCAGCTCCCTGCTGCTGCGATCACTACACCAGCCAGTGCCTTCCATAACCTTGGCTATACCAAAACCACACAGTGTACTGCGCTGTTGGAGTGCTGTGCATTCAATTTATTCATGTTTTCAAAGTTTTAAACTTTAACATCTGAACCATTCTTCTCTTCTTTGCAAAGACACCCCATGGTTTATTAAAACCCCATTAATTATGACAAATTTCTAAAATTATGATATATCACTTGGGCTCATTAACTACCTAACATAGAGATGAAAATATCCTACAAGAAGATTGCTTTCCACAGTGCCATCATTAAAAAAAGATCTGCTATATCTGCTTAATGCTTATTAAGACACATTATTCAGAACATCAGCTTGGAAAATAGTTACAAAAAACAACATATTTAAAAATATTTTAATTGCAAAAATGTAGCATTTATACACAAGTGTTTATATTTGTAAACATTAAAAGATATTACAAAAAATCTTTAGAAGGGCTTACAAAACATGGTAAACATTTCACAGAAGAACCTAGACCATTCTTCAGGTTTCACCTTACTACATTTACTAATGATCTGTAAACTAATCCACAGTTGTTATATAAAGGACTAAGGAAAGTTAACTGTCCAGCAGCGATGTCTTCTAGTTAAAAGTCAGGAAACAGCTTTTCTAGAATTCTTCTAAGTAGCAGCAGTAGAGCAGGAGAATTGGACACATTCTAATAAGGAGTTGGACTTTATTTAAAAAGCTGTCATGCTCCCACGTCACAATTGTTAAAAATTAAAATGATGCAATAAGGCGACCATTTGACAATGTTAAAGACAGGCTCAGCCTCAACAATGTGATATATGAAGTATAATAAATTAATTCTTTATCAAGATAGATG
This sequence comes from Oxyura jamaicensis, assembly GCF_011077185.1. NCBI lineage: Eukaryota > Metazoa > Chordata > Aves > Anseriformes > Anatidae > Oxyura > Oxyura jamaicensis. The sequence goes on along the minus strand of NC_048903.1, from coordinate 7,481,267 downwards.
TCACTGACACAGTAGCATTGGCAAAATTAGGCCGGTAGTATTTTCTGGGTCACAAGTTTCTTATCCCAGAGCACACACAAAAAGTATTTTTTGGACTACAAAACCAACCATTCCTGTTGTCCGTAACATGACACACACATTGATAAGCCAGAACTAATTGAAAAAGTACCTTCTACTAGAAAAATAGAGGCTTTCACTAACCCTTGCAAACAGATGTTAGTGAAAGTTAGTTGCATTTACGTATAAGTTAGGATTTTCTTCTGTCCAAAAGCCTCCCAGAATTTTTCGGTTATAAATATTAAAATCTTAGTGTTTCAATCTTTATACAATCATTTTTAATTAATTTAAAATTTCAGCACATGTTCCTAAATTCTTTGTTTACACAAACTGTAAGCTAAATTGTACCTTCTGAACAAACTGCTTTAAGAAAAAAAACTGTGCATTAAAGGAAGTTTTGCTTGCTTCAGAAAAAATCAAAACAGTCATGAAAAAAAAAACCACATCTGATAAAAATAGGTTTGACACTGGTACCATGCCTGAAAGAACGTAGATATACGTGAGTTAGACGGTACTGGAAAAGTCACAGTTGAATTTAGCTGAATTTATTAATAAAATATTCCTATGTATTTCAAGATTTACAGGCAAATAGATGTAACACCTTAAAAAAAATTGTAATTCAACAAACAAGAAACACAGGATATGAGTAGTTCGGAAAAATGAAACTCACCAAAATCTGCAAACACAGACTGCCCAACAATCACCACACCACTGGGTATTTCTTTACTTTTTCCAGCTTTAGAGAAGTTGCCATCCTATCAAACAGAACAAAGATGATGGAGAAACTGAACTGCAAATCAAGTGATAAAGCTTGACTTTCAAACCAAAGAAAACATACATCAATAAAGAGCTTAAATAGGTAAGAGAAAGCTCAACTACGAAAAACTGCACTGCTTGGACACTGGAATTGAGTTTTTGCATTTCTAATTCTTCGTGGAATCCTATGGATATCCAGTAGTAACATTCTTCAGATAGACTTGTCCACATTTTTTGTGTTATTAGAAACAGACTGAGTTTTCAGCACCAAAATCAAAATCATTAATTATTTTGAATACTAATTTATGCAGTGCCATGTAATTTTATAGATAATATTTAAAAGCACACATGGTTCTGATTTTCCTTCTACTAAGGAAATCATGATTTTACCTAATGTCTGCTTCAGGTCTTGTTTTAATTGTCTATTATTAAAATCCTGGCCCACAGAAAGTAATATTCTAATATTTCATCAGAAAGACAGAAGAGTGCTGGATTCTTGTTTGTTATAAGATTGGATAACAACTGGACCAAAGTCCATTTAAAGTTTTTGTAACCAAGTACGACAATTCAAGGCCCACTTTTGTAGTCACTGCAATCGGTTCATGAAGTGACACAGGTGCAACTATACATCCCTAAGTTATAAAAAGCCTGAAATGAAGAAAGTCAATCTGTTAACTGACTTTTAGCCTGTGTACTTTATGAACAAAAAGTAACAAGGCCTTGGTTTGTTTGCCAGCTACCACCTTTCTCATTCTTGCACTCAAAATTCTTATGCATACACATGTTGAAAGAAAGGGGGATCATCAGATACCACTGATGGGAGAAATCCCATCATATAGTGAATATAGTGAACATGTCACAGGATGCCCTCAGTGATATGTCTGCAGTATGACCTACCCAACTTGATCTATGCCAATTTTGGCAGGTACACATTTCGTTATCTTACCTTTCCTAAGCTACTTGATAGTGGTTCTTAGTCACTTCCTTCTCAGTAATTCCACCTAAAAGCATATGTAGAATTCCCTTCCCCCTGCAGCTCTTCCACCTTGCATTTAGCTCAAGCAGGGCCACCAGAGCTGGTTTCCCAGGACCACGTACAGGTGGCTTTGGAGTATGTTCACAAGGAGACTCCACAATCTGAGCCACTTATGTCAATGCTCAGTCACCCACCCACAAGAAAAAAAACAAAATCTCTCAAGTTCAGAGAGAACTCAGCAGTTTCTACTATAACCAAAAAGTGAACTTTTAATGCACAGATGTGAATACTCTTAACTACAGTAATTTAGGGTAACACGTAGTCTAACGGATGCATTTAGTTTCAAATCAACTAATACCATTAGTTGTTATTAACAATGAGGTTCTTAGATAAATAATCAATTGACCTGCTTCTGTCCAACCTTGAGTTACACTTGTGATATTTGGTTAACATAGGACTTGGAATTTTCTCAGCTGTAACTTGTGTACATAGTCAAATGGCTGGGAGTGAGATTTTGAACCTCTGTCCCTAAACATGGAATTACAGTTCTAAGAAAGCTTAAAAAAATAAATCTTTGTGATTATAAAAATAATAAAAAAAACCTTAATCATTCATTTCTTCATAAACCATTGTGCTAAGTGTCAGTAGACTGCTACAACAGCTGATGGCACAGCAGGAGTCCTGCTAATGCACGCAAAGTCAATCTGATTGGTTTCCTTTGCAGTCATGTTAAAAAAACCTGCAGAGAAACGTATGCTGAGTAAAAGATTTCCTTCAATTCGGTTCAACTTGTTCCTAACACCAGGCATGTCAGAAAACCTTTAATGTTTTGTCTGATGTTTCTGCATTTTAACAGAATGGTTATTTGAGTCTTCTCTCTTTACCTTATTTACCCATGTCTCAAACTGAATGCTGCGTGGATTGGACGTAGTAAGGAACAAATCTGTGAAGGAAGAAAAAACAAGAGAAATAAAACATTTAACATTAACTGAAGAACATTTTTTAAGCATAAAGAAAGAGACAGGCTTCAAACCTAAGAAAAAGTATACATCATTATATTTTTAAGTCAAAATTAAAGATGAAAACCTAATAACAGCCTTTTACTGCATCCTTTTATTTTGGATACATAAGTAACATATATGCTGTTGACAGGAAGAGAAAAAGATGGAGAAATGTTTCAGGCTTCCTTTACACAAAATTCTCTTAATGAAAACAGTGCAAAAGAGTACTTCAGAAAACAGTGCAGAAGAGTACTTCAGAAAATTTATCTGATGATGCCTACTTAAAGAGGAGCTTATTCAGGGAAGAAAGAAGTTTAAAAAGGGCATCAAAAAAGAAAAAAGCCTGAGGGAGAAAAAAAAAAAAAAAAAGGATGATCTCTAGTATACTGAAGATTTTAAGAAAATCACCCTTTAAAATTTAAGCACTTGATTTCTTTTCCATTGTCCTCCTCCGTTGCTTTCTGGTTTAAAATATCACTATTTGACTTAGTACACAACCGTTACTCTGTGGGCAGAAAAAAATGAATTCAAGAAAAAAGAATACTAATGCCATACCCTGAGGTGTTTTACTGAATAAGCAGGTGTACTGCTGTACAGGGAATTTCAAATGGCACAATAAGGGGTACTGTCTTCCAGGAAAAAGGAAAAAAACAGAACCTGCACAGCAAGTAAGAAAACAACAAAATGGAAACAAAAGATTTTGCTTACAGGTTCCCCCTCCCCGGTGGGAGTTATGTTAATTCTGTTCCCCTGAATACTTGAAACAGCAATTTCCTGCAGAGCACTCACGTGAAAAGCCTTATCATGATAATGTGCTTCATTGGAATGAATTTTATTGCTGCTTAAGCATTTCTTGAAGACAGTGTCAGAAGACATATAAATGGTCTGGAAATACCAGGGATGTAACTTAAAAAGCATTTATAAGCTCTGAATTTTGAACTTGCATGTAGAAGGAAGATTAAACAACACTGCTGATTACCACTGGCTATAAAGCAAAACAACAAAAAATAAAATCTAATACATTTGTGTGGGGGAAGCGGTTGTTAACAAAAGAAAAAAACACAGAAGAATGGAAGACTCTATTTTTTTCCCAAGACTTAAATGATATATCATAATTGATATTGATATGAAATATCATAAAATGAAAAATGAAAATATAATGAAATAAATGAAGTGTTTCAAGTAGGGTTATAGCACGTTCATACTGTAACCTGCACTGCAATTTGCAATTTGTTATGGACTACGTCACACACAGGGTACCCCACAACAGGCTCTTTCAATGTTATATTTAAGTACACAGCAAATGACTAGTATTTGATTAGCAAATATAATAGATTGCCTAACCTTTTGCAGACATTTTGGTTGGCACTGTACCTGTTTTCCCAAAACATCTCTGACTCAGTTTCGGGCACTGCAGCTCTGACCTCTCACCTTTAATTGCTAAGCCAGTCCGCTCCCTGCCCAGCCCTCTGTGCAAGGAGAGATCCCGGGGACCATTAGCACAGCATTCCCGCTGGTAATGCTATGCTTATGTGTTTTGTGGCTTTCCCGGAATTAGACAAAATGGCACGGCTGCTAACACAAGCCATAATTCACCTAATGCTCTTCTGCTATAAATCTAGCTCTGAATTGTTGGTTATTACTAGGTTAAATAAATCCATCAAGTTCTTATGCAACACAGTTATGCTTCTACGGTAAAAAACACCACAAAAGACAGATGTGAGTTATGCTGGGAATATTACAAAGTCCTTAGCTCTTTAAATCATTTATGGTTAAAACCTTAAGTTCATTAAAAATACGAAGAGCAAAAATCCAACAGCATTCTCTCTTAACTGATTTAACCTGTGATGGAATTTTATTTATTAGTTATTCTTAGTTTTAAAAGCGATATTAATGCAGCATGCCATGCCAACTTCTTAGTAAAAAAATATTTCCTTCAACGGGTAAATGCAGCGTCACCTATCCTTAAAACAGAAGAGAGAAATAGATAAATTGATGTCCTTCACATATTAATGGGAAGTCACATAAACATTACTTGGAATTAAAGTATTCATAAGCAGAAATGTATCTTGTTTTCATTTGAGCTTTACAGAGTAAACATATTAGTTACAGCTCGTCAGAAAATATAATGGCCATGTTTGACCCAAGAGACATTCCTTGTTGTTCAGCCCAGACTGAACTACAACAGGTCACAGAAAGCCAGGCACTCAACAGGGTCTGGGCAACAAGGACAGCCCAGTGAACTGCAAAGCCATCAACCCTGACCTCCAGCAACAGCCACTACCCGCTCACTCAAGGACTAGGGAGTTATGTGGAACAGAGCATGAATGGGTACTCTATCTTACTTTGTAAGAACATGCAACAACAACAGAAAAAGAAGTGTTTTGCAGTGCATTTTTCTTATGCATTAAAAAAATCCCGTTTGTCCCCTCATCCTCAGTCAGGAGCAGATTATGCTCATTTTCCTCTGCATTCCCCCTCCAGTGATTTCATAAGTATATAGAAATGCTCAGAAATAATTGCACAGGGACCAGAAATAATAGAGAAAGACAAGAAGCAACAGGCACAAAATCGCAGACGTTAGGACCAGATTCTAAAGTAGTATTAAAATAAGCATTAAACAAGGTGGGGGGGGAACCACAGTAGCTGGTTTGTCACACGGTAATAAACGCAAGGAGCGCATTTAGCTATCTGCAGTGTAGGAGGAATAAATCAAGACACTAAACGTAAGCCAAACTACAAAGAGGTAATGGAAAGACAATAATTTAAAGTGTCTCAAGTGTTTACTTTGCTAAGAAGTGGAGGTGTTTATAGATTTAAAATCTTTTTCAGACACTGTACAAACCAGGTATTTTAGTATGAATGCTTGTTTCATTGTTTGAGAGTAAGAAAACCAAGCTATGTTTTCAACAACTGTAGATTTCTATGGTTTGCAATAGATCAGTGCTGAGCATCACCTACTACAGTGGCTTTAGGATGAGGAAGTTCAGCAACATGCCTGTTTCATGCCTTTTCACACTGAACTTCCTCCCACTGCTCAAACAACCCCCAATATCTTGAAAGCCAGTGAATTACTTCTGCCCTTTGTTCCTCTGATACACCCCTCTGTCCCTGCTTGTCCCCAACTTGTTGTTTACATGCTACACGGCCAATTGAGCCATCACACCAAAGCAGCTCAAGCCTACTGTAATACTACACTGCACTGGTAAACTGCAAAGGCAGACAAAAATAGCAGACTATCTTCCAAAAATAGTACAGATGAGCTAGTGCCACGCTGCTCCTAAGGTAAAGCAACAAGCCGTGATTTCCCATATTCCCGTATTTCTCATGTTTCCCATATTTCCCAATTTAATACAGCTATAGGAAAACTCCCTGTAGTTCTAGAACTAGCTGAACCAATTCACCTGCTACGTTAATGCCAATCGTCCCCCTTAAACCAGCTTACAAACTACAAGTTTCAAATTCTCATGCATGTTTTTGTGATGAAATCCTTTGGCACTGGAGTAAAATAAAACTTCAGTATTTAAAAGTAGCTTTCTATTTGGAACCAGAATATCATAGATATCAAAGCAAGCATAAGAAGAACACTTCTTTGTTACAAAAGTAGTGTAAAATACCTCAGACAATGTTATTTAGATACTTCAAATAATAATTTATGAATTTGTGTAGTTTAGAATTGCAAATGTTTTCTCCAAGTCTGTAGGAAAAAAAAAAAAAAAAAAAAAAAAAAAAACAAGCCTTAGAAAAACCAAGTCCTGCTTGGTACAGTACTTTAGATCAGATAATTTCCAAAGGTAACTTCCAACCTAACGTATTTTAAGACTGTGACTTTATTATATATGCTTTCGGTTATTAGGAACAAGAACTTGTGAGATGGGGGGGTTCATTAAGAACATGTGATATTTGTAAATATATTTTTCTATACGGCCATAGCAAGTGATCTTGGTGAGCATCTCATTCCCAAAGGAGTGTCTGTAGCAGGTGTCTTTCACAACTGCTACTACAGGTTTTCTTAGCTTATCATTACCACCTTCTTTAATATAGAAGGGCTGCAGGAGAATATATGGAACCAACAAAGGCATTAAGATATGTACTCAGTACTCAGGTGACATGACAATGAAGGGGTACACAGTTCATTTCTACATTTTATATTTTAATACACTAATTGTCTTGAAAGCAGCAACAATTTCGTTGTGCTTCTAGCAAAGCCGTGAAAACTCAACACCTCTTTCCTACAAGGAATGCATCTCTTGTTACAAACGCTAAGGAAATGTCACTTTAAAGATCTGCTGCCCCACTGCCTTTTGGAGGCAGTTGTGGTAGCAGTTTCAGCTGAAGAATACAAAACCATTTGCACATCGATCTGTAAGTTCTGTAAGCACAGATACTGTATTAAGTGCTGGACCATATGCTTGGTTCAAATGCTGATGAACCTAATGGCAGCACAATGTGACTTATTTATAACCTGAAGTTATAAAGTGAAATAAACTTGAGCTCAAGAATCTTTAGAATTTACAGAATATAAAAGTGATTCTCCAGGTAATTTCACTAAAGCAAATGTATATAAATGGATGCTAAAAACAGGAGGCATGTATGTATAACCCTCTGACTATTATAGATTCTGGAGATACACACTGAAAATGATCCAGAGGAAGAAAAAAGCCAGTTTGGCCACTCTCCTACTGCCACTGCCAGAGAAAGAACACCGGGTCATTGCATGGACCACTAGACTAAGCCTGCAAGGGCACTTCTTCATTTGTGACACGATGTAGAGAAGTAAAATCCTTAATAACTGGGATGGTGGAATGTCCTCATGTCAGATTTCCCAAAATGTAGTGCTTACAGCCTAATTGAACGGCTACAACTATGAAAAAGCATCATTATCAGGCAGGAAATGTTTCTCTTGAACAAATGCAAAGTGACGTGTGTCACATATAAACGTTCTGCTGTTTTTGATTTAGCAGGAGATGGTTAACAAAAACAACACAAGTAATGGGAAAATTCATAAACAGAGTTCAACACCCTAGAAATAAGAAAAAAAACAGGGAGGTTACCCAGCATTTTAATCCGTGAGACTGAAAACCAAATCTAAATACATACCTAATACATAATACAGAAGATGTCTGACAGGCTATGACACAAAATCACACTATCATTTTACTCATAGCCTCACTTTCCCTTAAAAGTGATTTCGTGAGGAAATTTGGCCGTTCTTTAATTTGAGTTAATTGGCTTAGTAATAAAATGCTGCTAGTACTACTTATCAAGAGTAAATACATATACCAAAACGCTGAATTCAGCATTCATTCTTACTGAAAAAAAAAAAAAAAAAGCTAGGTCACTATGAAAAATGGTGCCCCAAATTGCCAAATTCTAAACCAGCTCTACCCCCACTTCAGTTTGTGCAAGTGGCTCAGCAAGTATAACTGAAAGTTAGAAAAAGTTCAACACAGAGAGAGAGAGAAAGCTTGAAAGACTTCAGCCCAACTGGAAAAATTCAGAGAAGCTTACTAAAGCAGGTAGTATTCCAAACCCTACTTCCAAACATTAATTTTACTTATTAGCACCACTAAGAAATTACAACAAAGCCAAACTATAGAGAATCTGCTTCAAGTTCACTTTTAATTAACCTTGTTCTTTTCTTTCACTTTTGAGTGTTACAAAAACCAGTATTATTTATAGATAGAGTGTTCATTTCACTAATAACTGATTTGACCTTTCTGTTTAATGTCAGAGGGCTTTACTTCAAAATTAAAACCTCCAGCAACTATAGTTATCTTCAGAAACCACCAGGGCATAAGCAATATTCTTAAGTTATGGCTTGATTTCACATTTCCTTCAGAACCTTCAGTTAATAAAGAAAAAAAGCCCCTACTTTTAAGTGCTATCAAAATGCACGAATAGCAGTCTGAGCTGTCTCCTTACAAAACAAGGTGTTAACCACTTAGAATGTGCAGGTGTGCATGCCAACCGTGGCTGAAGGATTTTTCACTTATGTGGAAGACTAGTTGTGTCCATGCACATCTCTATGTGCAAATTTAACTAGTAGTCACTTGTGGATATGATCATCTGCTTGTATGCATCGACATATGTAAATAATGTACTGAACAAGAAGCCTGTGCTGTAAATTCAATTTGAAAATAGAAAATACCATCACATTTCAGATATTTTTAGTCCCTACACACACTTCAAATATGCACAAACCTGATTTTATACAAAAACACTATATACAGCCAGTCTTATTTCTTTACTACAAGGAAATAGGAAGCCAAACCTTATCATTGGATAAGTTTTGTGCCTCTGTTATTAAGTTGTTCCACTCAAGTACAGCAACTCTTCATCATTTGTTATTCAGATTTGTCCGGTCAAGTTGGCATTAGCAATGTACTAGGTAACTTGTAAATACATCTACTGCCTAGCTGAAATAATTTAGCTTTTACAATACATATAAAAGTACAACCACCAACACTCATGAATTTACAAATTAGTTGTCGCGAATTTGTGTTGCTAGTCACATGAACTAGTAGTTACAGGAACCACTCCTTCCAGCCACTTCATCCTCTGAACAATCTAAGCAAAACCAAAAGCACTTTGTGTGTTCTGAACAAGCTAATTTGTGTTTACAAATCTTTATGAAGTGTGGTTATAATAAAGGAGATTTTGGATTCCTATGCAATGTGCTCCAGGTGACCCTGCTTGGCAGGGAGGCTAGACCTGATGATCTCCAGAGGTCCCTTCCAAACTCAACAAGTCTGTGTGATTCTGTGATTATTTCTGCTTTTCAACTTTCATCTTTTTTTTTTTTTTTCAAATGCAATAAGTGTTTACCAGAACAGCAAATAAGGAAGATGACAAACAATTATAAACAATATAATTAAGCATTTAAATCCCTGTTCATTATTAAGAATGACTACAGAAAAAAAACCTGTACAAATTTAAAAACACCATTTAAATAGAAAAGTTCTAAATTAGTTTTATGCCAAACAGTTATGCATGTGAATATGCAGACCACATTGGACTTTGGTTTTTGGACTCTGGTTTTTAGCACTCACACGAGTCCTCAGACAGAAAATTCTGTTCATTTTTATAATAAAACCAGCAATGTTGTTTCAAGCAATGGAAAATGCTGAGTGTGGAAAATGCCACACTCAGCGTTAAAGTATTTTCAGAACACATTTTCATGTTCCATGCTTCCCTACCTGACAAAATTCTGAGGCAGAACCAGTTTACTTTTCATCTATTTGAAATTGATTACCATAAAAATATCATATAAGTACATAATGAAAATCTCCAAAAGGAATGGCCTTTGAGATATTTCATTATAGCAATTTTAATAACTGCTAAGCAGATAGCAGAAGTGATAGGAATCTTTTAGAAGGATTGGGCAAAACAAGTTAAAGTGGCCGTTTCTTTTCTCTAGAGATCCTTACTTATCCTTTAATACTACTCATGACGTAAGCTATGATTAAGAAAAGAAGCAATGGCAGAAGCAGACCAATCCCAGCGGAATCAAGAGAATTACACAGCTAGTAAAATAAACAACTCCGAGTTCATCTTATGAAAGGGAGCTGGAACTGCCTATGTTCTGCACAGTGTTCAATGCTGTGTGAAGTAATAGAGATAACCAAATTGGTAGCAATAGTTAAAAATGCAAAAATTTATGGACACATTTGAGAATGAGATTTTCCATGTATCTTCTAGAACACAGTTTTTGACTCCATTTTTTGCTGTAAATTCTCAGGTGAGCTTTGTTATCCGAGCTTTAAACACGTAGGGAATTAAAATCTGTTTAAGGAATGAAACAGTGACCAGGTATTACTGAGTATTTATTTTGGAAAAGAGAAAAACGAAAAAAGAACAATTTGACTTCAAGTGAAGACAGAAGATTTGTGTATATACACACACTTCTATTTTAAAATACCCCTCAAGCCAAGTTTTAAAAGGCAAGATAATTTGTTTACAAACATAACGAGCCTGGTTATTTTGACAGAGAATAAACACAGATCTGCTACATAAAATAAGCTTTTATGATAATATTATAGGCAGAGAGGTTACCAGCTTCCATCAAAAGGCAACCCAAAATTAAAGTACAACTCAGTGTCTGACATCAAGCATTAGTGTCTTCAGAATCAAGGTGTAGTTGATTACAACAGAACACACCTGTGGATTGAGTGATTGGTTTTCAAAAAAAAAAATCTACATTTATGGGTTTAAACTAAATGGGAATCAAAGAGAAAACACATTGTAAGTGTTCTGGGACATTAGGTTTCTAGATTCCTAAAGCAAAACAACATAAGAAAATTAACCATCAGAAACCAGTAAAGAGACTAGCAATTAGCTTACAGCAAGCTGTTTCTGACTAATGATTTTTCCACTTTATTCTTCCCCAAATCAAATTTATGAATTTTCCTTCATTGTCTGCAAACAGTTCCAGAAATATCTGCAATTATGCACACCATGTGCTAGTATTCAAGATAAGACAGGTTGCAAAAGCAGTATTTCCAAAACTTTCAAGTCACATAACCCGATAAGAAACAAAATATTTAATACAGTAGATATTTTTTCATAGCACTCGATACATCTGTCACCATGAAAAAAGTGACAGTATGATTGAGAGCCCAAGGCAGTTTGTCTCATACATTTAAACATTTCTATTATTATTTTCAATATTTGCAGAACTATTGCCTGATTTCTTAGCAGACTTTTAACTAAGTCTATACAGATTTATTGTTTATTGGTAATACTTTTGTTACAGTAATTAAATACTTCGACTTTGGCTTGGAAAGACACCATTAGCCCTAACAGAACATCTGATATTTGAGTATGATTATCGATAATTAAAACAACATACCCAGTAAGGAAAAAAAAAAAAGAAAAAGGAATGTAGCAAAATTATCACTAGCCTACGAATTTCAACTTTAGAGAAAGCACTTTTGATACATCTATGAGAGTTTACATTACAACAGCTTTAAGACAGTTTAACCAGCATTCATCTAATGACATATACTAAATTTAATCTTCACCTTGGTCCAAAGACTTGTCTGAAAATGCTGACTGTGATACAAACCAACAATAGCAAAACATGTTTGTCTATTGTCTAGCTTGAAGTAGATGATCTGTAACAGTACTTAACTCCATAGCATACCTGTGGAGTTTTCCGCGGTCTTTATTGAGCCCTTTTTACTTGTCTTGGCCCCAGTTTCCACTTTTAACACTTCCTCTCAATGTTTACATGCAGGTATTTCAACTGTGAAATCTTCAGGATGATGACCGTGTTGGGAATAGCATTTACTCACTAAAACAGTGCCACGTCCATCCCCGGATTAACACATCTGATACATATCTCTGAGAAAGATCGAGTTCCTATTTACTTCAAACTGAATGAATTAACACAAAGGTAAGTCACTTTTTACTCCCATTGCTTTAAGTCCAAATAGTTAAATCCTGTTCAAATACTTCTTAAGTCACGTGATATAACTCTTTCAGTTGGAGGATATGACATTTTTAAGGCAAGCCTCTTACCTGAGGAGCCTGCTTTGGACATGCTCACCTAGACTGTACTGCTCTATAAAACACACCTGAAGTTAACCTCTTCAGGCAAGCCTATGATTATTAGCTTCAATATTATGTTCTTAAGCTGTTAAAAAGAACTAAGAGTGATTATGTATTACTAGACACCTAGTAACTTCATTCTAACAAGGCTCGGCACATTTTTCTCATCTTTCAGTCTATCTTGGTGCACGTACAAACATCAGCATTGACATAAGGTGCAATTCTGACCTAAATGACTGGGTTGAAAGTTCTGATCCTTGGCAATTACAAAGTGTGTTCTGGAACAGAGCTGTACGATTCAGGTGGGAAGGAAGAAAAGCCATGTGAATGAATATAGCATTTAAATATAGCCAGTGTCTCATACATTTAGATATGCAAAATGTTGCAATTCCACATACTTATTTCCTCCTTGCTGAAGTCATTAAGACTTGGAATTCCAAATTCAACAACACCGTCTCATCCACAGTTTTATCGTTGAGAAGCCATCAAGCTTTTTATGTAAATGCACAATTAATTTACCATTTTTCACCCAAATTTATAACTTACTTTTCGCTGAAACTATAACTTACGTTTCGATGAAACTGTAATGAACTGTTGAGTAAAAATTCAACTATAACACTGAAATACACACAGATATACCTACCAAAGGACAGAAATATTCTCTATTTTTATCTGAAGTTCAGTAATAATTTCACTGTTTTTAATTTCTAAGAGGTAGAACATTTCTCAACTGGCATAAAATTTTGTGTGCTAATGTAGCAGGGCATACTACACTAGCAATTTGCATCACTTCCTAGAGTCAAGTTTTATGAAGTGTGACTATGAGGTAAAAATTGGTACTGCAGTAACTTCCTATACAGCTTTGAAAACATGCAGTATGTAATATTTAAAACTTAATTACTTTTTGAGAATATATGCACACAGGTGCAAGTCTGGTGAAGCCAGACTTCTCACTGGTACCTAGTGACAGAGTAAGAGAAAACATGCACAAACTGAAATAGAAACTCTTCTTAAAAAAAAAAAAAAAAAAAAAAAAAAAAGAAAGAACACTTTTTCCAGTGTGAGGGTGGCCAAATGCTGGGAAACATTGCCCAGGGAGGCTGCAGAGTCTCCATCCTCAGAGAGGTTCAAAACATGACTGGATGTGACCCCAGGCACTACCCTAACTCCACTTTGAGCAGGAAGGTTGGACCAGACAATTTCCAGACACCCCTTCCAACCTCCGCTGTTCTGTGAACTCTAAATTCCTCCCTGGAGCAATACATATATAATACACATGGAAAAGATGCTTGAAAATTGGTATTTATTTTCTCCTTATCCACAAAGCACAAACAGACCCTTTGGTAAAAATTTTATACTGCACATTTTTACACGGATTATATAAGATTGCTAGCCTAACTCAAATTTACTTACTGAATTAAAAATTGTAAGAATCTACATGATGCTTTATTTTAAGACAGCAGCAACACTACTATCTGAAACAACCTAGTTTAATTCTAACCAAGAAAGATTAGTATTATCTTTGTTCTTGTTACTGGATTTGTAAAATCCTTACACAGTTAGCCTTTCATGAAGCATTGTCAGGGATTAAAAACATCTTTATGAATATGTTCTCATATAAAGAAATCACAACAATTCAACTTCATTTCACCCAGAGCAGAGAAGTGTGCCAATTAAAAGCTCTGTTTTGAGGGTTTATATCTTGGCAGGTTGAAAACGGATTAGACAAGAAACTAGCAAAAAAAATAATAATAATCTCAGAGAGGATTTTTGGTTTTTCTTTTTCCCTTTTTCTCTCTTTTAAAATGTCAAGCACACTTTAAATCTCCTAAGCTGTTTATAATAATGGAGTTGCCAAAAATAGCCTAGCTAAAAAACACTGAATTGGCTGCATCTGTTACAGAACACAAAGAGCCCCAAAACACTGAAAAACGTTAGAAAAAGGCCTTAAAAAAATGGGGCATTCTGGAGGTTTTTATTTTCATTTTTAAACCAAACCAGTGCATCCATTTTAGGTACAACTGTATCTTCTTATTCATGAATAGTGGTACTGCCAATGAGTAAGTACTCTGACTTTTTTCAGAGAACACCCCAGCAGCAGCAAATGTCTTAATAACATTAAGTCTTTTGGACAACAGGATTTCAGGATGCAGACTATCCCCCTGCATCCTTGCCAATGCCTCCCTCCTAATTACTGTGATTTTAATCTGCACAAAGACCTATGCTTAATGAGTTTTGTCCCAACTCAAGAATGGTAGTGCAGGCTAATACTGTCATAAGAATCTTCTCATTTTCACTAGCTGTACCTCAACCAACCAACCACAGATTCCACTGACTCCACTGAAAAATAATATAACATCAGTGATGCTCCTGGGCTGTCCCAGCTGTACAAAGCAGGAACAGAGCTCATGAAACAGGAGAGACATTTAGATGTCCTGCAAAGTCTATCCAGACAGTACAGAGTGGGACACAGGACCAGTTAGGTAGGTACTACAGCAATATCAGCACTTATTTCAGCAGTGTTTGGCAGAAGGCATTTAGAAACACGGTATTACCAATATTGTGTAGGCAGTTAGGCAGGTTTTTGTTGTCATTGTTCTGCTTTTACTTAAACCATCAAAAAACCCACAGCTGACTAGTTTTATGACTACGTCTCTGAGTCACTTGCCAAACCCTGTACAACCTAACACAAATTAAAGGAGACGCTGAGTACACCAAACAGGTGTTTTTTGGAAGAGGCACAGTAAGTCTCAAGGTGTAATTTAATGCGTGGCTACAGGCAGACTACAACTGCTGCTACTAAAAAGAGGAGTCAAGTTCTCTCTGTGCTTACACTGGGTCTGGAAACTCTGAAACTCCATGGTGACCTGGAACAGTTTAATAGTGAAAACGAATCATGCCCTATGCACAATCCCCAGTACATTTCTTTAGCAGTCACTATAGTTGATGAGAGAGAAGTGCCATAAATGCACAGACAGGACCAGACGATTGGTGGCTTTTCATTTTGGCAGCAGGCAGTCCTGGAATAACGTGTCAGTCACAAAATATCAATCATCACTGGTACAGTATTACTTCTCTGCAACATATGCGTTGCTCACAGTTGGTCTAGCTTTCACAGGGATCACACAAAACAACTTCCAATTCCCATCTTACCAGCAAAAAGTTATTCTCAAGAAAACAATTCTATGGCGATATTTTTTTTCAGCTTTCTTCTCAGAATGAATTATTTTCCTTGAAGTTTTCTTTAGGCTGCTGTGACATAAGACAGATTCAGGCCTGAGGAGTTATATCTGTGCTCTTACAAGTAAATAAAAGTCAACATCTTTGAGTGGGGATGTTCGCAGAAGCTTCTATTCACATTTCCAGATATGAATATAGATGTGAATCTATAAAAGCTCCCAGCACTCCCCCCCAAAGATACCGAGTACTATTTTTTATTTTGCAGAAGCATCTCCGTATATCACCAGCACTAACAGGAACTCTCTGGACATTCTGTAGACCAACTTAGCTGTCACAGAAAACTTTGAACAACTTTAGCAAGAGTGCTCAAACTGTGATTGATCTACATAAACAACTTAAAGTTCTTACCTTTACCTACCTGTGAGCTCTTACGTCAATATATTCACGTTAAAAAGTTACCTGGATTGGCCATCTACTCTGCTCCTGCCATTAAACCAAAACTCCAAAGGGTGTATAGAGCTAAGTGCCTTAGAATTGGTTATTACATTACACTGATTATAATAAGCAACCATATACTTGATTTTCCAGTTGGAATTGCCACTTGACAGCTTCATGCAGCAATGTGCCAGAAATGAGTATTAGTTTGACTATGTGCTAAAGCAATTAACTTAATCTGTAGAAATGCAAAGCATATTAATTAAGTTTATGTGCTCTTTCCTCTCTCGTTCCCACACTATTAAAAAGGAAATCAGCTTTCTTTCCAAAACTACCATATATGAATTGATGTATAAAGCATATCTGTCAGAAGAGAAAGCATTTCAAAATCCATTTAGTGTTTTAAGAAAATAAATGAAGTTTAGCAGGATGTTTAAATATGCTTTGAGATACAAACCATGTATAGAAGCGATAAATAGAGCCACTGTACTTGAAGGCTAAACTGGCATATTTCACCAAAACAGATAAAGACAAAAGAAAATCACCAGCAACAAAACAAGAATACAGTTTATCAACCTTAAGAAAAATCTTCTTCAGTATTTTTTGTGAGTACTGAATTATAAATAGCTTTCAGGATTGCTCATATAGTAATAGAATAAGAAGTCTCTCATGCAATTTTCTCAGTAATAGAATAAACTATAACAATATGGAATGAAATCATGTTGAAGTCTTTAAGAAACAAAATAAGTCCATTGTTGAAAATACTCTTCTAAACAAACTATAGAACTATTTCAGACCAAAGATGAAGAAAATGCAGCAAAGCACCTGATTCAGTTGCAAACTGAATACTAGAGTACAGCATCACTAAGAATAGGAAACAATGCTTTGATGGCAAACAATTATTCAGACCAAAATAAAAGTGTGATAAACAAAGATTCCAGAATGAATAAAAAGCATTATTCAAAGTGCAGATACTGATTAAAAATCAAAAGTAGCAAGGTCATAATCACCGGAGATAGCATTCTAGATCCAACTCTTTAAAACCATCCATGATGTTGACCGAAATATTAGAAGAAAATATACAACACACAATATTTTATTCATGAATAATTTTAGGAAGGTATTTAATACTTTTATGACTTACCAGCTGTGAAGTCATTATTTAAATCTATAAATGCATGAGAGTGTGGTATATACATGCTACTTTGAGTATCTAATGCAGCATGCCATGATAAGTTTCTGCAATGCAAGAAAAAACAATACATTTCATCAGTGCTCATGGACTGTTAAGCATAATAATATACCTTTAAAAAATTAAAATAAATCATGTTCATAATGTTAAGTGAAAATTACTACTTAGCTTATGATACGCTAAATGACTACAGTAACTGTTTGAAAGGTTTTACAAAGAATGACTCATAGAGGATGGGCTTTGGTTAGAATCTATTAGGTTTCTAAAATAGCTTTATTTGTACAGAAAAGCATCACTATGCACAAAGTGAAGTTCGGAGCCTTCACTTCCACTATAAATTCTGAGATACTACTCCCTTCCCACAAGTAGTTTTACTATCAGTACTTTTGAGATCTACTTTCAGATCAATTAAGGTGAACAAAACCAGACAATCACATGCTATTAAAGCAGCTCATGCCCGCTACATGTAAAGGGACTTGATTTTCAGTCATTTAATAAAAATCAGAACAAGAATTAAGCTATCACATTCAGATAGACCATAGGCTTACTTTCAGGAGCTTTATAGAGATTTTTTTCAGAAAAATCTCTATATGCGATATATGTAAGCCAGGGCAGTTATATTACTGCTTTCTAGAATGACTTAGTTTATTGCAGTGACATGATTAACTTAGTCCTCTTTATTGCAATCACATCACATAAAACTGTAGCCAACTCAGACAACTTTTAATGACTGCGAAGTGGCCCTAGATACTCCTTAACACAAAAGATGCAATACAGAGAACGCCACTTGCATGTACTTATTTTGCAACTCAAAGTTGTCTGCCTCTTGCAGCAGTCTTTTTATGAAAACTAATAAGCTGACCAAATACTTTCCTTATTAAAAAGCTTAACACCTCTACATAGTGTCATAGAATGTAGAAAGATACACATGGAATGTAGACTTGTGTATGCACAGTTCCAGTCTCATGTCTCTTTCATAAGAACAGAAGCAGATGAATGAATAAATTATCAAAATTGATGCTAATAAGTATTTAGCTTACCCGCCTATCAGTATCTGTGGCTTACTTGAATCGCTTGTGACACCAAAGATGTCAGGAATCAAGTCACCGTTAAAGCTGAAAATGAAAAACAGTTTCATTATTACCTTCTTCATTACAGGAGACAAAACTGGTTGCTCTTAACTTATCCTGTATTTAGTTAGCACTTTCCCCCTAAGCAATGATTAATTTTCATCTGTGTAATCTTATCCAAGTTTTGCCTTGTCTGAGCTGTTGATAGTAGTATTCTTCCTCAAAAATTTAAAATTCTGCCACTCACTGGATTTTGCAGCTGTATAAGTCACTTTTTAACTTAACATGAATAATAATTCTAGTTATTTTGCTTAATTTTTTTTCAGATTTAAGATGCAAAACCGATCAAAAACTTCTTACTCAAGTCTCTTACCTCCTCGACCCTTCTAAAATAGACATTCTCCAATTTCCAGAAATGTACCTAGTTTTTGTCTATGCATATCCTGCATGGCAGAGGCTTAGTCAGAATTCCATCATCACTGGAATATGAGGTCTCAGCAGCATAATCAAATAGAAACACAGCTTATTTGACTTTGGAAATAAAGCTTAAATATAAAATGAAAACATAATATACACTGCTTACAAGAAGTAACAGCTTTATACAAAGAGGGCCTAAATTTGCTCCTTCCCCTGACATACCTGTTCCTGTCCCTCCCTGCAATACCATGCAAATATTTTA
Source organism: Oxyura jamaicensis (assembly GCF_011077185.1). Classification (NCBI taxonomy): domain Eukaryota; kingdom Metazoa; phylum Chordata; class Aves; order Anseriformes; family Anatidae; genus Oxyura; species Oxyura jamaicensis. The sequence goes on along the minus strand of NC_048903.1, from coordinate 7,462,369 downwards.
CAGTCATTTTAACGAGGGAATATTTTCACTTTGATAAGCCAGTAAGGTGACTTGCTGCCTTCAAAATTCACAAAAAATGACTCTTTCTGCATAAAACACCAAGTAATGAAATTAAAAAAAATTAAAGCTTATTTTATTTACTACTGCCAAGCTGATATATGAGATTTGTAAAGATGGATGATATGTTTCAATGTCTTTTGTTAGACCAGTTGACATTAAACAAGCCACCCTCTTCTTAAGATGAGCACATTTGAAATTTTAGTGTTCAAATATATGTATCCAGTTGCTGTTAGTCACTGTTATACAACATTTCTTCTAAAGAGATAAGCTATACTTACTCCATTACTAGAGGCTCATCACGAAAGGTCTTATTTAGCATAGTTTTATGGTTAAGATCTGAAAACAGAGAATACCCATTTGATTAACTTACCAACATGTTATGACAGTAACATATTTAGCAAGTACAATCCTTCTATTAATTTAATGATAAATAAATAAAAAAAAATCAGCCATCACTGAGCATATACAACTAAATGGTTTCCTGAGATTATGCATAAATTTAAGCTTTTAATTTCAGATAGGAAAGGCAAGTAATAGTTAAAATGCTGAAGCTAGTTTCTCCTCTCTCTCCACTAAAAATATTCAACAAATTATTCTAAAGAGATCATAATGAAACATATTTTAATGTGACTGCTATCCAATACACATAAGAAATGTGAAATAGTTGGAATGAAGACACTCAAAATTTAACATTGCACACAAGATCTCTGTTTAATGTTTTGCCACAGTAAAATACATTCCTAACAATACACGCTGTTTGAAATAAGGATTAAAGGTAGACTGCCTAAATTGGAAGTGACAATTTTAAGTCCTAATCAGGTTATCACCTCAGACTTCAGTTTTACTTGTAATCCAAACCCCTTGCCACATCATACCAGTTCCTTCCTCTCTGTACTTTTTGTCTTCATTCCAGTCTCCATACTATATAGGATATTACCCTGCTCTTGATTTGTCATACTTCTATTACCCAAGTAGGCACCACATCCTTTCCAGTAGCCCTGCTACATACCAACCATTTCCTGAATTTTTAACCTCTGACTCCTTTCTGAGACCCACTTGTGTCTCTCGCAGTATTTGTTTATTCAGAAGCAAGACAGCATAATTTCATCTAAGCCCTTCATATTCTTCCCAATACTACTTCCCAATACTACTCCTGTTCTCTCAATGCTTGATCCAATGCACTTTCCTGGTTTGCTTGTTTCATCTCTGAGTAAAGCCAGAAGCAATGGGATCTAAGGCCATCATTTGCCTCATCTGTAACTACTTTATAATACAGTTGTCTGCAATATTGATTATTTTCAATAAGTTTTGTGGACTTTTGTAGAAATTATGTTGCTTTTCTCTTCTTCTTCAAACTCTAAGCCTTTCCCAAAATGCTTTCCCAGCAAACTCAACAGAAAACACTAGAGACTTCAAGAGGTCATATCACCCATGACTCTACCCCAAGATACAATCAGAACACTGCTAGACACCTAGAACACCGATAAAAGATGATTGTCCAAGGCTCTTGAAAACTTTCAGTGACAGAGAATCTACAACCTCTTTTCCCAAGCCTATTTCATTATCTCTGTCTTTAAAGAATTTCATTTAATAGGAATACAAGCATGGTATTACAGTTAATAAGTTTGTGTGACATTTTGAAAAATTTATGCTATAAACTTCATACCAGGCTCTTAGCACTATCTAAATTCAAATTAGGCAGTCTTTTGGAATAATCTTGGTGAAGCTGACATGCATAATGGGGAAGCCATGAGAAGTAGCTCTTCAGTTAGTAGGTTACTGTCAATCTGTAGTATTGTTTGGTATTGCCTGTTGCATGATATATATGCAACAAGTCTTAGTTTTATTCTCTTACATTAATTATTGAATACAGGTTAACAGCAAAATAACATATAGGTATGAAGCTGATTAGCTGCTAATCGCTATTTTAATTGTAAAAACAATCTCCATGCTGTAACATAACTTAGAACTTTCAGAAAATCCTTGCAATTATTGGGAAGTCTAACAGCCTTATTAGTAAGCAGCCTCAGCAACTCACCTAATGTTTGGTTATGGCCCCAGAAAATAAACAATGAAAGTTCATCTCTGCCATGACTTTGTGTCCGGGTAGTCAGGAGGACATCCATTTGTGAGTCACCATCATAATCTCCAGGAACTACACTGGTTATGACAACACCTAGAGATCTAGAAGTAAAGACAAACAAAAGAGGCCCCAAGTGCATATGATTATACGTGTGCATGAAAACTGAATTTGAGAACAAAGAAAATCCAAGGACCTAAGTTTCCCAAGGGGGTGGTAAGTCATACCTTAACTACACAGATAACAAAATCCACAAATTCTGTCATATGAACCACAAATACAAAAAAGGCAAAACAGAATTGTGTAAGAAATGACTCTGGAAGCTTCTTGGTCAAAGAACTTGAGCTCTAAGGGCAAGTTGAACCGCATCGCCAAACAGACCACAGCACAGACAGCTCTAGTCCTGTTGCCACTGACTGTAAAGATGTCCTTTCAAGAAAAAGGACCACTTAAATTGTTTCATCACTCAATATCCAAACTTACTTCATTGGTAGCTTGACACGAGGCTTAAAGTAAGGTTCCTTTTGGTCAGCCAAAAAGATAATCAACTCATTCCCTGCAAAAGCAAGTAAGCCAATGAATAACCCCTCGTGGTTAAGGATCATAGATGCTTCGTATATAAAAACAACACTCATTTGTGTTACAAATGGTCATTCCTCATAGCAGCAAAAATACAGACACTTCCTCCTCATTAGAAAGGAAGCAAAAGGAACACTTTTTCAGTACAACAGTATAAATCTAACTATATCATTAACATAATCCATTAGCATCAGAGGGATGCTAATACCAAGACCATTCTTGGGGGCTTAGTGTTAAACTTCTCTTTGCTATTGCTGCCATGTGGCTTGAAATAAAACTTCCCATACTAGATTAGTAAATGTTACATGTGAAAAAGTAATAGGCATCAGTTCTACACAAACATGTAAATTGCAAAAGCTGTCTTAAAGAACTCTTTTAATACTGTCTCTGACATAGCAGGATCTGATGCTGCTCTCCCAAGCCTGCTGGCAGAAGCACCTTCAAAGAAACTCACAGGAGTAACCTGGTTCCACGCAGCACTTCCTCATTTAGAGGCAATGATATAAGCCACTGTCATTCAGTTACTACAGTATAATCTAAATAAAAGCCTGCATTTCCTGTTGTGCAAAGAATTGCATTGGGGGAAGAAAAAAATTCTTAAACTACATTTTTTTTTTTCCAGTCAGAAAAAAAATCTTAATTCATATACAGTCCTGCAAGTAAAATCATACTTCACAGCTGAAGAAATACAATTTTTTATTTTTTTACTAATCCTTTATTATGTTTTTCTGCATTCTCCAAGAAACTCACCTGGAGCATCCCTAACCATAAGATAAAGGTTGCCTAAGTGAAAATAATTCTACAGCTCTGAAGTTGAGCTACCATAGCATACTTCAAGGGCTTTGCTCTGTGGCAAATCTCACAGCTGTGAAATATCAGAATAGAAACTTTTTGGGTATGAAAAGGGAAAATAACTGCCATAAACGTATTTGCAAAGGAGAATACGCCAACAGATGAGTAAATGAAAACAAACCCTTTCCAAATGGATAGAGGCAACTAGTGCAGTCCCATCTGGCAAGCTAATGCAGCCAGGCTTGCACGGTACCTTCACAGATGATTGGAGAAGCTGGCACGCTGTAAGCTGAAGAAGCTTGCTGGCTGGTTAAGCTTTTGATAATAAAGATGTAGGTTGACTGCTAGAACTTACAATTCTGATTTCACACTACAGTTTTTTACCTGCCTTTTTATCATCTAGGTGGTAAAGCGATGATGCTGATGAAGCAGACTGATCCTTACACATAGCAGGCTCCAAGTTAATTACGCTTCTCTGAATTGAGATTTTATGGCCTCTAAAGATGGATTTATGAAAATTTTGGCACAAAGCTCATCAGCAATCAAAACAAACAGACTACTGGAAATTATCTGATGAGCAGAAATCTGAAAGCAGTATGGCACTACATCAGTCCTCAGTGTAAATATACTAAAAGCTGTCTGCAGTTGTCATCCTCTCATTTCAAAAACAGCACAGAAGAAAGGGGAAAAAAAAGTACAGAGAAGGGTGAGGAAAAGGGCACAGTTTCCATACAAACAACTCAATAGCTTAGAAATTCTGTGGTCAGGATACCACAGAAGTTTCCAAAACTCCCCAGGGAAAAGCAAAAGGTGGATTACTCACTGCCCTGCACTACTGGAACAGGCATCAAATACGCGTAGAAAGCAGTGGATTCAACAGTATGAGTTTCTCCACTTGTCATACTTTTATGAATGATACAACCCATGTCTGACATCCACAGATAGTGCTGACCTCTGCTTTGCTCCCGCTGGGGTCCTCTCCCCAACGTGAGCCTAAGCAGAGACCCCCAGCAGCTGACAAGCCGACAGCCCTCTGCACGGCTACTTTCCTTTGAACCTAGCAAAGTCCAGAGTGGGCTAACATCTAATTTATCCTCCCTACGAGCATGGAGCGTTCTTCATCTCTACTTCCCAACGTAGTGTGGAAGCAGAAGAAGGAGGTCTGGAGGAGCAAAACCCTCAGCTTGGCCAGCTGATGCCTTTATCTCACCTCAGACCACAAAGCCAGCTATAAAGGTAAACGCCTCTACTCCTAATAGAGCCCCTGCTCTGATGCAAACCGCGAGCCTATTTCTCCGTGTCGGGAACACCTCGGGAGCAACACAAACGTCAATCCCAGCCCCGCAGGCAGCTCTGCTGATCGATACCGCCGCCTCCACCAGCTCCACCGAGGGGCCGAGGCAAGGGCCGACCGCTGCCCTTTCCGACACGGGCACCGGGCCGGGCTGCCGCGACCCCGGCCCCAGCACCCGCCCCCCGGCTCCGAGCCCCGCGGCGGCCCCGGCCACCCCCGGGCAGCCGCTGCCCACGGCAGCTCACCGCCGCGCAGCACGAACAGGTCGGTCTGCTTGTCCGAATTGAAGTCGCCGAACGCCGCCAGGGTGCCGTGGGCCTCGGCACCGAAGAGCTGCGCCGTGACGTTCTGCAGCGCCGCGCCGGGCCCCACCAGGACCGCGCCGAGGGCCGCCAGCACCAGCAGGGCCGGGCCGGGCCGCGGCACACGGCGGCCGCCCCCCATAGCGCCGCGGCACTGCCCGCCGCCCGCAGCGCTTTACGGCAGCACCGGGGCGGGCCCGGCGCCGCCGCCGCTCCGTCGCGACGGTTTCGCGACGGCGACCCGGGCACCTTTACGGCCGCCGCGGGTAACGGGGAGCCGGGCCGGGGGGAGCGGAGCGCGGCGCAGCGGGATGGCGGCGGCCGCGGCGGCGGCGGCCCACATGGCCGATGTCAGCTGGAAGATGCTGGAGCTGCGGGCTCGCTCGAAGCGCTCAGGTCTGACCTCTCGGCTCGGCCCCGGAGCCGCCCCGCGGCTCCCCGCTCCCCGCCCTTCCCCTCGCCTCACCCCTCCCGGCCGGGCGGCCCCGGGGGCTGCGGGGCTGGGTGAAGGGAGCTGCTGCTGCTGTAGCATCGCTCTGGGGCAGGTGGGGCGCTTTAAAGCATGGGAGCGCCAGCTGCTGCTTGGTTTTCCACGGAAAAGCATGTATTTATTTGAACGTGAGAGCTTCAGGTGCTGAAGTCGTCTGCAGGGCAGCGAGGTGCCGGCCTCCAGTGGAAGGGTGAAGTTTAGGGAGTTGGCTTGGATTCCCGAAGCTCAAAGACCCCTGTTTTCTTTTCTCTTTTAAATAAAGTACAGTAGTACTAGGACTTTACTTGTTAATGTGCTAGTGGCAACAGTGTTCCAAGCGGTGTTTCTGTATTTGGCATTGTGCTTGCACAGCTCATGGTTTGATTAGTGCCGCTGTCGCGGTGACAGGTCAGGCTGAAGGAGGTGGGTGGGCCTTCTGAGGGCCCCTCAGAAAGTGCAGTGCTTAGCGAGTGCTCTGACTGATGAGGCTTTAAGAATTCTACTTATGTATAGTCTTAATGTGCATGATACCATTATTAAGACTGTCCACTAAATGAATTCCTATTTTATGGCTAATTATGATTACCCGGTACTGTTATCTGGAATTGATGAGCGAATGTAGCCATAGAGCTCTACAAAATACCGTCTGGATCCTGCGTGTTCAGAGTGTGCGAGTCCCGAGTCACACGGCAGCGTGCTAACTTTGTGGTTCCCATCCGAGCTGGGCTCTGGCACTGCAGAAGGCATTCAGGTGGTTTTGAATGCTTGACTTTTTTTTTTTTTTTTTTTTTTTTTTTTTTTTTTAATCTGCTGCCGCCTTCTACTTATTTATTAAGTATCTAAGAAAGTTCTCTCTGATAGTGACAGATTGTTATTGTAGTTCAATTCCTCTTTTTCCTACTCAGGGATCTTACCACTTACATAGAATCCAAAGAAATTTGTTTATTGGAGAAATAAAGCTTGTTTTAGTTGAAATGCTTTTCTGATAAATTAGTTGGTGTAAAACTTAATTTTTCTATGTGATCTTTTAGGTAACAATCTTATCTAAAAATGAAAATCATGTTCTTGTTTCTCAAGTTCCCTCCTACATCTTTATAACTGTTTTGAAGTTTGTGTAACTTCAGAGCTCTTACTCTTCCTTCCTGGCGTTGTCAGAAGGAGCCATGGTTGTTACCGTCATTGAAATTGGCTGAAACTCCCCCATGCTGTTCTGAATTGGATGAGGGCTGTGCTGACAGCCTCAGCTCACAAACAGTACTGTTTCTTTTTTTTTTTTTTTTAATACCTTGCTTAGAGTAAGATCTAATAAACATGGAGCCTTTCTATTTAGTAAACACGGAATATAGACTTGTGCATGAAATGCAGGAGTGATTCATGTTTTACAGCCAACAGCAAGGTGTCATTTAAGACCCTATCCTGTAGGAGGTAATGCATATCTTGATGCTTATGTGTATTAAAATATGTTACGTTGTTGCCAGTAAGAGCAAGTTTTCTTGAGAGCTTTTTCTTTCCCTTCCTTGAAAAATAAAATACTGTTTCACTTGTTGCTACTGTGATAATTAACGGTTAGGAACAGGTTACAAATATGTTCAGCAGTTGGCCAGTCTACAACCTCTGAAATTTCAGCTTCTTTAAAAAGCCTAAGTTGCTTTAAAGATTTGGAACAACTTGTCATTATAACTGCAAACAATATTTTCTTATTTTACCTTCTAAACTGGCAGAAGTTCCACTTCAAATAATAGATATTCAGTACCATAAGCTGTGGATATGACTGCGCAAAGCATCCTAGTGTAAATTCCACATTGGATGAAAGCAACACTATGCATAAGCAGAATTCTAGCTGTCAGGGCTTACTATTGCTTAACACTTTTTTTTTTTTTAATGTGTTAAACACATATTTTTTTATTTATTCCTGAAATAGATCACACAGATATTATTCAGCACCTTTAGACTTTAGTAGCAATTTTTGTATTGAGTAAACATAACTTATTGTGTAAAGTCCAAAAGATGGTCTTAGCATAGACTATATCATTTTACTTAGTTAAGTGTTAGTGAAGTAAAGGGAAACTAAAACTGATTTTTAGAGTAGAAGAGGGAAAACATAAAATATAACAACATGGTACTACCCTGTGTGCTGTGCACTCTGTCATTTTAATAACTCCACTAACATTGCTTTCACTTAATTTAATGCTGGTTGCCTTTAACATTTACTAAACGGTTTTGAAAATTGCTGTAGCTTAGCCTGAGACGTTTGTGATTAGCTGCACCAATTTGAAATGGCCAATTTGGATGATGACAGAACCTCATCTGCGCATGCTTTTTTAAAATTTGGTAAGTGTGCAGTTTTGTGCTTTTGTTTGTGGCTAATCCAACAAAAATGATAATTGTTTTGTGTTTCACGCGGTGTTTTGTGTTAGCAGCTCTTCTGAATTGTGCAGTATAACTTAAAAATCCAAGTGAAAATTTATGGAAACTGAAATCTACTTAAATTGAAGCCTACTCTTCCTATTTTGTTTGGATTTTCTTTTTTGTGTTTGTGTTCTTGCAAATGTCTGTCAATATAACAATCTCATAACTGAAGTGTGTTTCTAAGCTAATGGTTATGTGAAAAGTGTACAAAGAATGGTGTTTTAGATTTAATTTCTTATGAGAAAAACAACATGTCCGGTTTAGAGACAAGGAGTAAGATTACCTGCAAGTCAGTCGTTGTTCTAAAGCTTGACTTTTGGAAGTTAAGTGGAAGCAAAATCAAGCCTCATGAGGCAGCTTCTCCTCTGCGACATCAGGAGCTTGGATATGTGAAGTTATCAAGACCATTACATTTTTAGCTTAATAGATTTTGGAAGGAGTTTGACAGGAACAAATGTGTCTGTATGTGTAGTAGCTGATCTGGGAAGAACCTCTACAGGCCTCTTGTTCACTCTGCAGTGAAACATGTTAGCAGCACAAGTGATAGTGAGAGTTACCAGATAAGAGGATTTCAGCTGTCTTTTGCTGCAGCTGAGGCACTTGAACTCTGCCTGTGGCATTTCTGTTTGGCCTCTTCCAACACCAAAAGGCTCGTGGACTGTTGACATTGCAATAAATAAATAAACATTACTTTTTCCAGATTATCATATTGCTACTTGACATTTCTGGTTTTACTTATGACCCAAAATAAATGTTTTTAGTAGTTTTAAGAGTTATTGTCTTAAGTTCGCAGGCTGAGAAATGACAGTGATGGCCTTGAAAACCCTGATCGTTGTGCTGCCTTGCTTGTAGCATTTACAAGGCTTGTGTGGCAGACGTTGGCATCTTGGTTATGGGAAGCTCCTGTGTACTGGCATGGCAGTTAAGGTTTTCTTTTTCTTTTTGGTCTTTGGTAACTTATGTGAGTTGTTAGTTACTATAAATTCTGAAATCAGTAATTTCCATTAGTTATAATGGACTGAAAAAGGGAAAGAGAAAAAAGACATTTTTTTTTCATTTTTCCATGACATTCTAAAATATTTTGAATTCTGCATGGTTCAGCACATTATTTTTCTTGATAAGTAATAAGTGACAAGTGTTGTCATCTTAAAACTATTTAAATAAAACCATTACAAGATTTTACTCCTTTGTACCTCTGCTGTTGCTGTTCCTCAGTCTGGGTAACACTTTGTTCCTTGCATTTACTCATAGTGTTTTTTCAGGTAGAGAAATACCTTAAAATTGGTTTCTATTTTCTTTTATTTTTTTCCCCCTTGGGTTTTCTTGTGGTGTTGTCACTGAATCGTATATTGGTTCAGTTTGGAAGGCAAGTTTGGAGCTCAGCTAGTCCAGCTTTTTGCTCAAAGCAGGGTCAGCTGCGAGATGCTAGGTTCCTCCTGTACACAGTGATTGGAAAAAAACAAACCCCACCACCACCACAGGTGGTACATGCTGAGTTCATGGGATGATAGTGTTCAGATATTTAAATATATGAGAAATTAATCTTCCTTCTAGTGAAAGATAAACCTATTTCTTGTTTCTGAAAGCTATTTTGTTATTATCACCTTGTTCAAGTCCAGGAGTTTGGTCTTTACAGTAGGCAACTTAATGGCACAGAACTGCTAGGGTAAACTGTGTTCTATCTGTTATATCTAACATTTCAGTATTCACTGAGTCTCAGCTCAGGAGAGATTGCGGGAGTCTGGGGGGAAATGAAATGTCAGGTTGGCAGGGTATGATTTGTTCATATGGTATAATTATTCTTAAAATTTGCTGCATGAAGAAATAAAATCCTCCTTCGTCCCGATGACTGTAATGTGAAGATGTTATTCCCCGTACTAATATTGGGCAATGATATACTTGTGATCTGAGATCCAGAACTTGCTCGTGTCTCAAGTGTTGTATTACAGAACTAGTGGTGTGTTTAAGGGCTGCAGGCAGTTTTGATTCTCGTGCTATGCGTCAAATCTAGAAAGAAATCTGGTATTTTGAGGCTTTTTTGTCAGGTGTGTGCTGATATTAGTTATGCACGGGAACATTTGCCTTTGGCGTATTAAATGTTTGAAATAAAATTCTTGTCATGTTACTTCCATTTGCTTGTGATTAAACTTTACGGATTTGCTTGTTTAAGTACTTATTGAATTTGTATAATCAATCCATCTTAAAGTAGGTAAACCTTTCTCCATGGTCTAGGTCCAGAATTCCATTCTGATGTTGTTCTGATGTTACTCCGATGTGGGGATGCTCAAAGCTTCTTGAGATAGGAATTTGGGAAGAGGGTTTTAAAATATTGCCCATAGATTTTCAATCTAAATATCTAGGCAGTTTGTAGTTCTTCCTGAAGAGCAATTAATGCTATTCTTGAATATAGCTAGAGTAACAAAAAGTGGATGGGCAAGTCCTCTAACGGCAGGATGACATAAGTATTTTCAGCCTCCGCAGGTTGTGGATGCAGTTATTCACACTGCTAACAGCTTATCTCGGAGAACTTCCCTTAATTTCCTTCAGTATTGAACTCTGCTTAGAAGAGATGAATAAATTGTTAATTTTTCCTGAAATTATTGTACCTTTCAGTTTAATCTGCCCCTTAATGTATTTGTATAGTTCCAGTGTCTTAGCTCAGTCTTAAATATCTTGTCCAAATATTATGGTAGTTCTGCATTAGTAATTGATGCTGCTTTTATCAGATATTTTGCTGTTTCAGATCTCTTCCCGTTCTCTAATACTTTGAAAGGAAATGGCTGTCCTTTTCAGTAATTCTTCAACCTGAAGAATGATGAAATCATACTAATGTGGAACTTTAAGGAGCCACATCTGAAGTGAAGGGGGATTTATTTTCTAATTTTCCATCCAAAATATGGATATAGCCTATTTAGTTAGTGAAATATCTGAAGGAAAAATAGGGATTTAATTAGAGTTGGGTCAAGGACTTTGACTGTTAACAGACTAAATTAAATACCCGAATGTAGAAGTGACATTGATTTCCTACGTATTAGGGTTTTTTGAAGTAGTTATTGACACACAGTGCTCCACTTCTGATTTGAGGAAATAATGGACATGCTTCATTCTTTGTGGGAAGAAAATCTAAACTACTGTATTTAAATTTTGTGTATGTTTATACATCAGTATACAGCTTAAAAATACTAAATCAGCAAAGTATTTTAATATTCCTTCCTAGGACATGTGCATGTTTACCTTAAATGAAACTTGTACTGTGCGGTTACAATGAAATGAGACATTTAAAAAAAAGGTAGTTGAACGTCCTCATTCTCTTTGTTCTGAATGGTAACATGCAAACTTGAGAGCTCAGTTGCATCTCATTCAGTTTCAGGGCTGGGAGCTCAATTGCATGTGTCATTGACTGTCAGTGCTGTAGAGTCTTGATGTCCGTTTTAAATCCCATATTAAATAAATAATTGAAAATAACTTTGTGTTAAGGTTCTGTCTTGCTGAAATAAACTGTTATGTGGATTCTGGAAAAGAGTATAGGCAGGCTTTTTTAGCTGTCCTAAAAATACTTACAGCTCCCCTGGTGTTATGGTCTCACTATAAAACCACACAGAAGTAGCAGCCAGCTTCATGGTTTTTCTGTCTGCTTGTTGCTTTCATTTAGATCATGGCACTAATGACCCATAATTTAGCACAGGGTTTGTCCAGCAGACATCCAGACATGCAAAAAAACATAAACTGCGTAGGTATTTGTGAGCAGTATGCGGAAGACTTCAGTTTTGAGTGTTCCTTTAAACAACTTCTCTTGCATATACTTTTTAAAGAATAAAACTTTTTGTCAATGTTCTTGAATCCACTTCATCTCTTTTTTTCATCAACAACCATTCCGACTGTTTCATTTATTTCTGCTGGTAAAGTCTGAACTATCTAAAAGAATATAATCGGTAGATAGTGGTGCTTTGACATTTTCCTGCTGTTTACTCTGTTCAGTATTCTTTCTGCCCAAAGTTGAAATCTTCATGCTATGAAATAGGAGCCAAGCGTGTACTTTCTGTTCATGATAACTCTATTTTGTTTCTCTGTTGGCCACAGAGGGTCACAGATTGTCTGGTAAGTATGTAAATTAGAACAATTTTATTTTAGAAACTTTTACCTTGTGTGTATACGTGTCTGTGCCTGTGAATGCTCACCTGTTTTTCACAATGCAGTGTGGGGTTTAATGGTCTGCAGGAAAGAGATATTCTGAACCCACTTCACAAACAGAGTGGTGTCCTATATATGTGTTACATAATTAACAAATCTAAGAGTATCTTTATTTTGCCTCTGAAAACCTCATAAGTAAACATTTCTCATGAATTTGCTACTTTTTATGCAAATAAGTGCCTGACTGAAGATTTTTTCCTATGTATGTTCTGTCCTGCTTTGACCAAGTCACCTTACAAAATTGCCATCGCTGCAGGTTACCATAGCGTGCTTTTGCGAGACAACTGAATTAGTAGTCTAACGATAAAGATCATGAATCTTTTACAGGACAGAAATTCCTAGGCAAAAAGAAGTTGAAAAACATAATACTGCTCTGAAACAATAAATTAATTGGGTTCAGAATGTTGAATTTTAAACAGAAGATGTGAGAGCTGTTATAGATCGGGGTTTCTTTCCTATCACAGAACAGCGTATGTCTTCTAGGTTTGTTTTTTAGACAACCAAACAAGCGAGCCCTCTGTGCTTCCCACCTGCCCGCGGTCCTTGCTCCTGACCTCTCCCAGCGAGGACAGGCAAAGTGGCAGTGAAAGCTCCACCGTGTGCTCAAACATTACCAGGGAATACAACAAAGGACCCACGGGAGTCTGCTCGAGTAGGGGTGGTGGATTTTGGGGGGAGAAAAGGAATTTTCTTAACTGCTACTATCAAAAGTAATACTGATGTGAGGGGTGAGGTGTGAGTCCTGGAGGGGCAAGAAACATTTCTCAGTCCTCCTGCCTCAGGATTTGATTAGTAAGGCCTCTGTCACCGCTCTACATGTTCATTTTGGTTTTGGTTGAGTCCCGCTTATGGACAGTCTCTTGTCTAATACTTGGATATGTGCAGGGCGTGCAAAAGAAGCAACTTGAGTAGGAGCGCTCTGCTGCAGCCTGCCAGAAGTGCTTGGCTGTCTGGGCTTCCCTGACAATTCGCTCTCTGAGATTTTCAGAAGGGCAGCGTGCAGTCCGGAAAGGGGAGGCTCCCATTCTTCCTCCTGTCAAATGACACCGTGGGAGATCCTGCAATCCAGGGTGTTGAATAAAGCCACGAAGATTTATGGAAGGAGAGCAGTATGTTACTCTTAACATTAGGTTCTGGAAATGGTTTACCTCAGGAATTTGAAAGAAGCCTACCTTTCTGATAGGTAGCTAACTTCAGCTATCAGCAAAACAGTTTTCAGGTGCAAACAGGGAAGTAGTCAATATGTGGGACACTGCAGAGGAACAATGCAGAAAAGATAGCACTGTATTTCCCTGAAATGTAGGTAATCTGGGGGCTGTCTGCTGACCAGTTTGTACTGCTGACCTCAGTAGTACGTGAGAACACACGTTTTTTTTCTTGAGTTTGAGACATGCATTCAGCTAGGCATTTGCTGTAGCTAAACATCTGTGAGGCACTGGAGATCCACATGAAGGTCTTGTTTGCATGGACAGGCACCGTAGAAAATGTGTACAGAAATGTTACATTCTCTGAGATAATAAAAGTGCTATTTTTTTGTTTGAACTGAAATTAGGTAAATTGTGCCTTTGCATAACAAACACAAACAGTCATATTGCATTTTAGTGATGGTAGAAGTTATGTAACTAATCCTGATCTTGATTTTTCTTTTCTTTTTTAGGTTCCATTTATGAGCCCCTTAAAAGTATTAACCTTCCAAAACCAGAGGGGGGAAGTCTGTGGGATAAATTAGATCATTATTACAGAATTGGTAAGTAAAGAGTTGGTTAAGAATTGTTCCTACCATGAAAAATTTTCAGTGCAACTTACAGGAGTATTTACAGTTGTGGTTATAACAGGCATTAGCTTTATCTTAAAGTAATATCTGCAATTTCTGATAAGGATTTCTATTTTCTGAAGAGAAAAAAAAATATCATTACAATTCCTCATAAGATTCCCGTGATAATGTAACACATATCTTTGGATATTTCCTACATTGCTTGAAAGATCATGATGACCTGTACAAAGTGTTCAAAGTTATCATCTGCACTTGTCAAACAGTAGAATAGATGGAATAGAAACAATAGAGTAGATAGAGAATAGAGTTGGGCCCCGTTATCTTAGATGAGGAGGGTGTAAAGGTGATCTGATAGTTTTTGATGCTTAAACTAACCAAGATATGATTTGGAATTGGTTTTTACATGGAAGATTGTTCTGTGTCCTTTTTATGTAAGCTTGCCCCTTACCCCTTTTTAACACATTTGTGACCTTTTAAAATTTTGAGCTGTGTCTGTTGGACTTGGATGAGGTAGGAGAAGAAAATATTCCTTATGCATCTTTTAGATAAGTAGAGCCACTCACATGTTAATCCTCCTAATACTTGTTGGTTCTGCCAGAGCCCTTCCATCTGGAAATCGGACAGGAAAAAAATAGCCCAGACATATTTTACTTTTAAGAAGTTGTCTATGTAGTTGTTTCTAAATTGTTGAATAAAGGAGTTCAAAGTATACGAAATAGGTAATTAAATCTACCCTTGCCAATAATACCATGTTGTTTTGATGTATTATTTTTAAGAACTGTTAAAACATGTCCATCCCCATCCTCTAGCTATTGCAAAGCCCTGAAATTAGTAGAGCTTATATATGTATACGAAAGCAGATTTTATGTTTTTTACTGTTACGAAAACATTAGCATTGTTGGGGTTCTTGTTGTTGTTGTTGTGGTTTTGTTTGTTTAACTGGACTGTTCCCAATTTACTTTAAAGAGTGGCTTCTAGAAATATAAACATTACACAGCACTGGAATATGAATTTAATTCACTGCTCCATGACGTTAACTGCTGTTTTGTGTTGCCTATATTATTCTACGTTGAGCAGCAGGAATACTGCTAATATTAAAAATTGATGTAAATAGTTTATGTTATGTTAAATAGTGTTGCTCTCAATGTCTCACTCCTTGCCATTTTAAAGAATATTGATATAGTCATCTGGCCAGAGTTAAAACTTGATTTTTTCTGAGTGTAGAGTTCGCTGAGTTTAACTATTGTTTACATTATTTTGGGGGCAGACAATATACTATAGACCCTTTTTTGCAAAAAAGAGAAATTACTGAGTTGTGTTGGAGTGGTTCTGTGTGGCAGTGCTATAGGAATAGTCATAGAATTTTTGTGAATACTGAGGTTTTTGAAGAGTTCTAATCTGAGAGTCAAACCAATATGAAAAAGTTTTCTCTGTGTGTGTCTCTCCTGACCTTTTTATATTGTGCATGCTTACATATTGAGCACGTTCAATATGTTCACATTGATTTATACCTATGCAGAAACTGGAAGAAACATGTTGCGAATATTATTCATTAGCAACAATTAATTTCTTCTTCTGTTTTTCCAGTTAAGGCAACGTTGCTACTTCATCAAAGCCCAACCACAGGTCTGTTTCCTACGAAGACATATGGGGATAACCGAAAGGCAAAAGTGCATGACAATCTTTACTGTGCTGCATGTTCCTGGGCGTTGGCTCTTGCTTACAGGTGAGTAACTTCTAAATTCACATCTCTGCCATATTGCTTTCTGTTATGTAGTACACCAGGAATGTTTTTAAAGATGATATTTTATCCAAAATGTTATTGTGAACACCTAGAGGTGATGCATGTTTCTGAATCTCAGTAAAAAATACTTAAGTAGCTATTAGGTTAAAAGTGTCTGTAATTTTGGTAAGCAAATACAGTTTCATATAATTTCATTGGTACTGATATTCTGAAACCGAGGAATTCATACATGCTATTAAAAATACAGGTTATTGTGGCAAACTGTACTCATGGAATACTGCTCATTTCAAATGTGGTATGTGAGTTGAGAGCAGAAGAAGGCTTGTGGTAGGGTAACAGTCAGGATACTCACAGACGACTGAATCCTCAAATGCTGAGAAATATATGTTTGGGAAATAACAGTGACTATCTACAGCAGATACAAAGGACATGAGATTGTTCAACCAAAAGGTTATTTTATTTTTTTTTTTGGTATTTTGTTGTATGTTACATGATAATTTCTTCTTACCTTTCTTGTTGACTTTGATTTTCTATAATTCTACTTTATGTGCCTGCTAACTTCTTAGTACAAGTATGTTAACTGGACGCTGATCTAGGCTGTCAGTTCACTGAAAACTGTGTTCCATCAGGATAATTGATTAAACTGAGTGTATGCAGTTTAAATTAAAAGCCAGAAATGAAGCATGGGATAAATTTCACATCTATATTGGTTTAGACTACGGTTGTTAGTTTGCATGAAGTATAAAGGGTTGTGTATTGACAGGATTTCTGAGAGTAAAGGGAAAGGAGGTCATAACAAGATAAAATTACAAATCCTGTCCAACTATGGAACTGATATATTAACTTCTCCACTGTGACAAAACTCTTGTGCTAAGCCCAGGGGTTGTTATCAGCAGTAACATAGTGGTTTGGTGGCAGAAGGCCCGTCTTCCTTTGTGTTTACGTTAATAACTAATAAATGGGAAGACTTCAGTCTGATCCCGAATTGTATCTGGATATTGAAAAATGCTATTTTAAATGGTATGAAGGAGGTCTTACATTCTCAGACAGATTCAAGATCTATTCTCGCTAAATTAATAGGAAAGTGATGAAGATTTTCATCGCTTATTTCTGAATAATCTTTCTTCAAAAATTGCGTCAGCTTTTCCTGAGAGTCTAAGGTTGTTATTTTCCATTGTTTTGTCAGCAGTGTTTATTTCTCAAATCATTTTACTGATAAGTTTAAACTGCAACCAGAATCTTACTAAGTCATCAAAACAGTCAGGCTTTAATGGTGCTAGATTGCTTTCCAATTCATATCATTAAAACTATTCTTCTTGACTTTCTTTTTTAAGAAAACTGTTGTTTTCCCTTAAATAATAGTCCTAAAACTAACAAAAACAGTGAAATATCTTCAGTATATTGCAGTTTTTTTTTAAAGTGTGTGTTCTTCAGCTTCAGAGGTAATTCTACTTTTTATTTTCTCTAATTGGTGGGTTAAATGCCTTCTAACTGCCATTACAATGTCATTAAAATGTAACTATTTTAAAATAAGCAAAAAGAATATTTTTCTGTGGATTTCAACATTTGAGTGTACAGTTTTAATATTTACTCTCATCTACTGATACATTAAATAATAGGTGCCATTCAGATGTGTAAGGGTAATGATGTTAAACAAAGCAATTGTTCTGATGATTTCTTATGCCCAGTTCTCATCAAGACCTCATTTGAAAAGTTTCATCTTCATCCTCTGTGAATAAAGGTACCTCCTTGCCTTCATCCTTCCTTACATACTCAGTTAAACCATCAAGAGCTACTGGTTTGGTTTTACTTGCCTTAATATTTCACTATAATTACTGTAATTGTCATTCTATATTCCTTTTCTAATTTGGGGCAGTTCGCTTTCTGTACGAATTCCTGTAGCTTGTTGTTAATGTGTGATAATATTGACTTTTTCCCTATGATTTTGTTTACAATCACCAATAATTTGGCTTTGCAGTAACGTGTCAGTGAGTTGAAGCTGTTGGTTCTGAGGGGGGATCCTAATTCTCCATAAGTATTTTGAAGGTTTTACTTCGGATTGGATTTATTCTAGGTTCCTAGACCGAACATCCCCCCCCAGCCCATATAATTCATACCTGTTCAAAGTACAATAATTTGGACACCTTGTTGGGGGACTACAGGAATTAGAGGTGTTAGAGTACATTTGTTGTTCAGTTTCCTCTTAGAGGAATTTGTTTCAAAGCTGTTTTGCAAATCTAACCAGTGGATGAAAAGTGGGGATGACTCCATTCAAAGCCTGGAAGCTGGTCTAGATTTAAGCATTCGTATCACACTGCCTGTGTTCTGACTCACTGAGAACTCTGAGTTTGATCTGTGCTCCATCAGTGTCTATAATTTCTCTTTGCTTACAGTTCTTCCCTCTCTGTTCACTAATATTACAGTTTTGACTCTCCCAATTTAACTCATTACTGTTTTGAATTCATGTTAATGATAGATTTGTCACTTCAGCAAAAATGAATGGATTTCTCTTTTTGCAAAAGACTGCAAAATCATAGTGATTCAAAACGTTACAAAGCTATACAGAAGTCATAAGGATGACTTGTTAAACTGTCTGTGAAACTGGAGAATACGGAAGAACAAAGGCATTGTAATATACAAGGTGCTTCATGACGAGCATCGCAGTGACTTACTGTTTGTTCATTTCTGAGATTTAGTATTCCTTGTCTCCAACCTTGCTTCCCTAGCCACCCAAGAAAATATGGAGGTGATGATAACTCAAATGTAGTGTTCTTAACGAAGATGATGGTGTGCAAATATGGAATAATTTACTCTGTTTATAATAGTCACCAACTAGTGGTGAGCTAGTAATCACGTTCTTGGACAGAATTTTAGTATATTTTACAAAGGTAGTGCCAGAAATAATATGGGGAACAACTGTCAAAGTCAACACAATCTGTCTAGCAGATAAAAAGTTTTGAGTTTCTTTTTTATCTCTATTTGTTGCTTTAGATTCCGTACCTATGATATGAATGTGAAAAAAAGTAATTAAAATTCTTTTCTCAGAAATGTTTCAAAATGATGCTTTTTGAAAGAGAAGTCATACAAAGATCTTCTTTGTAATTACTAGTCTGTGTTTTCTTCTGGAAATGCCATGCATGAGGTCTAATGGATCTCAAAATTTTCAGAAACTAGCAAAAGCTACAAGGAAATTAGCATTCAGAATGTGTAATTATTGCTTTCATTTCTTTTATATTGAAAAGTTTGTGTCTTTTAATTCCACTTTCTTGGGTGAAATAAAAGCATCTGAAAATGGAAAAAAACTGAAAAAGTTTAGAAGACTAAAAGGTGCACAGATGATTGTTCTGAATTTTCAGCAGCTGAAAAAGCCTCGTAGAATAAAGCATGGCATAAAATTGCCTGAGCTATTCAGTCTTTAGTTCCCAGTTTGTAGAATTATACAAGCTGATATGTGAAACTTGCAGATTGAAGAAAGGGCAAGTGGCAAGACAAGTAGTCTGCGTTACTCCCACTCACGCTCAAAACAAGGTCTTGGACTTTGCTGCCGCACAGTGAGTTGCCTTTGATGGGCAAGAGCTGATGATTCAAATTAAGCGTATGACTAAAATTCCAAATGAGCTAAGATACAAGACTCATGTGGAAGTCTGCATTATCTACTAGCTACAAATTACCGTGCTTGACTCATACCAGTACTGTTGTTCAATAAAACCTAAACTTGTTAAGAGCACATTAAGAAAACAAAGACTGCTGTTGTGAATAAAAGGAGAAAAGTGTAGGTTAAGTGAAAACTTCGGAGGAAATGTTGAGAATAAATTGTAGTGCTCAAAAAAACCCAGCCTCTTCAGTTTGTTTTATGGTCTTATTACTTGTTCCCCCCCTGCCATTTGAACTTTGCAGTTGAAATCAAGTACGTTTCTTGTACCCAGGATTACCATTTAGATAGCAGGAATTTTGGATGTGTATTACTTTTGAAGTTACTGCTATCTTCTAATTTTCAGCGTAGGTAGCAAAACCTCAGCATAAGCTAATGACATGTTAAAAATGGTGGGAAAGGATACGCTTCCTAATGTAGTTATTGTCTGCTTACCTATAACCAAATTAGTGGCAACTATAAAGTGGACTGAGAAAAAGCAGTGAGCAAATTATGCTGCAGTGCATATTTGTATCAGAAACGTGTTGTTTTAAGTTACAGATTTGTAAGAATTTTTTTTCACCCTGAAAAGCTCAATCAAAAATCAAGAAAGGGGAAAGAACAATGAATGCAGTGATCAGGCTTGATTATACACAATGCATTTCTTGTTAAAGTAACTTGAGTTTTGGCATAGTTCTTAATATATATTTAGTAATGCGGTAATTGAGTGTTGTTTGATTTCACGATATAAAAAAACTAAGTGTCTTAAAACACATTTCTGGACATTTATGTAGTTAACTTTCGGATCTTGTACGTACAGCTGTACCTTAATATCATCAGGAAAGTGCTTGGTTATGAATGAAATGTTTTGTAGAATTAAAAGAAAATTACCTTCATGTTTTGGATCTCTCAAGGAACAGAGAACAGTGGCTTGCAATGTTATAATAGCTTCAAGGATTTTTTTTTCCTTTTAAAATTTGATATAGGAATGTTTGTGTAAGCTGCAACATAACCTAAAAAATACTTTTTTAATGAGGAAATTATGGGCAGGGCTGTAAATATGTTGATAAGAGTGTGGGCACTATACAATAATGTTAGTTAAATACTTAGTACCGCAAAACATTAATACCCCAAAGCATGAATGTGTCCTTTTTTTCTTTGTATTTTCTTAATGCATTTCCAATTTGTTTTATGAATTATCTTTCTTAACCAGGCGTATTGATGATGACAAGGGAAGAACTCATGAACTGGAGCATTCTGCTATAAAGTGTATGAGAGGAATTCTCTACTGCTACATGCGTCAGGCCGATAAGGTAAACCACTGTAGTGTGGACAGAAGCACTAAATTCTAAAGCATTAATTAAACTGTAAAAACTAGCCTCTAAATATAGATAAAATTCAAAAGGGGAATGCAGTATTACTGTGTGGTGCAGCTGAAAACATTGCTCATTTTTGCTAGGTTGCTGCATTGTGTAAAAGAAAGGAGAATTTTGCAAAGAGAGTAAACATCATGGCATATTTGAAACTTGTTTGGATTCATTTTGCAGTTATTTATTCCTTTTAAGTATTAGACCATTAGTAACACTGTGTGTTTTTTTTACCGTCTTTTTATTCCTGGAAGTGGAAGGATACAAAATTTCTTTTATAGAAGGCTAGAAAGTTTTCTTTGGACTGTGAACTTGGTTATTGCATTTGTTATTTTCCTTACCTAGGTGGTCAATGTGATTATTTTGCTTGGTTTCTTTAGCAGTCTTCTTTGATTTAATGATGTAAATTCAGAAGGGCAACAATCCAAAGTGAATGTAGAAACAGGGTAATTTGCTTACGCTATAATGCAGTTGTGTTTTATAATGTATATATTCAGCCTGCAATCTTCTTGTCAGTGTACACTCAAGAATATTCAGGGCTTCTCCTTGTCAAAATTTAGATATGGTGCATTAATTTTGTGTAGTGATTAGCAGTAATTCTACGGACAGTTAAATACCTATATTTGGTGATTATTTTATTTTAAATTTCATCCATCTGACTTTAAACTGTTATTAAAAATCATTTCCATGCTGCTGTGTAGTTGACATCACTTCTAAGTGCACAAACTGAAATGTAAAATTTGTAGGCATCTATCAGTAGCAATAATAATAATAAGCAAATCAGGCATATTGCCAGTTGTGTTTATGCTGACACGATAGTTTTTCTGTTTTCTTAGTTTGTTTCTCTGTAGTCTCAGATCTTTAAATAATCTTGACCTAAATTGATCTTGTTACATTTGAGCTGCTGTTTTTCTCTTTGACATGCAGTGTTTTGTTTTGAGGGTGATCAGTACATTTATGAATAATGAGTGTTAAATTAACACAGGTGTCAAACTGTTGATGTACTGGTTGTCATTTTTCACCTTGATTACTATAAAATCTTCTCTCTTCCTGCGGAGTAGTAATAAGCAGTCTCAGTTACCTAACAGACGTCATTTACTGATGGACTTTATTCTGAGAATTTTTTTATGCGCTGACTTTATCCAGAGGGAACATGCTTTTTAATAATATCAGGCTGGGTATTAGGAGAAATTTCTTTACTGAAGGGGTTGTGTGGCATTGGAATAGGCTGCCCAGGGAAGTGGTTGAGTCACCTTCTCTGGAGGTCTTCAAGAAACGTGTGGATGTAGAACTTTGGTAGCATGGTTTAGTGGTGGACTTGTCAGTACTAGGTTAAAGGTTGGACTGGATGATCTTGGAGGTCTTTTCCAACCTAAATGATTCTGTGATTCTCTTTCTAAAATGAATTATATGTACCCAAATACTGAGGTGTGACAAGAATATATTATACTCCTTGTGACCATAATTGCAGATGCTATATTCTAATGCCAATAAGCATATGAGTTGTAACCTAGAATATACTGAATACGTTCACTGACTAGATATGGTAACTATACAAAGTAGCATTCATTTATTCTCTTTCTTGAGCTGAAAGCTTATGGGTCAGGATTCTCTGAATATACTTCAGATCTATGAGTTCAAGGTAGACATGATACACTTCAACACATTTCCTGCTACAATTTCAGCATCTGTCGCTCGCTATTACTTTTTTTTTTTTTTTTTTCTTTGAAAATGAAATAAATTAGAGGGGTTGTATATTTTTGTTCTTCACATATATGTGTACATTAGTGTGTATGATATAGTTTACAGTAAGTTTTAGAACTGCTGTTTCTAAGTCTCACATAGCTTAATTCTCTTTTCAGAAAATTTTGAAACACATGAGTTGTATAGTGAATTTGCAGTTGCCAAGCACATGGAAATTATTGAATTTGATTTTATGTTTTGCCTTTAATTCACCTTTAGGTTCAGCAGTTTAAGCAAGACCCCAAACCATCTGAATGTCTTCATTCTGTTTTCAGTGCACATACTGGAGATGAGGTCTTCTCAGCTAAGGAATATGGTCATCTTCAGGTAAAGTGTGTGTGTATGGATGGTTTTTAAATAATGTTACTGTCTTGATTCTTTCATGATGCAGCCATCTCAAAAAAATGTTTAGATTTCTGTTAGGTGCATTAAACTTCATAAAACTGAAATTTCTTCTGCATCTTTTGATGAAAAGGACAGACTGTTTTCAAATATAACAGTGGTATATTTTGGTGAGAAGGTATTAAAATACCTGCAGGATTTGTGGAGGTGGATGATTGTTTCTTTTTAATCCTTATTCTTTTTGAGGCCAAGAGATGGCTGTCACTAAATAATCCTGGCATTAAAATGTTGAAATAGTCAGAGAAATGAAAGATGTAGTTTAATTTTACACTGAATTCTGTATTTTTTTATTATCATTCCCAGCTTAATTTTACATAAGTCTGAGCAAATTTCCTTCACAGTAAAGATTTAATGGATGCTGTCAACAGCTTTGTCTAGTTAGAGACTTGTTGTTTACTATTTTGCATAGCAGTCCCTAATCAGATTCATCATATAACTTCCCTATTGATAGTTTTATTCTCTTTCATTTTTCAGAGCATTGATTTACTCTTTTTTTTCCCTTTGTACCTTCAGACCCTTTATGTGTTCATGAGAGTGTCCTTTTGCATTCCATAACTCTACATATTCTTTTAATTCAGAAATTGCTCCTGAAGTTACTCAGAAGTGACAGTAGGTTGCTAATTATTTCATGGCACCAAAATCACCAAAATAGTTTGTACAGTAATGTGCTGGATTCAGAAAATGTTTGTTCTGAGAAAAATGAATATGGGAGTTATCCTAAGCTAGCGTTTTGGACTTCTGAGTGAAACTTACTTAACATGCATATTTTTTATCTGTGGAAGAAGACAGCAGCTCTGGGACTTGGGGAGCATTGTGTGATTGTTCTAAGTCTCTGCTTTTCTTGGCAAATCACCATTTTTTATAAACATGAATGCTCATTCCCTTTTCTCGTCAGTAAATCTGTAGAATTTGAGGGTTTTCTGCCCTATGGAGAGAACAAAAAAGAGAGTAACTGAGGTAATTGAGCTGGGAAAAAGGGAATATGCTAAGTAGCTGGCCAGCCATTGTTACTGTACTTGATGCTTCTCAGATCGTGTTAAGAAATTGAAGTCACTGGTTCTTCAAATCTTCTGGAGTTTATAGAATCTGGACCCTATTTTTCCAATTTATATTCTAGATAGTTTCTCTAAATTTCATATACAGAGGTTGTGTTTTTATAGCTCATTAAAGCAAATTACTGTGGTAAACTTTCTTTCTCTATCAAAGTTTAACACATTCTAATTTTTACTAGAATTCTGTGTAACAAAAGCAGTGTAACTAATGATAAAATGACATTATAATGCATATCCATACAACCGCTGAAAGTAATTACTATTAATAATAAATGCCATGTATAGCAACAGAATGAAAGTTTTCATAAACGTAATCATAGTCTGAATGTTCTAATTATAGTTCTGTCAGGCGATAATGCTAAAGGTCCAGTTATGCATAAAGTGATCTGCTTGTTAGGTGTGGTGTGTACCCTGTAATATGCTGCTTGTTTTCTTTTGGTAAATTGTTGTGTAGGTATGCTCGAAACAGCTTGTGACTAAAGTGACTGCCTATAAGTCAAAGCAATATTATTCCTCAGCAAAAAAATAAAATAAAATTACGGTTTAAAACAATTTAAAAAAATGATACTGTAGCAGAAGTTGTAGAGGAAAGTGTTTGTTAGTAACACTCCTTTTGATTGTTTCAACATCAATATCTGTAGGATATTGGTACATTAAAGTAATATTTCTGAAGAACCACAACTAATTCTGTGTAATAATACTACCATCCTTATTAGTGAGTAACTTCACATTTAGCTTGTTTGTTTATTTGACTCCAATAAACTTCAACTTAATTATAGTTTTGTTTTTGTCTTTAATTACTTCAGATAAACGCTGTGTCATTATTTCTTCTCTATTTGGTTGAGATGATCTCTTCGGGGCTGCAGATTATCTACAACACAGACGAGGTACAAAGATTTCTCATGTTAAAACACACGCTTTAAGGTTTTTTTCCTTGTTTTTATTACATTGCCAACTCTAAAGTAATTGTTCTGCAAATACAATGTAGATATGTCCCACTTTATTGACAGTAAAGATAAATGGAATGGAGGTATAGTGAAATAAATGAAAAGCTAACAGAGAGAGATATGCAATGAGTGAATGTAACATGACATTGAAAACTTTCAGAGTTCCCTGCTATTTCTGAAATGTTCAGGATCAAGATTTAAAAGGTCTGTGAGGACAGATAATTTCTTGTCATGTTGTACTGGCTTTTCACCTTATTTCAAGCTGTCAGTCAAGGTATGCTGTCCAGTGGTATTTCATTGTTATAAATAGGTAGAGGTTGTCTTTTGGAAAGCTCAAGGGCTTTCCTCGAATATATATGGACCCTAAGGGTGTTAAGAAGTTTTGCTGTATCTTTAAAGGACAATAAAACAATTTATATCATGGTAAAAGATGTTTGTTAACTATTCTTAAAATAAGGTAACAACAGCCACCATGTTCTTGTTGAGGACAAGTCACGTCAGGATAACATGCTGTCCTGTTTTAAAATGAGGTTAAGTTTTGAGACAGGAATGAAAGGCACAGATTTTTATTTTTTTTCTTCTTAATCTGGATTTGTTTAAACTTACCCTGGTCTGTTGAATAGTTGCTGCTGTATTGCCTTAAAAAGCTTAAATGTATTTATAGTGCTACCATTAAAATAAAAAAAAGGGGGGGTGGGGTGGGAGGATTTTTCCCATAGTAGTATATTTGCTTTATATTTCTATAACATAAATTTTCATTAATAATTTTTCTATATGTAATGAGAAACTAAGAGATGAACTTGTCTCCTTTCTAACTCGCTTAGTTAGATCATATGATGGGTCTGTATTATTTTTTATGATTTCCTTTTATGTCTTTGAGGAAGAAAATGTATATAATTATGTATTTACTTAGCTTGACTTGTAATTTATGTTATCCTCCAGATGTTTGCATTTAATTACAAAATCTGCAGAAAAAATTGCATTTGTCTAGAATCTCCATTCAGTGGATTTTTCCACTTTACTGTCAGGATGTAGTTTCATTGCAATGCTGCTCTAGTAATCTATGATCTATGGAGATGTAACAAAAAGAGACCAGAAGAAGAAAATCCAGGGCTTTTAATTCATGAATGCATAAAACTATAGCTATCAAAGTCCCCAGAAAATACTGCCTCCAGCATTTAAAAAATATATATTAAAAACTCTTGTATGATGTTACCCGTAGAAATTGCAGGCGTGATACAGTACCAGTTCAGCCTTAGGCTGCCTGATTCTGAATGTTTCTTAGATTCTTTTAAATTTAGTTTTGTTTTTGTTTAATGTTTTAAATGGAAATCTCTTCCTTTTATGCTTCTTTTTTTCAAACTTGAAACAAGTTGTTAGACCACTTGCACATGCCTTTACTTCATAATATAAAAAATCACTTGCATTTCAAGTTTGTCCCCCCCCCCTTTTTTTTTAAACTACCTGTGTAATGTTTCTTGGGCAGTGGTAACGTATAAGAAAAATAGAAATTATGTTTACTGTCACTTTGTCACTCAAGTAATTGGTTAATAAAAATAGCATGAATTCTTTTACGCATCTGTCTTCTTCAGCATGCCTGTTTCTTTGAAAGTCAGAGTTTCATGATAAATCCAAAGACTCAGTTTTATGAAAGGAACGTTGCTGAGTAGATTTTTAAGGCAATCTTAAAATTTGCAAGGAAGAGTTCAGGAAAGTTTCTGACCATGAAGTTTCTGTAAACGTTCTGTCCTACAGGCTCTTTCAGAGAATGTATGATTCTCAATGCAGCATTGACTGTCAGCCGGACAAACAAATAGGCAAGTGGGGTGTTTTTGAAATACTTCATTAGAAAAGTGATGCTGTCTTTAAAGAGTTGAACCCACAATGTCTAACGTTCCATCCTTCAAATCTCTGGTTATGTGTATAATTAACATAGAGTAGGAAGTCTACTAGCAGTTCCAGTGCACAAAAATCTTCCTACAGATAATTATAAATTATCTTCTAGATTTTCAAGTGCTTTTTTGGGCATTTAAAAATATTTTTATCTTTAGTTATCTAGAAGAATAAGAAATAATATTTGCTGGTGTCTTGCATGAATGTACTCGATGACTTTCCACTTCTCAGAGAAGTAGCAGCTTTATGGAAGCAGTACGTTGCTGATAAAATACATGCAAAAACAGATGTTGGCAAGAGTAGCAGGCAGCGATCAGGATAATGATGGACAACAGTAAGTGATTGCTGAAAGCGTTAGTAATGAAGGTTTGTATATTAGAAGCAATCAAATACTATCAAACAAGCATTGCACTGCTAAAATCCTTGATCGTGAAGGAACTGTAACACCGCATGATCATTGGCAGAATTTGGACTCATCAGTAGATAAGACAAGATTAAGATACTTTTTTCTTTTGCTTGAGCTAAGTAATTGTGACTTTCAGATCTACAGTGCTGCTCAGCAGGCAAATAGAAGATGCTACCTGTCACTCTCGATGTAATGGTCCAGCAAAGAGAGTACTGATCCCCAAGGTTCAGCCCAAAGTTTCTTTACCTTACACATGATAATTTTTAATGGGTCTAGAGTTCACTGCTGTTTGCTGGCATACTCTAGCAGTCTGCAGAGCTATTTAAAGAAAAAATGGAAGTCATTATTTCTAGCTGAGGTTATTTTCTAGGAACTAGAACATTTGGTTTTGCCTGCTTGGGTTACCTCATTCTTCAATACAATATTTCAAGCAGATCCTGAGGACACAGTACGTGTCAACTGACCAAACCGTAGAGCACTCTGCCCTTTTCTTAATTGCTTAATTCTAGCATTTTCAGGAATAATGAAGAGTAGCGATGGCATGGGAGAGTGCTGCAGTGGGCACTGTACATCCCTGTCAATTGTTCCTAAATAGTACTTCAAGGATTTGGAGTTAGTGGTGTACTTCAGCACTTCTTATAAAAACGTTTTTCTTTTAGTATTCTTTCATTGCTTACTTTGGTATTTAAAATAATACTAAAGATTTCATGGATTGCCATGGTGCCTTTTTGTAGATTAAATAGTGCATATGCTTTTACTTTGAAATGTGTGCTCAAATGGCTTCGTGTATTTTTTGGTGTGTGTTCCTGCTGTGAATTCCATGATGTATTTAGTCTCTTTCCTTTCCTGGAGAGTGGGTTTTGAGCCAGTGCTAGCACAGTGGAAAGTGTTGACAGATGGTTGATGTTTGGCAGGCTGTCTGCATGAATATGTTTGTACACAGAACTCTTGGCTTAGGAGGAAATCATTGTATACTAGGTTGCTTGTTGTCAGGCATGGCAACTATCGATGAGTTATCCTCTAGTTGCATCTGTTTGTAGTTGAAAAATTAATTTAATCACATCTTTGCATCCATAGCAAAGAGGACAGCATATGATTGTGCAAATGAATGAACTTGATTGAAGCACCTATGTATAAAAAAGAATAACAAGTATTATTTGCTTTCATCTATGCTTCATTCATATTCTTTATTACCCCTTGCTCTCCACATGTTTGACTTATGGATAAATAAGCTTAACACACAGTCCATAATTTCTGTAAGTGTTTTAGCACTGACTTGGTTATAGCATTTATATATTCATGGTATGAATGATTGTTCTGTGAACGTTTCTTTTGGCAACATACTCCCTTCTCTCCTCCTCCCCCCCCTTGTTACCTGCTTCTTTTTCTATAAATCTACTATATGGGGACTGCTAGTTTTTCTTGTAAAATATCTGTAATTGACCATTTTTTTTCTAATGTTCTGAACACTGTCACTGGTAGAAATCCATCACCTAGCTCTATACTTCTATGTGGTGCTTTCAGCCTCTTCACTCTGCTAAAGCATCTACATTTCAGTTAATGACAGAAATAGGAGAAGTCACACATTGAAGCACTGGGTATTCTAGCTCCATTCAGACATAGATCATCTTAATACAACCAAATGCTAAGCTGTAGGAAAGAACAGCACCAGGCGTATCTTAAGTGCGGGACAGGGCTTCCGTGATAGTAGTAGCTATGAAAACAATAGTGTATCAATAACTACATGAGCATCCGATTTGAAATTTTAGCAGATACATGATGTATAGAGAGAAAAAGTAAGTATAGAATTTTATATGTCACTGGTGGACTAGTATTAGCATAAAGGGTGTATGTGAAATAATAGCTCTTTGAGATTTAAAGAAAAATGGAGAGGAAAAAGACAAAACAGAGATGCAAGTTAACTTAAAACTGCAAGCACACACCTTTCAGTACAGGATCTTTTTTTTTTTTTTTTCCTCTAGTAGGTTATTTAAATTAAAAAAAAAAAAGTTCATTTGACTGTAGTAACAATTATGAAGCTCCTTGCTCATGATATGATTGGTTTCTTAACATATAACTGAGCATAATGTTGTTTCTAGCTGAACATAATAGATAACATATAATGGAACTTGATATGATCAAATGGGTTTTCCAGAGTAGCTGTGAAGTCTCCGTCCTTGGAGATGTTCAAAACCCAGCTGTTCCAGCTGACTCCCCTTTGGGGAGGGGGTTGGACTAGGTGGTTTCCAAATGACCCTTCCAATCTCAACTGGTCTGTTATTCTGGGGTCATGAATCAAATGTTAATTATCCTCAGTTCTTTCCTGTTTTTGGAATGTGTGGTTATCTGATAAATATGATGATGCGATGTGACAGAAATTCAAGTGTTACTTGACAGAAAGTATGGGACTCTTCTGAAATCTTTTATCTAATAAATAAATAAATAAATAAATCCTACTTGCAAAAATTTCCTGTACTTCCACACAATTGAGTGCATTTCTGTAAGGCGATATAACTCAACTTCAGCATGGCAGTAGGCTGGTGGGAAAGATAGGCTGTTTTGCCTGTAATTACTTTCCTTAAAATTAGTTGATTTCCTTATCCCAATTATGTACTGAAAAGAGATTTTTCATTTTTATCTCTCTCTCCATAGCTGATGAACGGTAAAGAAAAAGATACCATTATTTTTCCAGAGTGGAGATCTATGTACCTAAATGCACACAATTAAAGGACAAAAAGCCCATGCAGCAATGTTTTACAGAAGAAAAATGTCTGCACTGGCAAAATTTAATCAAGCTGAAGTAAAGAGAGTAAATTCTACTACCTTTCCTAAAGGGGCTCTAGGAAATGGAGGATTTAGTGGAGAGGTCATGATCCTAATTTCAACTATGTAAATGAGGAAAAAGTGTCTGCTTAAATGAACCCCCACCTATGGCTGAGTAGAGTTTAGTTGAGTATAGCCCTGAGTATTAAGTTGAAACATGTTGATCCAAGAAGATATTTTAATTATAAGTTGGTTAAAGTTTTATTTTTGTTTATAAAGGAGTGTGTTTGAATCTGAAAAAATATATTATCTAGAACTAATATAGTAGAACTTTCAGCATATCATATGAATTAAGGAAGAGCACCAAGACTTCTGTGCCCTAATTTTGTAGGATTTAATTTATCTTGCTCTCTAAAGTTATTTTTAGGACAAGTCTGATTTAGAAGATCAAAATGCCACCTTTTTGAAGCTCTTCAAATATGTGTCTTCAATATCAAATCATTTTTATCTCTGGCTTTAAAGAAACTTTCATTTAAATCATATTGCCACCAAATTTGGGACAGTTTTTTACATTTTGTTAATAAAAACTATTTTTACAGAGAATATCTGAACTTGGGAACATCATACTCTGAAAAGAATTTTGGATAGAAGTCACAATTAAGATAACTGGGGAGAAACAACTTTGTCTTTTTGAAAAAATGAACAAAAGAAAATATCCTTTAATTTTCCTCCTGTCATTTTTCCCCCCCTTCTTGTCTTACAGGTGTCCTTCATTCAAAATCTTGTATTCTGTGTGGAAAGAGCCTACCGTGTACCTGATTTTGGTGTTTGGGAAAGAGGAAGTAAATACAACAATGGCAGTCCAGAGCTGCATTCAAGGTAGATGAGAGAACGTAATGCTTTCAGTCAAAACAAATAAATGTGATAGTTCATGTAGTGAATTAAAATATATATATATATAATAAAATAAATTAAAAAAAGGCAAAAAAAAACCACAACAACTATTTGAACTTTTTCTGAAAATTTATATGGTGTGGCAGTAGAGGCTCATGAGAAGTGACTAAGGTTTTCTAAAGACTAAGAGATGTATTTTGGGAAAATGTGAAGCATAATTTTATCATCATGTGCATGCTGAAATAACCACATAGATGCTTAGCTGAGTATTCAAATTACAATAATTATGTGCAGCTGCATGTATATTATTCTGAAAATTGAGTACAGAACAGCTCAGACACTTGAGCCATGTGCAGTAGATCAGATTAACAACTAAGAATGATTAGGAATATCCTGATTTAAGTAGGTATTGAGTCCTGAGTCTAGATTTTCTTATCTCCACCATGCTGGGAAGAACACACTGGACACTGGAGTATAGCATAGTGCACAAGCTCTTTTTCAGGTTCTTCAGACTCTACAAATAACCTGCAACTTTACTCCTGTCCCATAAGACATCCTTACTCCTGTCCCATAAGACATTCTTAATGTTTTAATATTAGTGTGGTCCAGTTGTCTTCAGTGGAATTGCCCATATATTGTGCCTCTTGAAGTATCAAATCTGTAATCTGGCAACATGTTTTTTTCTAACATTAATACTGTTTTCCTGACTTTTTGACTTCTGAAGTTTTATCAATTATAAAAGTGGCTGTAGCTTGAATATCCTAGATTTTTAAAACATCGTTGATCATCATAATTACTGTGGGCTTACAAATAATATATCTGTATTTCTTCCAGTCTTTGAGGATGTTGCCAAATGAATCTGTGTTCCCCTTTTCAGATTGAATTAATTTTTATTAGTTCACATACAGGCATGTGTTTTAAGCTATAAGATAATGACACGTCATTGCAGCAAAACAATTGATTTTGGTATTTTTTTCAATGTTTTTATAAAGCTTTAGTACCAGTATGAGAACCAAAAACTCCAAGAGATTATTATATAACCAGTTCTGTTCATGTATTGTTTTTTTTCCCCTACTATATCTGTTAAATTGTCAAATGCCTGACTACAGGAGTGTTCATCTGGAGAATCTGGTACCTCCTTTCACATCCATGCTACACAGATTAGCAGAAGGAACTCTGAAAGTTCTGTATCTCCATTGTTCACAATGTTCTGGTTATTCACTCTGTGAACTTCCTTGAGGGGAAAACGAGGAAAATCTTTTAACCAGATGGAAACGGGCATGTTGTTTTGTCTTAATCTAGACTGACATTTATAGGTCGGTTTTTCTAAGGTTGAAGTTTTATGAGATGGATAGGCCAATCTAACAGATCACTGAGCTGGCACAAAAGGAAGTACAGAGCTTTGTCCTAATTTAAGAAGTAGACTTAGGTCATCAGAAACAGGTATTGCCCCTATTTATCTTTCTTTGTGTGCATGTTCATACTCTACCTTGCTGTAGGAAGCCAACAGACAATTTCCTTTAATTTAGTCAAGTTCTCAAAAATCAGAAAAAATTGAAGAATAATGTGTATAAAAAGATGTAGTTAGGTACTGTGAAGGAAAGCTCTGGGTACGCTGAAATACACTTTATACTTTGTTATGCTACTACTGTGGTGTATCTGCCAAAGAGAGCTCTGAAAACATAATTCAAGAAGTGATTATAACTAATCAAGGCTAGTCATGCATGATGTATGTGTTTCTCCAGTGATAATGGGCTGAAAATGAGTCACTTAAGTTTCAGTATTATAAATGCTAGACTCCTGGCACTCAAAACTCACACTCTAAGTCTACATACAGTCTGTGTTTGCTTTCAGGATTATAAATTAGTTCTCCTCTTTAATTGAAAGAGCTTTTCTTTTTGAAGAAGATACATGATATGAAGTCTATGAGTAAGAACTGCAAATTATGGCCTACATTAGAAAATATATGTGTTTTATGTATTTACGCAGCCTTGGTATTCTGCCATAGTACAGTTCAAAACACTTCTAATAAATGATAAATAGCGAAACACCCTGTAGACCCAGGTCTTCACTGATATATGTAAAATGATGTCTTTTACTGGTTCAAAGGCAAGATCTGTAACTATAATTTTATTATAGTGTGGTCCCCTTCCCATATGGCTGGACTTCTGAAAAATTAATTTGTCCTGTAACCATTTGATCAAGTGGCTCTCCAGGCATCTGCTGAGTACTTCTGCAAAATGTCTTTGACATCTCCCATATGTATTGTGGGAATGATGAAGTTGTTGAAGTGCAGTATCTTCCTGTTCCAAATCCAAAAGACTGTAGAGCTGTGATCTTGCACATCTCTGTGGTGTAGCATTTGCAAGAGTGCTGAAGTCTTCAGGGGCTTTGAGTAAGTAGAGGTAGAAAACAGTAACTATTCCTATTGTAGAATAATGACAGTGTGTGAAATAGTAGCTTAACATTGCATGTCCATAGCAGGTTGTTGCAGTGTGTGATTTCTCAGTTTTTTGAAGACATGCTTGATATTACAGCTGTTCCCAGACTTTTTGTAAAGGAACTTCATCCTGTGACTTACCAATGAAACATTTAGCAATCTTAGCAGGACTTCTGTGCATGGTGAACTGAATGCTTGATGTGGCATCGTAATTTGAACAGGTGTTATATGATGTGGGAAAAGAAAGCAACGTTTTAATGTTGATGTACATATTTTCATTTCATATTTGCAAGTAGTATTTGTTAGCCTACTGCAGTCTTCAGGGGCTTTGAGTAAGCAGAGGTAGAAAATAGTAAGTATTCTTATTGTAGAATAAGGACACTGTGTGAAATAGAACTGATTTTTAGAAAGGAATCCGTATTTTCCTTCAACTTGTGCAGGAGAATAATGTATTTTATAGATATAACAAGTTGTTTTACTCTATTTGAGTATCAATGGTTGTTGCTATTGAACAGCTGTTACATTCAGCATTTGGTATTTTCCATGAAGAAATTGTACAAATCATTAATGTACAGTAAGGTAAAAAGTTTGCTCTATCCCCAAATGCGTAGAGTACGGAAGAATTACGGTTAAAGCACAGACTGTATTTGCAGCTTTCTGCCAATTTGGCTGCTACAAACTTTTAGGTCAGGGTTGTGCAGTTGTTTGTCAATACTATGACAACTCCTCACACCCAAAAGTTGGGGATTATTAATGATTATTTTCTGAATATTTTTCTATCTCCTCGGTGTTGCTTCATTAATTGCTTCTATTTGCACCTAGAGCTGTCCTATGCAGAAAGTAAATGTTCCTACTGGCTGATAGTTCTTCTGTTTTCCCCGCAAATGGGTTGTAGCCCTTGTACTCTAAAGGATGCTTTTCAGTCATGACTATCTCTGTGCCAACACTGTTATCTGGACATGTTGATCCTCTGATAACCTATTTTATTTAATTAGTCATTTAGCAGTACTATATAATTTTTATCCCAAATGAAAGATGGCAAAGGAAGGGAAAGTGTGGTTGGCTCAGTGGACAATCAATTTTAGAGAAAAATAGACATAAACTCTTAACTCCTTTCTTACGCCTTTTTGTTTTTTCTTCTTCCAAGGAATTACTGTGCTGATAAAGAAACTGTTACATTCATTGGTATATTCTGTTTTCCTCTTACTCACCTAGTTCTTAAAATTTTAGGCTTTTCAAGCATCATTATATAGCAGTGCAACTGCTCCTAAGAGTTGTTTTTCTTCTTTTCTTTCTTGTGTGTGGTCCAGTTTTGTTTTTCCCCAAATTTATGTTCTGTGTCCAGATATTGAAAAGTTAAAGTTTTAACATTAAAATATAACGCTTGAGACCTGAGTTGAAAAATTGTGCTGAAGTAAATCTTCTCTTAACAAGACCTTGAAATACATAATGCCAGATGTCTAGCAGCAAGGTGAGAGCAGAAGTGGTTTTTCCAGATGGTCTCTGACATTTGAAGACAAACAAAAATGCTGAAAAGTACTTTTAAACAAAAGAAGACCAACCCAAGCTTTGCTGTATCATCAGTTTATTAAATAGACATTAAGCACAAAATTAAAATCAAGAAGAGATCATAACTTTGAAAACTGTCAAACATATTAAATATTAGGCTGGGCTTGAATTATGGTCTGTTTGTTTCTGTGTGTTTATTTATTTATTTTTCTCCTCAGCTCTGTGGGGTTGGCAAAAGCAGCTTTAGAAGCAATTAATGGCTTCAATCTCTTTGGAAATCAGGTAAGAAAAATGTCTGATAAAATAATTACTGTTCTTACTATCAAGAATTACTTTCCTTCTTAAGTTAAAAGAAATCTAAAGTGATGACACCTTCTTCTGTGAAAGGACTATGTTGCCATTTTTTTTTTTCTTTTGGAATTGCTATTTGTTGATCGTAATGTAGTATACTTTTACCTAGAAGCATCACCTTACTTCTGCATTATTTTTTCAAGCGCCTTTTGATCAAGAGCTTTAAATAAGCTACTTCAGCATAATCCCACTGTTTTAGAGGTTTTAAATTTCAGTGTGTCACATTGTGTTAAAATCTTTTCCCATTTTTTCGTGTGGCTTGTATCAGTCAAGAAAGCAAGCCTTTTCTTCAATTTTTATCTCTGCCTTGTTTTCCCCTTCTATGTGCATTTTTTTCAGGTATTATTCCTACAGTATATAGGTGAAATTAAGGAATCATCTTCCAAATGAATAGCTTAGAAAATGTACAAATGGAAGAGGTGCATCATTGTCGTGCTATAGGTGTTATTAATTAATGGAAAAGAAAGGTAGGAGTACAGCTGAAAAGAAAGTTGGATAGCATTAAGGGCATGTAGAAACAGCTGTAAACTTTCTGGTGAGTTTTTTTTTTTTTTTTTTTTTTTTTTGCCTGTAAATTTTGTGGAAGGAAGGATAGGCTGGTCAAGCCAGAACGTGGTGAGCTGAGTATGCTAAGCCTTCCAAATTGCACTGTTTTCTTGGAAGCTTACATCCTTTTCAACTTGTAGTTAGTGTACCTTACTCGCATGCCCAAATGACTGCATTTCATAAGGAAGTTCATAAGATGTTGATGAAACTTGCTTTATCACTTCTTAGGCTTAATCAGACAGTTCTCTAGTAGTGTATGATCCTTTAGGTTTTTAATTATTTTATATCATGACTTTGATTTTAAGTACTGTTTGTATATTTTCGGAGTAAAGTTTCCATATATTCTTGCTGTTTTCAAGGTGGGATTGTTTGCTTTTTACTTTTTTTGCAATACCTATGGTCTCCTTTTGTCTTGTAAATCAGATGGATCCGACCTTTAGATTGTGATTCTTGTCTGCTTCAAATATTCAGCTTTAAGAAACTTAGCTAAATGAGTTGGTTTGCCAAAAAGAAAATGATGCAAAGGAGAGAAGATACAAGTGGTAAATGGTGAACAAGCTCAATTCTCAGGTGCTCTCTGGGTCAGATAATGAGTATAAGCTAGCTCTGTTGTAAACATGATGGGGAGATGGAAAGTTCAAATTACTTTCCAAGTTAATTTCTGTACTACTTGATTTATTAAAAAAAAAATAAATTAGTTTTTTGTGTCTCCATTTTTCTACTGGCAAAATGGAAGGTATGTATTGGAACGATCATATTAGAATTAATTTATATTAATTAACAAGGGCTAATAATTATTAGCCCTTTTGTGGCATGCTCAAATGTCTTTAACTGAAAAATAAGCTGTAAAGCTTAAATACTGTTTTCTTTGAAATTTTGCAGTCACGCAAAGCATATAAACACATAGCTGTATTCTGTTTGTGGGTGAGCTACATAGTGCAGAAATATGTGTACAGACATTACTTGTATATAAGATTTTATTTCAGCATAAATTTATCTAGAAACTACATGGAATGAATTTAAAAAGTCTAGTCTGTAGTTCATTCTAGATTAACGGTTGCATTTGTATATTAACACTTGCTATAAAACAAAATGTAGAAGTGACTTCTGTGTACAGTCTCGTACTGCTGAAAACAGGGAAGCTTGTCCTTGGCTACCGTAGTGTAAGTATGCTTTGAAAACTCATAATAAAAATGTATCTTACACAACCCTTCATGAGCATACACCTTAGTGATAAGAATCTACTGTTTTTTGGGGGGAGGTATGAGATTGTTGCAGAAAACGTGTTTGGCTCTATCATTTTTTATGTCAGTTTGCAGATACTGTAGTGCTTTGTGTAACCTTGCCTCTGAGATGGTTTTCTTCTCATGCTGCTTGGCTTTAGCACTCTGAGGAGGCTCATACCAATATACCTCAATTGTAAAGGACAACGCTACATTCTCCAAATACTGCATTTGTGGAGAAGAAAAATCTGTTAAGGTGTAGCACTGTTTTATACTAGTGTGATGGCTTTCCAGACGCCATTCCACAGTTTTTCCCCTTGGACAAGCCCATCGTTTCATTGATGTGAGCTTTTTAAACCATGGGATCGCGTTCACCAGCTAGTACTTTCCTGTTTACTATTCTCAATCATAATCATTTTATTTGTGACTGTACTTAATAGTGAGGGTTTCTGCATGTCGGCTAGCGTTATTACTCAGCGGTCTGCATCTCTTAGAACAATTGGAAAGCTAAGGGACATGGAGCTAGTTCCAGAAGCTCTTGCACTCTTGAAGTTCTTTCAAGCAACAAAAAGTTGCTTGAACATCTGAAAAAAAATCATGAAGATCTTTCTCATAGTGGACAAAAAGTACCTTCTTATAATGTAGTCACAGAAATAAAAATAAAAATAAATAATAATAATAAATATAAAAATGTAATTTTTATTTATTATAATTTTAATTTATTTCTGTAGTCACATAAATAAAAACAAACACACAACAATCTGTTTTGACTGGAACTTTTTAGAGCTATTGCAATGCCTGGGTTGAAAAATGAAAGTTATATTTTTGTTTTAAATCTTCTACTGATGAAAAAAGCTGTAGCACTTACTATTTTTAGACCTTTTTTTATCCACTCTTAAGTAATAGCGCAGGATGTACCCCTGAATGTGAGGGTTTCTGACTCTTAAAGACTTAATTTTTGTGGATATTTCTTATTTGTTCTTTTTTTTTTTTTCTTGGACAACAGAGTTGTTCTCTTTAGGTTATACTTTGGGGACATAATAATGGCTGTTTGCTTATGAGTGGAGAAGTATGAAAATGGCCTTACACACACACACTGTTGCAAAAGGACTTAGCCATAGCCATTTGGTGTAGTTTTGGTTTATTTCACTTCCTGAAACCGTTACCATGTGTTAAGAAATAGCAGCTAGGAGTTTAGTTAGGAGCTAAGGATCTTAGGCAGTGATCAGACATTATGCACACATTGTCAATATTTCACAAGAAACATTTATCTACAATCTTTACCTTCCCAATAATCTCAAGCACCAGTAAATGTGGCTGTCTTTTTTTTTTTTTTCCAAATGATATTTTACTAAATTCTGAAGTGGATGAATAAATTGCTGAAGCAAAGCGAGTTTAAATGCTCTGAGAATTTATTTCCAAGATACTTTGCATAAGCAGAAACCATTTTGACCTTCAGTCTGCAGCAGAGCCTGCCTTTGTGCTTAGCTCCAGCTGTGTTCCAGGAGCTCTGAGAAATCTTGCTGAGCCCCTCAGGAGGAACTGCACCTGCAACTACACTTAGTGCAACCTGCACAAATCACTGGCGACAGACTGCTCAACATTTCCATGCAGATTTTTCCACTCACACTGTGCATACTGGGAGAAACCAGTAAATATTTGTGTGTATATGTACATATTACTGTATCTGTGCTCTCACACATGCTTGTATGTTATACGTCTTGGAGTATCTCATGATGGGGAAGTTGCCCTGTGCATTCATGCAAATACCCCGAGAAGACATGAAGTTTACTTACTGATTGTAGATAATCACATTGAACTATTTCTGGGAGGAGGAGAAAGCAATATAGAAACATTAAAAAAAAATCCTATGAGAAATCGTGCTTTTTGTTTGTTTGTTTTTAATGTAACAAAGCACAGCTATATTTATGTTCAATTAATTGTATTGCAATCTTTGTTGGGTGCCAGGTAGAATAAAGAACAATTATGAACTGAGAAACAATTGGCTTTTCACGTACTCTGAATTTTATGTGCTTTAATATAAAGGAGGAGTTAATACATGGCTTTTAATGCTATTTGTTTACATCTTCATTATACTAGAATTATTTCTTAAAAAGCAGGAGTTATAAGCATAAGAATGCAGTCAAGGTGTAACCCTACCTGCTTTGTCAGCAAAAGGAGATTTATTTACACATTGAGAAGAGAATTTTAATGTAACAAGTAAATTGGCTCTGTACTTAATTTCTCATTATTTTATTTTAACATCCTATGCTAAACTTGTTAAATTTATTCCCAATCTATTGTGTATGTCTGAAACAACAGTTATAAATCTACAGGAGGTAGTTAATATGTATGACTTTGGCACAGGAATTCAGATACGATCCTTACTTGTGCAGTACTTAAATCCTTAATTGTAATTAATAATAAAGATTCTGACATCATGTGAATATCCAATTAAGAGATTATAACTTGAGTAAATAATTCATAATCACTAGTAGACAAAAACACCTGATTTTGTTTAAAATTTCAAGTTCTCCTAATTTTTTCAAAAACTTTTGGCTTTATTTTTAAAATATTTGAAAGTTCAAAACGTTTTCACTGTAATATTGTGTTTCATTTTCTGATTAGTTGCCAGCCACTAGACTATTACAGTGTAACATTATTAAAACAAAGAGCTGTTTAGTTTCAGCAGCATGTGCCAACCTTTCTTCCTTTCTCCTTAAATTTCATGTTCTATTTACAGGGCTGCTCCTGGTCTGTTATATTTGTGGATTTTGATGCTCATAACCGTAACAGACAGACTCTGTGTTCATTGCTACCCCGAGAGTCAAGGTCTCATGTAAGTAATTAAACGGAATTCACCTTAAGAGTGCGTGGAGAAAATAAATGAGTATGAACATAATTCTTAGCTTTATGACAGCCAGTTTGTTCTGCTTAATAAGGATAGGAGTTTGTAGGGAAGATGTTAAATTTGTGCTTCTTAAACAGCGCCGTGATGTAGGTGTGTCTCTGAAGTGAAATCAACACGGCATTCTTTATTTTAAAAATACTTAGGTTAGAATGTTAGCCAGTTGGTATCTTTCTAAATAATTTCAAAATACAATTAAAAATAATAAAGATCTGCAGTAAGGTAAGTAAGGCTTGCAATCTTGGTGATTGTCTTGTTTCTACCCTAGCGGCTCAGCTTCCATTACACATTCAGTGACTGCATTTTTGAAAGAGTACATTGCTTTTAGCTTTAATTTGTTCTTTTGTATAGAAAAGAAGCCTTTAAGGTTGGCTTTTCATTAATTGCAGAATATGGAGGATTTCTTGTTACTATAAGCCACTGTTGTAAGTAAGTATTTTATCAGTGAGTAAATCTAAGTGGCATAAGTACAAATTAATCAAAAAACGTCTATTTCAGTATTAGCATCAAAGGTAAATTTGTTCTTTGAAAGACGGTAATTTGAGTGATAATGGAGTTCTACTGCTTTTTCATTCTGGGATCTAATAGCATTTTGGTTTATGAAATGAACTATTAATCTTCAATATTAATAGTTTACTGATTGTATAGAAGAATCAAAGCAGAGTGATAATACTGGATAATTAAAAGGCATTGTCAGCTAATTTTTTAGTTTAACATTAAACTTGTAATGGTGATATCCTAGTTAATAGTTTTTGTTGTGTTTTCGTATTGTGATAGTTGCCAATAGTTCTTGAGAAATGCCACATATATTTTTTTCCTGAAATTATTCCCTTAATTCCTGAATGTAAATCAATTAGGCTTGTTTGTTACAGCAGTTGGAGACAAGTCCTGAAAAAGCTTTTCAGAAATGATGTTTTAATCATAGTCACTTCTCAGCATTGAACCTTTATAAATTAAGTGTTTGGGATTCTTTTTGAGCATAGGATACCCAAATGTTTGTTTTTCTTCCAGGAATAAGCTGGAGGCTATTTTTTATTTTTGCTTCTAAAAACACAAAGTTCCATAATATGTTCATTTATTATCAACTGATAATTATCAGTTATAACAGATTATCAACTCTAAAGTAGGTCAGATTTTGAGTTCTTTGTCTTTCAAATCATGTATCTGAATACTGGGTTTATGGTTTATTCCTAAACATTTTAGAAGTCCCATTTTGCAAGTGACTTCAGTATATTAGTACTGTGATTTTGATAAATATAAGATTGTTTCAAATGTATATTTTACTGAGTAGGTTAAATAGTCTTTGTGCATCAAATAATTTTCAGAGAATTGATTAAACTTATGACTTGCTATTTTCTCCTCTCCTTCTGCAGAATACTGATGCAGCTCTTCTGCCCTGTCTCAGTTATCCTGCATTTGCTTTGGATGATGAGGTTTTGTTCAATCAAACACTAGATAAAATTATTAGAAAATTAAAAGGAAAATATGGGTTTAAAAGATTCCTGAGAGATGGATACAGAACAGCACTGGAGGATAAAACACGGCGCTATTATAAACCAGCAGAAATAAAGGTACTTGGCATATATATAAGGGCAAGTTTTGGTTTTCTGAAGTGTTTAGGTCATACTTAAAAAAAATGAAACAGATATTGCACCTTTAGTATTTGCAGTTTGAATTGCACAGCGATTCCCAATTGTTTCAAATGAAGGAGAGATGCATTTTGTAATTTGGCATGTGAAGTTGTGAGAGATTGCTAAGTCAGCAAGTTAGTCGTTGATTTGTTTTGTAATGAATGCGCTTCCATTTACATTTAGGGTATAGTTGATTTCACATAACAAATAAGAAAGTTATTTATCATTTTATTTAATTTCACAGCTGACTAGAGTCAGAGTGTATAGAAAACAGTTTTGCTTTTGACCACAGCGTTTATCAGTAAAGGTTATCTGAATGAAAATTTACTATTTACTCCCCAATAGTTTCTCTGTGGAAAATAAAACATAGATTATATAAATACTCTGCTTGAGAATGAGCCATGTGTAAAAGCACAGTTGAAGTGCCTGTAGAATTAAGAGGCTGTAAGCTAAATGAAAAACTGGTGTCCTAAAATGTTTTCACATTCATCTTTGTCTTTTGTTGCTTTGAAATAGTTCTATAGGATATGCAAATGTATTTCCTGAAACTAAAATTTGAATCTGAAACAGCTGATTAATTTTTCTTCTTTTTAGCTTTTTGATGGCATTGAATGTGAATTCCCTCTGTTCTTTATTTTCATGATAATTGATGGTAAGTATGGCTTTATGTTCTTGTTTTATAAAGGCGTTACAGGCCCTTAGATGAAGAATACAAAATCATTTTTTGTCCTGCATATACAAGCAGTGTCTGCTGTGAGGAAGACTCATTGAGAGTTCTGCCTCATGGGTTAAAAACCAAGAACAACAGAAAAAAAAAAAAAGACAAAACCATAAAACACCCACATTTCAGCATTTGTAACTTGAACTCTGTTCTTACAATATCACTTGATAAGCATTTTTCAGAAGCTTAAATCTCTGACATTCACTTCTGCATGGCTTTTTAAGTCTTAAAAACTTCCACAGTATCAGTACTTCGCAGCAGCATATAAGAGAGAGAAGCAGAAGAGAGAATATAATGACAAACTGAATGTTGTCACAGATATTTTCAAGTTGGTTGTTCTGGGATAAATGAAACAGAATTTAGAAGAGAATAAGGCAAAGCAGAAGGCCTAGTTGCTCTTTTTAAATGCCTTTGCTTCCTGGCTATGTATTTACATGTAGCCAGTTGGTCTGATGAATAAATAAATACATCCACAACTGACAGATCTTGTCTAGAGGTTAGGAGACGTACTAGAAAAGTTCACAGGATGATTTCAGGGTGGAAGCTAGAACTTACACAGAAGGAAGGTCAGAATAAGAAAATCAGTCAGGATTACAGCCATCAAAAATATTCATTTGTCTCTCAGCTTTTAAATGGATGAAAATCCAGCCATATTTCTAGCAGCTGTTTTTGCTCTTTAGTGTGTGAAACGGTTTTCAAATAAAGATTGTGAGAGGCAC
This sequence comes from Oxyura jamaicensis, assembly GCF_011077185.1. Lineage (NCBI taxonomy): Eukaryota > Metazoa > Chordata > Aves > Anseriformes > Anatidae > Oxyura > Oxyura jamaicensis. The sequence continues at coordinate 7,419,529 of NC_048903.1, read as the reverse complement.
AGATGTCTGCTCTCTGCCTTGACTCCTGTGATCCCATAGATTAAAATATTTTGTTTGAACATGTAATAAGGTTTCACAATTGATTTTTCTGAAGGAATGCTTGACTTTTTTCAAAAGGAGTGAAGCCCAAAAAAAACTGGAGAAAGGCATTGACATTTTGTGCTGCCCACTTACAGTTTTGGGAAGAACAAAAAATGCCGTTGTCTTTAACTGAAGTTAGTTTCTCTACTTTTTTTGTGTTATAAAGAAAAAGTACAAAATACATACCTTGCAAATACTGTCCTAGTGTTTTGTTTTGTTTTCTTTTTTCCCTGTAGCTCAATTTAAGCAAATAGAACAATTACATCAGTGGATTTTGTGCACTTGCATCCAAATCCACAAGCTTCATTAATGCAAAATTTGAAGTGCATACAGAGAGACTTAAATTGCAAAAATGGCTAAACTGTTTATAATAAGATGTTCTGGTACGTTTGTTTTTGGTGAATGAGTTACTAGTTTGTGGTTTTCTTTTGTCTTACTTTTGCCTTTCAGACATAACAATTCCTAAGAGTACAAAAAGACTGCTTTAGTACTAATTTCCCTTTGGGGTGTTTCTCAAAAGGAAATTGTTTAGGACTTTGTAGATAGCAGATATGCATCTGTAGCTGCAAGGAAGGATTGAACTAAATAAATCAATGTGTGTTTTTTGGGGGGATAATAAGTATTTGAATAGCATTTTTGAAAGCTTTTTTAAATTTCTACTCGAATCTGGAGGATTATGGTGGTTTTGTAGGATAAGGGAAACATGGAAAGAAAGGACATGCACAGGAGCGAAAGATGAAAAGTTTGACTTCTTTCCCTTTAAATGTTTCAAAACATTTCTGTTTTGAAAAAAGGTTACTCTTATTTGTCAAGTTCATCCAAGTTTTCCTTGTTGAGCAGAAATGCTTTTGCTATTTTTGATGCATCTTTTCATGTAAGAACTGAACACTGGTCATAACTGTATTCATCGGACTAATTTTGAGACGACTAAATTCTACTAGTAAAATGTTTAAGATGCTGGTACTTCCAAACTTAACGCTTTTTCCCCAAAGGCATCATCATAAAGAGTTGACTGTGTATTTAACATCTCAAGATGTGTCACCTGTTCTTAATCTCTATCATGTTAAAATTACTATATCTACCTACCTTAGCAATGTAAACATTCCATCTAAATATCTTTGGGGGGAATTTTTCAATTTACTTTTCCAAGTTCCTATTGTATTGATTTATTGGGAGTTCTAGACAATTCATTCTTAGATCATTTTGAAACTCTGTCCTGAATGTTTAGAAACAGCCTATGTGTCTTCACCCTGGCATACAAGCTCTGCTTCTTCCTTCTACCATAATTAAGGAAGTTATTTACAGCTAGCTGGGCTGCTTGTCTGAGATCTAGTCCACTTCTGAGCCTCTCTAAGTTCACAGCTTTACTCTGTGACGTAACTTGCAATTAATTTCAGTTTAAGCTAATAAAACAATGTCTGACTCATGATCCCTGTGAGATTTAGCTGTGGTAATAAGCGAGCAGTTAGTTTAGTGTTGTACTTTTTCATGAACAATTTAGTCTGTAGGCACTGCACCACAGAACAGTAAACACCAGATTTTTCTTTTATGAACACTAAATTCACAGAACAGTTATTTTTTCCAATGAATTAATTATTGTGTGTTTGTTTTTTTTGTAGGCGTTTTTAGAGGAAATTTTGCACAAGTAAAGGAATATCAGGATCTTCTGGATCCTTTGCTTCAACATACATCTGAAGGTATTTGATAATTGTTCGTTCAAAACACTTTTTTTGTCTGAAACTATAAAAAATACTTACACTGTTAATGGACGTTGCAGTAAACAAAAAGGGAAATAATAATATCACTGTTTCATGATACCAAATACTAATATTGAAATAATCTCTTGCAAGCATTATTTAATTGTTTGACCACTTTTGGCCAACAAGTTATCTCGTACTGAGGTGACTGTTAAATGAAGGGAGAAAACCCAAGGTGTTTCGCTCTAATGCAGCTTTCATTTCTTTTGGGCATGGTTTATCTGTACTGCATTTTTGTTTCAGTGAAAACATTTTGGTATAGTACAGATGGTGTATGTATTCTGGGAAAAAATTCTGTGGAAATGTTTGGTGAAAAATAAAGTAATTTGCTGGAGTCCTGGGCTTCCGACACTGACTGTGGTTTTGAGAGAAAATGATGAATGACAAGAGTCTGTCTGCTCAAATAGCTACCTGGATAACACTTCAGCTTTATTAGGGGAATACAATCAAATAATAATGGAAATAGAATTTGATTTATTTAGTTACTGTACTTATTTTAAAACTCCATAGGGTGTCCTGTTGTACCCAAGTATTACTATGTGCCAGCTGATTTTGTTGAACTGGAAAAGAAGAATCCTGGCAGTCAGAAACGATTTCCTAGTAACAGTGGACGTGATGGAAAGTTTTTCTTGTGGGGGCAGGCAGTTTACATCATTGCAAAGCTCCTGGGTAAGAGGCTGAAGAAATTCTATCAGGTTTTGACTCATCATAGGTAAAGGATATTTATCTTGTTAATGTTTTTCTTGAATCTGAACAAACACACTGGCTTGAATTTTGAAAGGACTCCAGGTAGTATGGGTAGCATGTGTGTCTTCTGCTTCGGTACATATGTGATGGGCAAAAAATTGCTTTTTGTTCTTCGTGTTGAATTTTTATGCTGCATGCAGCATGCTATGAAGCTTACTGGTATATTTTATAGAATACTGAAAATCTTCTAAACACAATATCCTTCTCATTTGTTGTTTCATTTCCTGACATTCCCTCACATTTTGCATGCAGTAATGCTATTTTTCAAGAGAATTTCTTTGTTGCTTTGGTTGAGGAAGTTTGTCAAGCTTTCACAATAGGGTCTCTGCTGTAGAAGAAGAGAAAATAATGCCCGGCCACTAGGTATTCAGCTGTTCCGTGCAATTGAAAATTCATTCTTTTAAAAAAAAAAAAATACTGGCTGCCTTTTCTTATGGTTTTTACATGCTTTCTGTTGATTCTGTGCTCCCTAGAAATAAGGTATGAGCTTTAGGGATTTTTTTTTTTAGTATAGACCAAATTGGATTCCAGTAAATATGTATTTCTGATAATGGTAATGAACATACACTGAGTACTTACTTTTATTTAAAAGCATAAATATTTAAAATTAGCTTAAATTTCATATTATTCTGTTACTACTCATCTGCAATAAGAAATGATTTTGACTACATATGTAAATTTCTCAGCAGTGTAAGTCAATTTAAAAAACAGAGGAGACAGAACAACAGTTCTGGGAACAGCTCTTGCTTTTAAGTACTGTTAGGCAGAGGCCATTGGTCTTGCAGTTGTTTGGTTAATCAATTTTATAGCATCATCAGTACTGCAAATAATTTAGGTAGCATTCATGCCTTTAGCCAGCATGAGAAGTCTGATTGCATGCATCTGAAAACAGATGACTGTTTCCCTTAAAATGTGTTTTGGTCACTGATGGGTTAGTATATTAATAAATTCGACATTTTTTAAATCATTTTTAAAAATAATCTAGCTTGTTTTTTAAATGCAACCACCTGGACATAGCCTGTGACTCTGCAGGAAGAGTCCAGAGCAGGGAGCTGGGTCCTTCCCCGCTGGAGCCAGGCTGCATTCTGGCAGCAGGCGGCTGGGGGAGAGGCTTGCAGGTTCTGGTGGCTGAGAACCACTGGCACAGCTCCCAACAGCGGCAGGCTCCTTCTTGGCTTCTTCAGTGCACTGCCCAGCCAGAGTGCCCTTCACTGCCTGCCCAAGCGTTTGCTTTCCACCGCGCCATCTATTCAGCTCCCTGCTCCTGCCAAACACTGATAGCCCTGAGCCAGGATATATTTTGAGTTTATAAACTGCGGTCTTAGTTTACTACACAGCGTAGTATTCAGAAACTTCTTCCTTATCCAGATGTTTATTTTTATTGGAGTAGTTAATTTTCTTTCAGGAAAATGTTTAAAATCATTGAAGTTTAGGTTGCTTTCCCAACCCCTCCTCCCCTCTCCCCATACCCGTGTAAAGAATTCCACATATCACATAAGAGGTTTCTATTAAAAAGTGAAGCACTGTTTATAAGTACTACAGTACTATCATTACGTGTAGCAAGAATGATACTTGGATCATTAGTTTAAATGTAATTTTGTAGCCTGTCCTTTTGATGTGTAAATCACTGATCTAAAACAACGATTACAGCAGCAGAACTGACTGCGTAAAATGTTTGCATGCCTCCTTCACAGAAGCTGCAGAAAGCACTCAAGTCATTCTGTGTTTTTGTTATCATTAACTTTCAGCTGACAAATTAGTAAGTCCGAAAGATATTGATCCCATCGGACGTTATGTACCTCCACAAGATCAGCGGAATGTTAGCATGAGATTTTCAAACCAGGTAAGCCTGGTTTACTTCTAAAAGAAAGATTTTAACATCTGGGGTTTTGGGGAAGTGGTACATTTGCTTTCAAATTAAGTGATAGAATCAAAATGATACATATTATGAGTTTAAATAGCTGCTAATCATTGCATTTCTTTGAGTTTTAAGATACGTCAGGATGGCAAGAGGAAATTTACGTTTTTTATTACTTCCAGTTAATTACCACCACTTCAGAGTATTGAAATATTATTTCTGTTTAGAGCTCCTAAGAGCTACAAATATGAAGTTCTTTTTTTGGTGTGTGGTATATCCATGTGTTCCTGGATTTGGCTTAAATCCACAGCAGGAATGAGAGCCCAGGGATGGGCAGTGCTTGGAACCTTGTTATTCAAATCTGCTGTAAATAGAACAACAAAACAGAAAGCAGGTATATATGTAGAGGACTTCTTTTATTAAAGAGTAAGACCTGGATGTATGAAAATGTGCGATTAGAAGAAGTTTTTTTGAGCCTTTTTGTTTCTCAGTATGAGAAATATATATGTGAAAAGTTTCTTTTTCAGCACTTTGCATTTGTTATTGATGCATAAAATATTAAATACTGTATATTAAGTAAGGTACATATAAGCCTACAAAGGCAAAATCACTATGAAAACCATTGTTGTTGGCAAGTAACCTTCCTTTCTCTAAAAATTACCTCTGCAGAGTCAGAGATTATTTCATTATTTTCACAAATAACGTGAAAGAACTGTGTTTTTACCTAATTTACTTCAAATCAGTTGTTCCATCTTGAAGTTTTGTTTGGTCCTGGGTGTGAAAGAAACTTTTCAAAGGAATTTAAAACTTTGAAAGAATTCCAAAAATTTCAGATACATTGTTTCTTATATTTGAGAAACTTCCTACATTACTGACTTGTACAACGCTACCAGTGCTTCTAAACGTAAACAACGGAAAAAATACTGCAGCCATCATCCCTTTCTCTTCCTGCCTGTCCCTTCTGATGTGGACCACGATTTGATTTGATACATACAATTGTTCAATGTATTTTATTATTTCTGGTCTTTTGTGTTGCTCTTTTCTCAACGTTTAGCAGTTCTGATTAAGGAGCTCTGTGCCAAGGTATCTTCTATCATTAGTGACGGAGGAATTCTTTACTCCGTCCTTTTGCGGATGTAAAACCTGTTGTACTGCTGTATTGTACTGCCTGCGCAAGCTGTTGAGCGTAAAGCATGAGATGAGCCACGTACACGTGTAAGCCTGTAGTTTCACGCTGGAGAAGTACAGTTAGGAAAGTTTAACTGTTCTGATCATTGAAGATTGCTCAATTAATTCAGCTTTCTTAATGTTACCCCTTCAAATTTCTCTGTTCACCGCTTAGTATGATATGTCTCTAGTCAGAATGGAAAGTGCCATGTTCTAGTCTCCTATTTTTCCATATAACCTTTTGAAAGTTGGCAGCATTGGTATGCTCTCAGCATTTTAACCTCTGCTAAGATTTTGCAGTTGTGCAGTCATTGCTGAGGTATATTATACAGGAATGTAAGGATGTTACTGTAACCGTGTGCTGTAGCTACTAGCTCAAAACAGAGAGAACAAAAGAAACTAAGTAGTAACACTAAGGGCAGAGAATGATTACTCTAACATTGAAATTCACTTAGCATTTGTTCTGAAATGTATTTCCGTTTTTATTTCTGTAGTAGAAATATGCAGTAACAAATCCAATAAACAATTTTTTTTTTTTTTTGGTTAATATGTTGGAAACACTTCCCTGTACTGAAGAGGCTATACCATAAGGCTTGCTGCATATCAACTCTGGTCTCTGGAGGTCTGCCTCTCCTGTAGAATAGAGGCCTATAGGCACACAGGGATGTGGTCTGATTGAAGGACCGCAGTGGTTGTTTGGAAGGGAGTTTTATCTAGATTTAATACATTGCATGTCAGTACAACTAATGCTGTGAAGGCATCACTCGGCCTTCAAAATCTGCTAAAAAGAGGACAGTCTCATTTGCTGTGGAAAATTGTGGGATCAAATGAGCAGTATATTAAAAACTTAATGACCACTAATACTGAACTACCTATTCTATTTATAACTGAAAGGAAATGTTTTTTTCTCATACTTTAATGTCCCTCCTGAATTTATTTCTCAGCTTTCAGGAAGAGGTCTCGCTATGTTCCGTTTTGGGGAAATACCAGTGTGGTGCTGCAGCAGGATTCTCTTTGCTAGCTCTAGACTGTGTTCCAAAACATAACGAAGTCTGATGGCAGTCAGCGAGTTTCTCCTTTGCACTAGCAATTTGCTTTGTAAGGCTGGTCAGTAGCATTTCAGTTTAAATACCTTTCAAGTTATTTTTTTAAAAAAGGTAAACAAAACAAACAAACAAACCACAAAGCATGGAATCATCCCTGCTCCATTTACTCTACAGAAAGAAGATAATGCAGGGCATTCTCTTTCAGTGGGGATAACTCTTCAAAACTTCATTGCTCTTAGAAGAGCTATTTTTGTTATTCCTGTTTCAATATCTCCATATCCAGAAGAGATTATGACAGTTTCAGTTGTTGGATTCTCTTTTGGGAGAATATATGAGGGTCTGCAGTAGTAACAATTAGATATGAGGAATGTCATGAGTTGGTGAGCATTTTTTGTTGTCGTTTTGTGTTTTACTGGAGCATACAAAAGCTGATTTATTGCTGTCATATTAAATTTGAATTCAATAAAAATGATGCTAATATATTGCAAGGTTAGACTAATTGATCTTCTGGTTTAATGTGAAATAGAAGTATAGAGCTTCAATTAATTCATGACGTTGTCTGTCAGCGTGCAGTGACTGTGTCCTTTTAGAGTTTTGCTTTGTAGATTTAATTTGTAAGGACTTCACTTAATGTTATTGGAAATGAAAGTTAATGCCCCCTGATGATGCTGGGAAGGGAATAGTCAAAATCCTGAAATGTTTGTTTATTTTCAGGGAACTAAGTAACATACTTAAAGAAGGAAATGAAATTGCAAAGTATAGGTAGTCTGGAACGTGTTAGGATCTTTCAGCTACCTAAATTATGCTTAGGTTTATAGTGTGTCTAATTTTGATGGTTTAAAGATTATCATGTCTAATGATTTGTAATGTTGCTTATAAGCATATTCTTACCTTTCATTTGTGTTAATACAATTGCCTACTGAAGTTAACACAATTCTGAAAAGGTTGAATGTTATTCTGGAATTGATGGCACACCGATGTCCATGCTGTATTTCATTAGAGAGGTCTAGTCTGTTAGTAGTATTGACCGTAAACCATTAAGCAGTATTTAGATACTTTCAGAAGCAGATGTATTTTGTATCGTTTGTAGTTTAGTAGCAGCAAGGTGGATTCTTTGGCTTAAGTACAATTTCTTATGTTGCATTCTGTTTCTGTTTTCCTCCGATTGTTCCATATGCCCAGTAGGTACCATTCTAATCTGTGTTCTTGAATAATATGTCCACTTTTTCTCACATGTTCAAAATGAATGGATTTTTTTCAGAGTTCTGAGATTTCCTGGGAATTTGTGCAGAAAAGCATATAGCGATAGCATCTGTCCAGTGAGACTGCAGCAAAAGACTGATATTGAGCTGCTTTCTCTTCCAGTGCCAGGAATGGCATCAGGGGTTTTCCCTTCAACCTGCCTCTGACAGTTTATAACCTTGTTACAAACCACGAATTTTTGGAGAGCAAGCAAAACGAATCTGTCTTCTACCTTTGTCTTCTGAAAACACCAGGGTGTATTTATCATTTGCACAGCATGCAGGAGGTGGTGGAAACGCATCCTTCTTCCCACCATCCAGTGTGAAAATGCAAGGTGGAAGGGTGCGGAGGGGGGTCTGTTACAGTGTCCTAGGGAGACAGTGATTGATGTGCCAACAGCAGTTTGGCTTGCGTTATTACACAAATGTGAAACAGCACACATTAAAAAACTTTTAACGATAGGATTTAGGTAGTGGACTTAATTAGGACTTCAGTGTTTTTCCACATCTTTTTTTAATACATAGCGCTGTGTGTCACTGTCACTAATGAAAAGGGTGACACTGTTCAGGAATAGTTTGTCTGTTACTTTGTGTTTTTTTTTTTCTAGAATACTTAATGCTTGTGATCCTTCAGGTCTTTACATGCTAAATGACAATGAATGCAGCCCTTGGTTTAACATTTGTCCATAATGCTTTTTTCAAAGTCAGGCAGTTGTTTACACATTCAAGTCTTCTCAAATAAAGATGATGGAAGCAGCAAGTCTCCTGAAAACCAATTGCTGTAGGTCATAGAATCATAGAATCATAGAATATCCTGAGTTGGAAGGGACCCTTAAGGATCATCAAGTCCAACTCTTGACACCGCACAGGTCTACCCAAAAGTTCAGACCATGTGACTAAGTGCACAGTCCAATCTCTTCTTAAATTCAGACAGGCTCGGTGCAGTGACAACTTCCCTGGGGAGCCTGTTCCAGTGTGCAACCATCCTCTCTGTGAAGAACCCCCTCCTGATGTCAAACCTAAATTTCCCCTGCCTCAGCTTAACCCCGTTCCCGCGGGTCCTGTCACTGGTGTTAATGGAGAAAAGGTCTCCTGTCTCTCGACACCCCCTTACGAGGAAGTTGTAGACTGTGATGAGGTCTCCTCTCAGCCTCCTCTTCTCCAGGCTGAACAGGCCCAGTGACCTCAGCCGTTCTTCGTACGTCTTCCCCTCCAGGCCTATCACCATCTTCGTAGCCCTCCTCTGGACACTCTCCAACAGTTTCATGTCCTTTTTATACTGTGGTGCCCAGAACTGCACACAGTACTCGAGGTGAGGCCGCACCAGCGCAGAGTAGAGCGGGACAATCACCTCCCTTGACCTACTAGCGATGCCGTGCTTGATGCACCCCAGCACACAGTTGGCCCTCCTGGCTGCCAGGGCACACTGCTGGCTCATATTCAACTTGCTGTCTACCACGACCCCCAGATCCCTCTCTTCTAGGCTGCTCTCCAGCGTCTCATCGCCCAGTCTGTACATGCAGCCAGGGTTTCCCCGTCCCAGGTGCAGGACCCGGCACTTGCTCTTATTGTTGATAGGTGTTGATAAATTATTTTGTCTAGTTCATCAATCCATGAAACCCAGCACATAATAAATCGATTTGAATGAGATATTAAGGAATCAGCAATTTCTTAAACTGTTTTCTGGCCTGAGTATTGTTTTCTCTATATATAATGATGCTGCAAATACAGAGATGTAGTCATACAAAAGCAGGGTGCATTTAGAACCTGTTTTTTAGCCCAGCCATCATAAGCCTGAACTTAGCTGCTGTGAATACCTCTGAGGCTTTCTTTCTGACTTTTAGTTCAAGATGCATTCATATGAATCTCAGGTTTTGACATGATGAAATTAGAGTAGGGAGGAAACGATAAAACCACATGGAGAAGCCTAATTCTGAGGGAAAATCCACTGTTGAGTGTCTATTAAGGACCACCTTTGCTAAGTCAGTAAAAAGTATTTGCTTTTATTTAGGGACAATACCTTATAACCAGATTTGGTGATGTGCCAGTTGTGCAACAGATGCATTTGCTCAGTTATGGCCCGTGTTAGAACCACCACTTACTGGCTGCTATAAATGAGGCATGTCATTGAATGCATCTGTGTGTGAGGCATTAGTACGAGTACCACAAAAGGACATACCTCCGTGGAGATTCAGAATACAGATTTACGTTCAGCTGGTTACCTCGTCCCTCTTTGAGATGTAGTAATAATTAAGCTGAGTCTTAACTTGAAGACTGCTCCCAAGGTAGATCACAGGCTGTATATAAATCAAAGCAGTCTTGGAGGGAGCTGTCTCGTTCTCTGGGGAGTCATTGCTTTTTATTTTAAAAATTCAGGACGCTCATTGTGGTAGAGAACTGGTTTGTGTTTTATTAGTGTTTGTATAAAAGAGATCGATAGCATGATTAACTGATTCTAAGAGGAACGTCTGTTAATGCCACTTGAACTTTTGATTTCTTAATCTCATCTGTTTGTACACGTCTTTTAATCATGTGGCAAAACCACCAGCACCTTTAGCAGAAATACAGTGCAGATGTACTTTTGGGAGCATGTTATCAGGAATTTCTTCTGTAAATCCCGACGATCTAACTTGATATCAAGGCTCATAGATGACTGAACAAGCAAGCATTCGCTCTGAACTTTTTGTTCCAAATTAATCCATCTATTCATCTATCTGCACAGAAGATGTTGTATTTCTATATAATCAATTGATAGAAGATGTATTAAATTTTTGTCATTCGTGTTCTGGTAGTTTCTAGACAAAAGTAGGCATAATGCCCCACAGATTCCTTAGGAATGAAAATGTGTTGCATTCTTTTTAGTTCTTTTGATATATGTATATATATTTTCAGTCATTCAGCTACAGAGGAGAAATAAACAGGGAATAACTCAGACCTCTCATCTTTTTAGCTAGTCATGCATGTTGCCACTGAAAAGAAAAGCCATTCCAAGACCCATGATGTTGATTTTTTTATTTCACCCAACATACTGAATTTATGCATATTTGCATGACTTCCTGATGTAATGTGAAATACTATTCCCTACTTCAAACACAGTTATCTGTTCTAAACAATGCAAGGAAATGCTGTTATCTCCTGTTAAATGTAATACATCATATATATATATATATAAAGTGTATATTATGTGTAATTTTATATGTGTAAATAAAAGTCTTAGTAGCTTTCAGATCAAGGTATTTCAGAGTAGAGGGTTGAAATCAGTTCTTTATTTTAAAATGGATATTTTCAGTTACCTGTGACTTCCCTCTTTACAAAAATATGTATCAAAATATTATGTTGTATCACGTGGAAGGAAATACATTGATTGTACAACTTACAAATTTTTGTATAAAGCAAACTATTTCTCCTACATCATTTTTTAAATTAAAAAAATATATAGTGGAAATGAATACCAGAAGCTTTTTTATTATTAATTCTTCAACATGCATCTTGCAAACTATTATTGACAGGTCAATCTTTCCATAGTTCTGAGACTTACAAGTTTTAGTTTGTGGTGGTTTTTCATTTTGTTTACAAAATAGGAAAAACAATGCAGTGATGTCTGTCATGCTCATGAATTGTTTAAATAGACACTGCTCCTGTTCACGTTATATCTAACAAAATAGTAATGCAAATAATTACTTTTTTACTGTTTTCTAGGGTCCTTTAGAAAATGATTTGGTAGTGCATGTGGCCCTCATAGCAGAAAGTCAACGGTAGGTATTTGCTTTTACTAAGAATATACACAGTAAGTAAGTGCAGAACACTACATCTCTAATTTGCTATTCGTATTCAAGGAAGTGTTGCATTTCATTCTGCTACTCATCTCTCAGATGCCAAGATAATTGCTAAAGCTAAGACTACTTTTTAATTAAATTTGTTATTGTTTTGTTTGTAGCCTACAGGTTTTTCTGAACACATATGGAATCCAAACTCAGACTCCCCAGCAGGTGGAACCAATTCAGATATGGGCTCAAAAAGAACTTGTCAAAGTAAGGAACTCTGCATTGAAATTTACCTATCTATCTGTCTGTCTATCTATCTCTTGTAACAAAATTAGTTTATATCAAGCTGTTAGAGTTGTATCTCCTTAGATTTGTTATCTACCCTTTTTTGTGTTATTCTAATTCAGTTGGGTATCTTGATATGCCAGTACTGGTCAGTTATACTTGCCTAGTTAGAACTTCCAGTGAAGCACTGAAGCCCAGATATTACCTGATTAGGCTTATTACCTGAGCTACTCTCAAAAAAATAATAATAAAATATTAGTAATGCAGTAGACTAAGAGAAACTTGATGGACAAACATAGGCAAATGCATAATGGTCAAAGAAATGGATATAAGGCAATAGGCATAAGCCATCATATAATTTGATAGTACAGCCTCTATAAAAAGCATTACAGTCTTCTTTAACTGTTTCTTCTACAAGTCTGCTGCATTGACTATATCCAGGAAGTTTGGTGTTTAAATCCTTCTTGATTACCCCTTTGACTCAGTCTACGGTCAAATCTGTGGCCAAAAGTCCTGGGGTGAAGGGAATTTTCAGAATCTCCTTCATCCCCTGTGAAGGTTTCAGATTTTTCTTTTCCTATACAGGCAGGTGGCATCTGTGGCAGAGTACTGCATCCCCTTGCTTCCAAGGGCTGTCCCTGTTAGCCCTTACTCATACTGAGCCTCACTGCTAATGACAGCTTTAGAGGCATGTGTTCAAGTAGCTGTCATTGCCATGTGAAGCCAGGAGTCAAAGGTGAATGGCATCTACAGGCCACACTGATCCATTTCAGCGGTCTCTTAGCACTACCAAGGCCTCTTTTTGTTCAGTCATTTTTAGTATTTTAGATACAACACTTTGGCCAATGTTGAGTAAGAGTCTGAAGCTATCCACTCCTGTTTGTCCTGGAAATACATTCAGGGCAAAAAGGCTGTGACAGATGCTGTTGTGAATGATAAATGCTTTGATCTGCAATTGTAGGCAAACATATCAAAAGTCCTAAGAAAATCTGTATGATTACTGGGTGCCTATTTAACTCTATCTCTGTGATAACTGGTCCTTTCCTCTGAAAAAAGCCTTGAAAAGTCTGTCTGTACATAAATAAGCCTTAACAAGCTGCAGGGGGCTGTCAGACAGGTAAGGTGATCAAGAATCACAGATGTGCACTTGATGTATTTATACTTCTCCACATGAAGTTTGGTTGTGGACCAGGTACACGAAGGTCTTGCCAAACTGAATTCTGAATGTCGCGGGGAAGTATAATCCACGTTTGTAGTTTCAGTCCTGAAGATGTTACCGATCCGTTCCATGACTACAACTATGCAAGTCTCTCCCTCTGGAATTGGGGTCGCATGGCAGATGCCATTATCTTTATTAGAAGCTTCAAGGACACAGAGAAAAACAAAACCAAACATAGAGTAGAAAATATATCCTCACAGACTTAAGAAGTCTGAGGTACGTTGCTGATTGATGTACTAAAACCTTGCCAGCTTACTCAGAAAGATGATTACCCCCAAATAATGACTGCCATTAACATCTGAAAAATACTTACAGAGAAAACAAATATCCTTGTTTACATTCAGCCTTCTTCACTTCTCAACCCATTTTTGCTCACCGGATTTCTTGCTGGTATATTTCAGAGGGGATTCTCTGACTGTATTTGTCTTCTCAAACTGAAATTCTGGTTCAACAGATAGATACCCCATACGTTTACTATAGTTTTATACGTTGTCTGTCTGTCATGCATCATTTCCTTGGTCTCCCTGACAAAAAGATGAGACTTTCACTATATATATATATTTCTTATTATTAATTAAATTCTTGGCTGTGATAACTTTAAGATTTCTTTTTCAAAAGCTGGTGGAATTCTGACAATTCTTGTATTTTCTTTATACTCTCGGTGGGTAGGTACGTGTACACTTAGAAAGAATGAATCACCTGATTAAGTCACCTGATCCACTTTTCCTAGTGGACTTCCAGAAAAGGCCGTGTCTTTATGTCTAGTACCATTTTTTAGTCTCCATTATGTGCTACAAAAACATTCTTCTGATTTTGTTATGTGTGTATGGGTTACGGAAAGCTGCTCATGTTTGATGTCTCCATTCCTTTCAGCTTGAATATAGTTCTTCAGTGTGAACAAACAGTTGGTGTAGGAAGTTTTGTTTGTTTTCTTTTCTAAATATTTCTTGGTATTTATGCATAAACGTAGGCAATATCAGGAAGGCCCCAAGCTGACAGCAGTAAAAAGCTATTGAGTGTAATGTTTGTTCAAATGTTCACTTTCATTTGCTTCTGAATTTTATTCTTATAAAATAAAGAAATATTGAGCTTAGAAAAATGTTTAAAACTCCTGTTATAAAATCATAATATGAATTAAGTTTTAGTAATAATGGGCTTGTCACCTAAACCAACCCAAATAAGGAAAAAAGTACAGCTTTCCGTTGGGTTTAACTGATTCCTTTATGTTGTTTTGCCCACAGCTTAGTTGCATTTTTACGGTTTATTCTGATACGCTGTAAGAAATTAAGGTTATTCCTTTAAGATGTAAGTATCACAAAATTATATCAGTTGAAGTAATACTAGGCATGCATAATTTAATATAACTCAAATAAGAATCAAGTAATGAATAATGAGATAACTCCCTCTTGCTTTTTGTGGTCGATGCATCAATTTTGCATGCCTTTACTAAAAGTAGAATAAGGAAGGATCTTCATATGGCTCCCATCTTACTGTTTTATCTTTGTATCCACATAGGAAAAGCATTACAGAAGGCAATATTGGCCAATCAATACAAATGATCTGTTGGGGTCTTATTGAAATAAATAAATAATACAGTGTCCATGAGCAATCTGAAGATTCAAAAAATACTACAGATTTTGTAGATAAGAAAAATAATAGGAGTAATAAGCTAAAAATAAGACCTAAGACAAGAAACAACAAGTTTTTGCTGAGTTTTGAAACTGTGCTGATAGGCAGGGCCCCTGTGGTGCTTTGCAGAAGCCAAGAGTTGGACCCATGCATCTCAGTCGTTTGAAGAAAGGAAGAAAAGAATAAAAGCAATAGAAATGATGATCATGTTTTATGAATCTTGCTTTCTAATTAAAGTAGAATGCAGACAGCTTCCTATGTGAGTATAAGGAAGTCATATATAGGTTTTCTTCAGTTTTTGTGATTATTTCTCACAGGCTTACTTCCATCTGGGAGTCAATGATAAACTGGGATTATCCGGAAGACCGGACAGGCCTATAGGATGCCTTGGAACGTCAAAGGTTGGTGCAAGAAATTTTCTCATCTTTATATAATTGTTATTAATATCTATTTCAGATAAACACTGCATTAGTCTCTGCACTGTTTTAAACAGAATTTAAGTGTAATTCCATTTTATGCATATGTCTTACTTTTTAAGTCTTTTTAACATATTTTGCTATTAAGGATGCACATGCTCCATCTTACTATTAAAACTGTCATGTTTTTTAGGCATCTAGCTACAGTAAAACTTGGCCAAAACAGGATGAGTGGTGAAGTGAGACAGTTTAACTGGAATACAGTATAGATCTGCATACCTTATAAAAACCAGAGTGCTTAAAACTAGATGGGTAGGGTTTTTGTTTGTTTTTGTTTTAATACAAAACTGTTCGACATTCAGTATTTCTTTGATAGTTTCAAAATACCTTTTTTTTTTTTCTGTTCAGCTACTTTAATGTTTCAAATATTTTAAATAAAAGATTAATGGAAGCTTTATCTCCTAATAGATTTATCGAATACTAGGAAAGACCGTAGTTTGCTACTCGATCATTTTTGATCTAAGTGATTTCTACATGTCTCAGGATGTTATGATGCTGATTGATGACATTAAGGTAAGACAGATCTATCTTAACTTTTCCTTTGAGAAACTGACAAAAATAGAGTCTGTAGAAGAATAAACTGTGGAGTTAAATAAAATACAGATGTGCAAGGTGAACACTGTGTAGTGTGTATTCTTCCAATACAAAAATAAACTTGCAATTCATTTTGGAAAGAGTATTAAGATGAATATTTTATCAGCCCAGTATGAATTCTAGGGAGTATCTTTATCTAACAAAAGAAATTCACCTGTAAGTGATTGGGAATGCTGTAGTGCAGCAGGCAAAATCCTTTGTTTCTTTGGGAAAACAGATGTTTGAGGCTGCAAAAAGGAATGAGACTGGACTACTTATGGGAAATACGAAAGCTGCATCTGGAGGAAATATTACTAAACTTTGTGCAAATATTAAAAATTGCCGTTCTTACCTTTAAGGATGACAGTGGTGTGCAGCTCACCTGCTAAGTCCCCTGGGCTTGAGCAACTACTTTCAGTGCATGGAAGGTGGCACTGGTTATTCCATGCAGCGATTCAGGACCTGGATTCCTGTGCATACTTCCTAGGACGTAACATGTAGTCTGGCTACAGATTTAGTCTGTGATCAGGAGTGTTTTCAGAAAGTCTGTGAGTAAGCAGCACTTGAAAACAACATGTTCTTTGGCGAAATCTATAACTCTTGGTGTTTTATTTATTAGCCACGTTTTTTGTAGCCTCTTGGGTTTTTCAGTGCTGTTACTTTAAGATAGCTCTTCTAATATCTTGGATTGTGTATTCTAGTACGTTGTGCTTGTGTATTTATTTCTTTGTGACTAACATGACTTTCTTACCTAGAATGCGCTGCAGTTCATTAAGCAGTACTGGAAAATGCATGGTCGCCCACTGTTTGTTGTACTTATCCGTGAAGACAATATAAGGTAGAGAAAGATAAAAGCATCATTTTCAGTGCCATTTTTACCTCACTGGAAAATTAATGGGGATCTGTTTAAAATTTCAGAGGGAGCAGATTCAATCCCATATTAGATATGTTGGCAGCCTTTAAAAAGGGGATTGTTGGAGGAGTGAAAGTTCATGTTGACAGAGTACAGGTATGATGTTTTTCCTGAATGGAGTGTTCTTATTTCCTAATATTGGTAAATATATTCTTATTACTTGTGCTTTTCATGTGATTTCTGAACATTTTACTTGGTATCATAAAATTAAGAAGCCCAGGACCTAGATGTTTGGTACAGTTTTTCTTTTATCTCTGAAATAACATGGGCTTATTTTAATTCCTTTTGATTAGCCTTTTGAAAGTGTGAATCTTCACAGAGGATTTTCAGAAGGGAGGAGGGGTTTTTTTTATGTTCAGATGTCTTGTGAAATTACCACCAAAGAAAAAAAAATCCATGATGTCAAGTATTAAGGGATTTCTTTTGATTTGATAATCAACAGGAAAAAAGGTATTTCACGTATATTAAAATTTTTAGAAGAACAAAGGTCTATTTTTTTAACATCTTTGCTGTTTGAATTTATCTTAAAGTAGGAACATTGCTTCATTAAAATGTGAAAATTATTGAGTCAGGTGCTGTTTTTAGGTATGTATATGTGCTATCTTAGTTTACACCTATTGAAGCACCCCTCTTTTTGTTAGAGGGAGGACCAAAGACACAGATAAAGAACCTGTGGAAATCATGGAAGAACTACAAACAAATATTTGGCTTTAATGCAACTATAAAAAAATAAAAACAAATAATTAAAAAAATCCTGTATAAGATATGATGCTTTAATTTTTTACCGTGAGCTCCCGAAGTTTTAATCTGTTCACTAAAGCCATGATTTACCATTGAAACTAGTTAAGTGATCTAATGCCTTGCCTTTGGCGCTTAGAGGAAGCCACATGCCCTGTGCTCGGTGAGTTGGGCGTGCACCAGAGCCAGGAGAGGAACTGCATGGGTAGGAGCGCAAGAGGGGGGAGGAAGGATTGCAAATGCCTGCCTCAGGCTGTCTTCTGGTGCTAGATTAACGTTGCAGTTGTTTGAATTATTCCATTGATTTGGTCTAGCAGAGGCATTATCAACCTTCCCAGCTTTGTCACTGGTTATTGTCACTGCTTCAGTTCTGATGAATTTGTGTATAACCAAGCTCTAAGCCAAAACTTCAAAAAGATCTCTCAGAAAGCAAAATGAAGCCAGATTTGGTTTATGACAGCTAATGCTGCAGAATTGAAGGGCTTATAACTTCTGTAGATAGACAAAATGGGTAGAATTATGCAGAAATCACTTCCAAGGTTCCCAGGGATCTGCTACTGAGAGATGTGTTAGTGTAACAGGGCTGTAATGTAAATACAATTATATACTTGTTCACCCCCCCCCCCAAAGACTTCTGAATGAAATCTATTAAAAAAACAATGCCCTATGCTTTTTCCAGGGATAAATCTTTACCACATCCATAAATACGAACATCTCCTTATGTAAAACTACAATAGTTTTAGTTATGTTGTAGCATATTAGGATAAAATTCCTGTTATGGCCGTAAGCAAAGGATATATAAAATGGTTTGGGTTAAGTGGAAATTGCCTTGCATCTCTTACTTAATGTTAGCTTCCCTTTCTACTTCACAGCTTTCCAAAGCCTTGAACTTCTCTTTCCCTTTTTATAAAGGGATGGTACAGGTTGGTGGTCAGTGCAGTTATTGGTGGAATATGTTTAGACGTTATCTCTCAATTTTAATGCATACTTGTCATGTTTTGGAAAGTCTCATTTCATTATGGGGGAGAAGCTGGGGCAAGAACAAGGGACGTGTCTAACTTGTGGTGTTTTCTTAAATAATTCAAGCATTCCAACAAAAGATATATTGAATCTTTGTGAAGTCTTCATCCGCTTCATTTAGATGCGTTTGTCTAAAAGTGCTTAGAGATAGGATGTGTCTCAAATTGGATGAATGCTCTTTTTTCTTGTGAAATACACAAAATGTGATTTCATTTAAAAATGTGTACTCTTTTAACACTTCTTTTTTATTTTCAGTCATCTTACAGTATCAATATTTTACTGCAAACTTGTGTACAATGAAAACGGACTTTAAACATTTGTAGTGTGCTCAATTTTGTTTAGCTAATGAGAATCATCAAAAAGCATTCTTAAAAATATTGTGGTATAATATGTTTCATAAAAAATGGGAGTGAATTAATTGTAATTACTACATCAGATGTATGAAACATTGAGTTTCAGCTTTGTAATATTCTGAGACAGAAATAATCATAAGCTGCACTTGATCGGTATGCTTCAGGGCAGGCATGCTTGCATTAAGAAATGACTACAGAGTAGAAAGTGCTATTATCTTGTGTCTTCCTGAAAGACCAGTAAGACTGACAGGAAAAGTAGCCATCCTTCAGATGTACCTGAAACAACAAACGTTATGATCCAAAACAGGGGTATCATGCTGGACTCTAACGAATGTGAATCCCTGATTTTCGTCAGATGTGTTTTTTTGGGGGAGCAGAGCTGGATATTGGTAGGTTAAGGTGTATGTTGCAGGCAAAAGAACAGCAGAACCCCAGCAAAAAGGAGAAAGCAGCCCTAAGAGACTTCTCTTGTCCTAAGTGAGATCTTAAGAAGAGAGGAAAAATCATGTGGAATTGTAAAAATATTTGGAACTGTAAAGAAACTACTTTCCAAATGGAAAGCACCAGCAGCATATGGAGAACGTGGCTCCTAGATCTAACAACTATATACTTATGTACGTTTCTGCATCTTTTAAAATTTTAATTGTCAAATTTTTCATTTCAGACGTTGATATCTGGAGCAGTTGTTGAGCAACTTGACTTCCTAAGGATCACTGAAACAGAAGAGTAAGGCTATGTGTAAATAATAATGGTGAAATATTTTATAATTAAAATGTTTTTTGAACTGTGAAGAAATGAAATACTTATTTTTCAGGGTTCCTGTGTTTAAGAGTTTGGAGGAGCTGGATCTTCCAAAACATTCAAAGGTCAAGAGACAGTCTAGTACTCCAAATGTTTCTGAACTTGAGCAGCAACCAGACGTAAATATTAATGACTGGAAAAACAAGTCAACATACGAGATTCTGCAGAAACTTAATGTAAGAAAACGATAAAAATGCAGTGTAACTTCATTCTCATGAAATAACATACGGTATGCTGGTACATAGCGGCCTAATTACATCAACATGATTACTGCTATGGTTCGATGGTAATGCGGCCAGTAACATAAAACGTCTGATGTGCCTCTTCATACTTACCAGTGCTTTCTGGCTTGTCATGCTGTAACTGGTGGCTTCCATTTCCCCCAGCTATCCAAATCTTCTGGTAATAAATTACCATCTAAAAGGGGATCAATTTGTCATGCATCTTATGAATAAATATTTCTAGACTGAAGTCCAAAAGACTTCAACTCTTGATGTTCACTGATAAACCGATAACTTCTTAATGATATTGAGGGAAAGTCCCCATCTGTTGTTTTTTCCTGTATCTAGAAGAAAACTACCAGTGACTGTTTCTAGATCCAGTGCTCAGCAGGAGCACAGAAAATATTCTATATGCTTCCCTATGATATTGCTAGAATTTCAGCTGTAAATGACAGAACCCACGAGCAGAAAATCAGGAAACATTTCTGAGGCCAAATTACTACAGGCCTTTTGTTTTCGCTTAATATTTTTAATAGCTTTTCTCTTTTTTGCTTCACTGAAAATCTGAAGGCTATTTGTGGTTATGTTGTTGCTGTTTTTTTTTAAGGACTGCAATTGCCTTGCAAGTCAAGCATTACTTTCAAGTATATTGCTTAAAAGGGAAGGACCGAATTTTATCACTAAGGAAGGTAAGAGCTTCTGTCATTTGAGTATCCTGAATATTTCAGGAAGCAGCTGTATTTTTAGTTGTAATGAACATGAATAATGGCTATGCATGCAAGCAGTTCTGTAGCTATTTTCTTTGCCATTAAAGCAATTGCTGCATTAAATGGGACATGCAAATTCACAGTGTGGTGAGGAATGAGCTGCTAAGCATATGAACTCTTTTATATTGTATGCAGTTGTTGTATCTGTTTGTAATTCTGAACACATGCGTGTAAGAAATAGGGGATTTGACCTTGTATATAAACTGAAACTAAAGACAAATGTGTGCATTTGTAACATTTAGTCTGAAATGTGTGAAACTATATTGAATTTTTCATTTTAATGTTAGGTAATCAGTTGTTATTTTATTATATCTGTAAAGTTTATTCTACTGGAATTTTATATTATGGCTTTGTGTTAGAGCACAAGATTTAAATTCATGTAAAATAATCCAGAACAGGCTACTCGGACTTGCAGTTTGTGCTGCAAGATTGTTTTGCTTTGTTTTTTCCCCACAGACTTTGTTAGCTACCTCATACTATGTATGGGTACTTCTCGGAAAAACAGGACCATCAAGATTCAATAATACTCATTTAGTTATCCCTCAAGCAGTGTAACTTAGCACTTCATGTTACAGATCCCTGCTTCGTAATTTTGATAGAGGACAGCTGTTTCTTGGGATGAAGAATTGTTGTTTTGATATAAATACACATTATATCAGTACTGCTGTATTAAGAATGTCATAGAAAACCATGTAAAGTGGAGTAAAAATCATTGGTCAATACACAGTGTGTTGTTGAAATACAATGTCAGTCCAAAGCCGTGGTCTGAGCACGTGCAGCAGGCTTTTCACCACCACTGCCTGTACTGTTGTTGGAGAGCCTCAGTAGCTTTCTTTGGTTCTTAGGAGGTTGTGTCCTTCTTCACTCTAGGAACAACTTGAGGCAGACTTATTATGTAAGCAACCAGCATAACCGCGTTTGACCACTGACACCATTTAGGTCAAAGAAGTACTGTTGTGCCTCTGTGCCTGTTCAGACCTAACCTGTACAGACATCTTGTGCAATCCAATATGAAACAGTAGATGGTGATAACCTCTTTAATATGCACCTTGCTTTAAACAGTCTGAGTCACTGACTAAAAGTTCCTGTCCTCTTAAAGCTAGAGTTTACTGAAATTGACATTAAATAATCACACAATCAATAAAAAATAATTCTCAAATTAAAAGCTGAAGAACCTTGCGTGTTCCCGCTGACAGGCACTAGCTATGATTTTGAGTCAACTTCCACTGTTGTTGTTACAGATGAATTTACTGTTTACCAGTGTCTGGCATCAGAAACACTGACATTCCATCTGAGAACTTAAAATCTAGAAGCTAACTGAAGCTTAAATAACATGTTTATCACCAGTTTTACTTTTAACATAATGGTTCCCACTTGATCCCTGTACAACTGAAGAGATACCATTACACCAAGTTGATGCAATACGATCAACTGTGGACTGACACAAGAATGGTATCTCTTCTTATTAATGTCATTTCCCTCTGTACGTTGTCTTTTCCAAATGCTGGACTGTCTGCTTTGGCTTTGAAGCAGTGCTCTTCTCATTTTCTGCCATCTTTTTTAGGTCATTTTTGTACAGCATCATGCTAGTTTAATATATAGCACTTAACAAAATGTTCTCTGTTTTTGGCACACAGAAAATCAGCTTGGAGAGGGAGAGTAGTAGTGCAGTAATAATTACATCCTGTGTATGTGTCAAATATTCCCAGTACTTTGCAAAAGTAATAATTAGCTTCACTATAGTAGTGCGCTAATGCACCTGAATACCAAAGCTAGATCACACTGTACCTTTGGTATCGTTGTGGTCACTTTGTTTTAGTAATTCAGGGTAGAGCCACAAAGCAGTGCAAACCCCTCTTTTTCATGCTCTCCCAGCTTCCTGTAAAAGGAAAGCCTCAAGTCTCAGGTAATTAATCAGGTGATCTATTGTTCATATACAAAGTTGAAAACAACTCATATCTTGGGTATCAGCAATGACAACTTTTGTCCAAACATAGCATCACTTGAATGACCTACGCTGTCAAACACAAGACATGACTGGTGCTGCTTTAGCACAAGAAAGCATAGAAAGATCTGCTCCATCCCATAACCAAAACATAATCTGCAGTTTGATGAGGATGTACCTTACCATGGAGATGTACCTTCTAGGCCAAATCATTGCATAAATTAATTTTCCCAATATATCTCAACAATGAGCTATGTCATAAGGCTTTCTACAGCAGGAGCAGAAATCCAGCTGAAGTTGGTTTGGCTTCTCATGTAACAGCATACAACTGAATGATAGGGGACTTAATTGTATCTAAGTGTTGTATGTTAAGCACAATACACAAGTGCTTTGCTAAAGCTGATTCAGAATTATCTGGTCTAGTCAAAATTACCTGATTTATATTAAAAGAAAAAGTATGCATCTCTTTAATGTGCATTTTTGTTTTTTGATTTTTTATTTTGTAATAAATGTGTTTAGGTACTGTTCGTGAACATATTGAAAGAATCTATAGACGAGCTGGCAGCAAAAAACTCTGGTTTGTATACAGATGTCATTATGTTCCTTTTGGTTTACACCTTTTTTTTTTTTTTTTTTAAATGTATTTATAGAAAGTAAAGCTGGTTCCTTATGTGCTTGGACGAGGGGAAAAAAGGACAGTTCTACTGACAATACCGTGTTGTTTCATTGCAGCTGAAGATCCTGTCTGTAATGCTTAAACAAAAGAATTATTTCCTTGGCATTGTTTTTTGAAATAGAGAATAGCAAGCTGTTTTTGTTATGAGAATTATTGCAGATGTGCAGTTCTAGTTAAGCTCAAATAATGAGAAAAAATAAGAATACTAATATTCTTATTTCTTACATGGTATGGTAAAATAATTCTATTAGCTTTCTGTAGCAAGGTTGGTGATCAAATACAAATCAGTTAAGTTGATACACTTACGCAGTTTACTTACTCCCCCTGAAGTAATTTACTTTGAGCCTGACTTTGTCACAATAACTTCAGAAGGTTTCAGAAACTAGGCTAGTATTTACATGTTGTTAATTAATTACTTTGCCTTGAGGCTCAGTAGAAATGTCACTTCTTATTACCAAAGAAATGAGTTGAGCCTGTCCTGAACTGTTCCTCTTGCTTGTAACAGATGAGACTATAAATTTAAAAACCATTTTTCATTTTAGTTAGTTCATGTAGTGAAATGGGCCTTTGCCAATAATAAGGTAGAACCAAAATACCTTGGTTGTGTTTTTTTAAGGAATAAAAACCAAAAGGATTTTAGAAACAAAATATGTAAACTGTTTTTCGTTTCTCTTCCATGATTGCCATGTGACATACATATAGGTTGGTGTTGCGCTACAGTGCTGCATTTGCACAGAAATTTTCTTCTTCTATAGCCCCACATATTACTACTTTACTGGTACATGGGAAACAGGTAAAGTGCCCAGAGGTCTGAAATGGAACTCCATGAGATTTTTTGGCTTTTTTGCATTTTGATGGTATCAGCTAATGCATTTTTGAGATGCTTTGCTCTTGATCTTAAAAAGTGCGTAGCAATATTCACAGGAATCAACATCAACTGTTTGAATTTTATACTAACACTATAGGATGTTACAACTCTTTCATTAGCTCTGTTGATGAATGATTCTTAGCAACCTCAAAGCCTGTGCTAGAAAAGTTTGAATACAGGTCTACTAAGTTTGCATTTTATCAGGAAAAATTATAATTAAAGATATTTATATCTTGAAACATCTTGTTGATCTATGAATTTTTTTCTACACGCAGCCCATCTGAAACCAAGCAGCTTACGCAAGTCTCTTTTTTCCATGCAGTACATGTAAAACATTACCTCACTGTGGAAAAGAAACCAAAGCCTTCATGTTACACCTTGTACTTTCTCTTGCAACATCTTTGTGACATGGCCTAAAAAGTTACCTTATTTTTGTTTGCTTATCTTGCAAAATGAAGAAAACGTCACAAAAGAGATGTTGGCATTTCATGTTTTTTGAGATGATGCGGAGAAAAGAACAGGCTTTCTACGGCATCTGTAGTTTAATGAGTTCTAACTAATTTATTTTTGATCCATTAACCAATATCTAGACTAAAAAATGAAAATCTAGACAAGAGGATTTAAATCTGATCTGAATTCCACATTATAAATATTGTATGTATTCAGTTAATTTGGGGAGCTATGAATGCTGTGGCAGACTTCAAAATTATATATGAATTCATTAAACTAGCTTTTGATATGTAGTGGGATTGCTCTGTTTTCTACCCTCAGGTCTGTTGTGCGCTTCGCAGCAAGTCTTTTAGGTAAACTAGTGGACAGCCTTGCACCATCTATTACTAATGTTTTAGTTCAGGGCAAGCAGGTAAGTCTTTAATTTTCAGAAATGTATTAAGGAGTGATAACAGAAAATAAACACACAGCCTTTTTCATTTTGAAGGCTGCAGATGCTTCTTTTAAAAGTACCCAATAGTTTAAAGTATCATTTCTGAAGAAGAAAACACTAGAGAAAATCAAGATATATTTGGATAGACTATAGGCTAATAAGTCTTTATAGATTTTAGTTTTCTACTCCAAACAGATTTTAATCATCATTTCTTTCCTTCCTACGGAGGACTTTTATATTTTTCTCCCAGTACAATAATATTAATTAAACTTATGCAGAGCTATTTCCAAGTAGTAGTGATGGAATATTATGTATTTTTAGAATAAAATATATATGTATATGCAATGCTACTATGACAGATTTGTCCCTGTTATACTCCAGACTGAGGTCTGGGTGTGTGCCTCTAGCACCGTGCAGGAATAGAGGAAGGTGCATCTGCATGTAGCATGATTTTCAACTGTTTATTTTCAAGTTTTTAACCAAACTTTCATTAGTCAATCCCTTTATAATAAATGTCTTTATCATAGGAGGAAAAATAGTGTTATTGTGGTTCACTAACACTAGATTAAAAGCAAATTAAAATTTTATTTGTTAGTTTTTATTTTATTTTTGTGGTTGAACAATCCAGTACCAGCATTATAATATAGTTTCTTAAAGTGAAGGCTGTAACTTCTGGGATGCTATTAGAAATAAGAAAACAAAATTCAGAATTAAGCAAATTCCTATTTTTAAGTAAACTCCACAGCTCAATGCCAGAAATGAAAGAACATCTAAATCTGCTGTCCAGGCTTGATTATACACCCAATTTTGAACCCAAAGCAACACTTGCGCTTTTGTTTCCATATGGGAAAAAAAATCTCCATATTTACCATGGTCTTTACTGAATTTTGTTATTTTAATAGCATCCGCCTAACACTGTTAGCAATTGTCAAGAACTGACATCCAATTATTTTTGTGTTGTGAAACTTGTGCATGAAAAACAGCTCATGAAGTTTAGTTTATGAATTCCTTCTATGGTGCTTTTATTCCTGTCTGAATCCTCTGAATTTTCTTCAATACACTGCAGGTGACACTTGGAGCTTTTGGCCAAGAGGAAGAAGTCATTTCTAATCCCTTATCCCCAGCAGTCATTAAGAACATCATCTATGAAAAATGTCATTTACAAGATGAAAGAGAAGCTGTGGTTCAGCAGGAACTTGTCATCCATATTGGTTGGATCATCTCCAATTCACCTGAACTTTTCAGTGGCATGCTGAAGATACGAATTGGGTCAGTAAAGTATGCGTTTTGCTTACTACCAGTATTGCAGGGGAATATACATGCTTCAACAGAGATTGTTGTTACATTGCAAAAATAGGTTATATGTAATATGACGCAGCAAAATGGGTATGCCTCAGTTTTACATTTCTAGGAAGCCTGCTTTAAATTATCATGTCAAAAGTGGGTACACAACCGGCCTTATATTTGCCAGTCAACAGTATAAAGTGGAGGAAGGGTGGTCTTTATAATACCTTATTTGAAGCTTTCTGCTAATGTGGTGAACTGGAAGATTTCTAAATGCTTGATCTTTACCAGGTTAGGGCTTCAAAACCAAAAACACTGTAGTGGGATTTTACAGATGCATTTTGTACAACAAATGGTTAGTAATAACCATGCTACCTCCAGGTCACCCTGTCCTGCCAGTAGTCAACAGGCACAATGTTCTACCTGGCTCACCTAGCAGACGGTGGCAGTAAAGCCTTTCAACACTCTTTGCTCGCTCAAGCAGGTACCTATGGATGTAGGTTTGGGGCAAATGGGTAAAGGGGGGAGACTTCATAAATGCAACAATCTAGGAAAGATACAGCATGAATTTGATTCCCTTCTGAAATGAAAAAATCCTCCAAGAGGATTGTAGTTGCATTCTGTAGTTTCCAGTAAGTGCTGAGCTTTTAATATAGTTTTAATATAATGAGCTTGAAATACAGTTTGGTCTAATTCAGTCTTAAAAGTCCAGTAACTATGAGCAACAAATCCCTTGGAGACAGTGTTTCAAGATACTTAAACTATTTCTTTTCAGAGCTTCAGCACAATAAGCTGCATAAAAAGATAGCTTGTTCTTCTACAGTGTTGTCTGTAATGGGAACTTCAGGGAACACAAGCTTTCTGTAGTTCAAATGCATGTAGCATTTAAGACATCCCTAGAATATTGCAAGGCACCTAGGTAGCGAATCTGAGTATCCAACATCTGGCATAATGAAGACAGTTCAAGAGCAGATCCCTATACAAACATGCATCTGCCGTGAAAAAGAAAAACCTGATTGATCCTATAATGTGATGCTACAAGTCTTTTATTCTAGAAAATAAGAAGTAGTATCCTTATTACAGACATGCACAATGCTTCTTGACTGCTTATCAAGGTTAAGCTATATATAGCTTAGAAACCACAAACATGATTCAAGCCTGAAACATCATTTACCAAATTGACTGTTCTTTTTAGTTCTTCGATAATATGACTACAAATAGTTCATGCTTCAGTGCTATCATATTCCATGGTATCTGCATTTACATTGCTAGCTACAGTAATTATTTTTTCACAGTTAGGAACAGACAAATGCATTTGGCTAAGTACCTCTTTGAAGAGGACAGGTGCTAGTGACTGAACTTTACAGAATTAGTGAGCATCCTTTAAGATTAGAACTTAAGTGTTCTGTATTTTTGGATAGGGAAAACATGACATTTCAGCACTGGAGGTAGATACCAGCAGTCTTTTTTCTACCATGTAAGATTCCTGTTACTACATTAGAAGTACTTTCCACTCATTATAAAACCAAAACCTTCTCAATCAAATCACCCATGTTACATCTAACTGCAAGTACATCTTTCACTTAAATACACTTTCTGTAGCCTCTACAGGTCCATGTTACTCCTCTTCCCCTTCCTCATTCTCTGCAACTAATCCCTTTTTGCAGTTTTTTGTTTTCTTTCTTCCAAGCTTAATTCTAGAGATTCAATTTCCTTTTATTCTAGTGTTATCACCCACTCCAGTGAGCAGAATTATTAACCTTCTCACAGAATGAGCATTCCAGTTTGATAACGGTTTGATTTAGTGTCTTGTTATTGATTTGTTTTCAGGGTTTCATGTTGAAATAGATCAAGTTCTTGACAGTCCTATTACTGTAAAAACCTCCAATCAACTGACTTCTACCCACCCCCTATCTGTGAAGTTTGGTAGGAGGTCCACTCTCCACTTTGCTATGTCACATAGGCCACTGCAGACAGAAAAGACCACTGACTGACTTGCATAGAGACGTATCTGAGAAAAACAAAATGATTCAAGCCAGTTCTGTTTGTTAATCTTCGTAACAAGAGACGAATGCTATTCACACAGTGAACTAAAAGCAGTATGTTCTGGACAATGCAGTACGCGCGTGTTGCCTCATATTCTCCTAATGTCTTGTACCTTCAGTGAATGATCCTAGAAACCTCAAATGTAAATCAATGTTGAATTGGTTGGCCTGACATCTCAAAATTCTATGCAGTTATTAAAAAATCCTTCAGTACAAAGTCTGTGACTTGACTTAGGGAAACAAAAAATTCTTTGTAGGTCAAGTAATAACATACCTGAAGTATGTGGCTATATTGCTGACAAGGTAAATATTTTAGCAATACTTCACTTTTCTCTCTGATAAACGGAGTAAAACAGCTCTTTGACATATTCTAGACTTGACTGGGTGTTATATGGTAGATTATATGAAGAAAAACTAGTGCAGTTTCTTTACCCTTTTGATGGGAATAGCTACTTGAATTGAAACACTGCGGATGTTCAGTTACTCTGCTTCATATGTATTATTTCATCTTTAATATGACATTTGAACCTGCAGCATTGTTTTATATTATGTGCAGAAGAGAAATCAGCATTTTCCTTCAATAACTTGCGAAGTCCTGCTTCTCAATCCCTAAGGTTGAAAAATCATCAGTTTCCATGTTTTTAATCATTTTTTTTTCAAAAAGGAGCAGCAAAAGAAGTGTGATAGACTGCAAAAAGGGGCTTCAAAGGCTAAAACTGTTAATAAGCCTTGAAGTTTTTTTCAATGTAAAATGATTTAATTTTCTTTCCTAAGCTCATCAGCAAAATGCACATACTGTCAAGACCATAATTTTGAGTAGGAATTGTAACATCAGAAGTCAGGTAAATTTTGTTTTAATGAGCATGGGATGTAGGAAGATGTGTAGTGAACCTATCTTCCCTGTGAAAAGTAGGCTTCACAACCTATTTCTTAAAATCTATGCAATACGATATAAACTGGAAGTCATAAGGCAAACAAATGCAAAATCTGAGCAAATTCCCCAAAACAGTAAGAACAGTAGAGTATTTGATACCATAACCACATCCTGACAGCAAAAGAATACAAACAGGATGATATGGAGTTTTCCTGAGGTATTTTACTGGACTAATTTTTTATCTTTGCAAATGTTGTATTTAATTAATGACTCGCTTCCTCCCTTTACTTCAGATGGATTATCCATGCTATGAAGTATGAATTGAAATTCCGTGCCGGAGATATGCCAGCCAAGGACCTGTACCAGATGTCCCCTAGTGAAGTGAAGCAGCTTTTGCTGGATATTCTTCAACCACAGCAGCAGGGGAGGTAATGAGATGTGTGGAGTTAGTGTCGCCTGTTCTCATTCCTAATAGACTGTTCAAGTAATTTGCATTTCTGAAATACTTTGTATACATCTTAAATCAGCAGGTATCTGCAATCAGTAGTAACACTTATTTAAGGAGAGGTAGCAAAGGTGCACTTTTTCATTCTTTCAGCTGTGTCCAAGTTTCACTGTTGTTTCTTTTGTAGCACAGCTTCATTTTTCACCTTTATCCTTGTGGAAGCCTTAAGTTACAGTAATAATGTATATAATTTGGCAATACTGTGAAGCATTATATTCCTCAGTGTAGGGAAAGGAGTCAGAACTACTCAATACTGCCTACTTAAGTAACTAATCTTAAGGAAGACAAAATTACGTTTGTCTGCTGTTCAGTGCCTTTTTTTCTAGCTTATATGAATTAAGAATGGGTTTTCTCTAGAATATTCAAGAGAGCTTTGCTGCCTGAAACTAGTTACAGTTTGGAGAAAAGGTTATAAGTTGCCAAAAAGAGCATTCATTGTGATGCAGGCATGCAAGAAAAAAAAAGTTAAAATTACAATATTTCCACTTACCTATATTGAAAATACTGAAGTTAAAAATCCTCCCGTAGGTTTTACTTCTAGTTAAATTAGATTAAACTTTGGCACATAATACTACTGATAATTTTTCTAGTCCTTCACTGAATGGATGATGGCAACTACAACCTTTGCTCAAATCATACTACTTTGTTTCTGCTCAATTCCAAATTCACTCTGTTTTTTAAATCCATTCTATTTTTTAGATCTGTGGTCTTTAATGCTTGAGAAACAAACTCCTTAATGTGGTGTCTGCTCCCTCTTATTTAATTTGGGATGTAGAATCTCTCTGTAGTCCACTATACTATATATTCTGTATTTTCTCCCATGCTTTTCAGTGTCTCTGTTGTAGTTATTAATACTAGCTTTTTAGTTGCTGTCTCATGTAGATGCTGACGTTATTTCTCTCAAAACCTTCACAAAAGTGTTAACTTGTAATCAGAGCTCTGCTTCAAAGGGGAGCTAGCTGTCAGCACTCTTACCTTATAAAAACAGATCCTCTACTAAAAATATGCAAACTAACAGCAGACAATAACATTTGGGAAAACTTTTCTGTTAAGTATGTGCAGTACTGCTACACAAGACTAATCCTGTACTTTGAAACCGCCAATACCAGTCATATCAATGGCTGCCAGTTCTTAAAATTCTGTTGCTGGTCTATCAGACGTTTTTGTCCCATGCTAATCTACCTTTAGCAATTGTGCTGAAATGCATTTTTCTAACCTGGTATTTGAAGTAGAATGATAGCTGTTTCTAATCCATGACCTACCACATTCTATATTTTATGGATGTAGAATTTCTTTGAGCTATGTTTATATAATGAATTGTTTTGCCTACATGGTATGAGGAAACAGATCTTACTATTATAGTTAATACAGTGGATTTTTTTTTTCTGAGCTTATAAATTTGCCTGTCATGGAAACCAAACAAATTTTGTTGCTAAATACACAGTGGCTTCTGTTTTATGCACGTTTTAGTCTTCTGTGACTTAATTGAGAGACATGATGAATTCAGCCTATTACCTTTACTGTACTGCAGTGGATAGACTTCATAGTTCTTGTGTGTGTTTTTTTCCACTCCAGGTACATAAAGCACAAACACACATGGAAGAATAACGTTCTAACCACTACTTTCTGAGCATCTTGATTTTATTCTCTTCAGAGTCTAACATCCCAGGCACAACATGTACTGCATATGCATCGTTAATAGGTGTTAGCTATCACTGCTTACCTTACTGGCTTACACCACAGAACATGTGACTTGGTTCTGAATCTGAAACAGCTTTTTGTTTCCAACTATCAATTTCCTTTGTCCACAGAGGCTGGCTTAACAGACGACAAATAGACGGTTCTCTGAATCGAACTCCTGCTGGATTCTATGACAGGGTGTGGCAGATCTTGGAGAGAACTCCTAATGGTTTAATAGTAGCAGGGAAATTTTTACCACAGGTAAAACATGGACAGGTGCTCAATTATTTCTGCTCTACGTTAACAATAATAGCATTCATCATTAATAGTAATATTTATTGTACGCCATCCTATATTACTTCAGGATAATTTGTCCCCTTTCAGATATATATGTATTTTTTGAATCATACTTACTTTTTGGTTCTGAGTAAAGTACAATTAGAATAGAATGGAAGTCATTTACTTCTATTAAAACATTTTTGTAGGACTATAAGACTAAAACACCCTTTCCCAGTCATGGAGTCCAAAGCTGTGCTGTCGCAGGCTCTGAAATCTGCTTCCTATTTGATGCTGCAGTGGTCATATTTTTTTGGTTGTGTATTATATATTCAGCAAGCACACAGGCTGTATTGGGGTGGGGAGTGACTTAATGCAAACAATCTTTTCTCTGTAAAAGTATTATTCGTTTTTCAGCAACCAACTCTATCGGATATGACGATGTACGAAATGAATTTTTCCCTCCTTGTGGAAGATATGCTGCAAAACATTGACCAGCCAGAATACAGGCAAATTATTGTAGAGGTATGTGGCCTACAGTGGAAGAAATTTGATAATGTGCATGTTACTGCTTAAAATAAATAAATAAATAAAATCTGTAGAAATATAATTTTAAATACAAACAATTGCTTCAGTGCTTTCTCCATGCATTTTGTGTGATTAAACTGGTTACTGTTAGCATGCTCAAAATATACTAAGTTTTTGATGTTTTCCTTCTTTAGCAAATAAGTAAATAGTAATGAGTGCCAATACACTTATGAAGACTAATTGTTATATTAAGTCCTTAGCCTATGCCTTTTCTTAGTGATTTTCTAAGTCTAGGGAAAAATTTGCTCTAAAACATCAGTTTGCCCTGCAATAGCTTCTTCTCTGCCATTTTGCTGAGGCTTTCTAGTAAGTTGCTTTGTGTTACTGACTCAACTAACTTTCAGTTTCATAGGATTTTAAAGCAAGGGACTTCTTTAAACTCCTTCCCCCACCAGTGCAGCTAATAATGGATACTTTTAGAACAGATCAAGAGCATATGTACCTTTGGTAACTGACATCTGTGCTGTCAGCAGTGTTCATTGTTAGTTCCCAAGTATGTGTCTCTGATGCCTGCGAGTTTTTTTTCCCACAGTAGAATTAATTCAAATCCATCTCAATTCTGGCTAACAGCTAAGGGTCATGCTGCTTGCTGGAACATCCCCAATTTTTGCTAAAAGAAAACACAGTCATCAAAAACAAAGATGACCAATATAGATTCTACTGCCTACTTCTATAGGTCACTCATCATATGTCTTCCTATTTTAAATCTTTCAGATATAAGAAATGTGAATTTTCTTGAACCAACATTTTTTGTGTCTCTTGGCTTTGTTGTTTATGAACTTTGCCACAGTGCAATTATCCCATGTGTATACATCAAAACATCAACAGCTGAGGTTCACTGTTTGCTGCTTTTCACTCTCTCCATTGCCTGAGCACCATTGTTTGTGCAGCCTCTCACTTAACTGAATAAACTGGAAAATAACTTCCTGACTCCCAAAGGGAGATGTTAATGTCAATCTTTTCTGCAGGGTCCTTAACTAGGCAGTCACCAGAAATTGTAACTTTTCATGAAGAGCAGCTTTTTTTCAGTGACTCTTTCATAAAAGTCACAGTTCTTTTATCCGCACACTATTACCTGTGCCACTATTAAATTGCTTCCTGCTTGAAACAATCATATACAGTTAGTTATGATGCTTTTTCTGTAACCTGAATTTTAACAAATTAAGGTCTTACTGTCTTCTTCTGCCTTCTAGTTGTTGATGGTCATATCTGTTATTTTGGAGAGAAATCCAGAGTTAGAGTTCCAGGACAAAGTGGACTTGGACAAAGTGGTGCAAGAAGCATTTCGTGACTTTCAGAAAGATCACAACAGGTCAAAGGGAGCTGAGAAACAAGTGAGTAAAATACTGCTGTCTTACAGCATTTACTGTTCAGAGGTAAAACATGCACTTACTTTATTTGTTGAATTGTGAATTCAAAGCAACAGAGTTAAGGACACTCACAGTGTTAGCCAGCTCTGGAACTGATAAAGCTGAAATGCTTAGGATGTTCGTTAAAAGGGTAAAGAGGTAATGGCAGTACAAAACTAGAATAGTTTTCTAGTTTAGAATACTAGAAATTTGTAAGGAAGCAAAACCGAATGCTCGGCAAGTATGAATTTAGGATCTTAGTTACTAAGATACTAAGAAAAACTTATTAACCAAAGAACTAAATGACAATATTAATGTAAGAATTTTAAAGGCAAAGCTGTTCTTAGCTACTGATTTTTCCACTATGGTTGCATTCACAACCTAGCAAGCTTTTAATCTTTAAGGCTTAAAAACCAAATAAATGAAACTTGATCATCAAGTAGTTTTTAAGATTTACTTCACTAGGATATCAGGTTTTATGCTTTAAAGGCCTCTAAGCAGTCTCACTACAAGTTTTGGTGCCTCAAAGCTCGGTAATTCTGTAATAAAGCCAGTTCACTTGACTGGTTGAAGAAATAAATGAGTCAAGCAGTAGGACAAGCCCCTCTGCTACTGAGGATGATCTTACTTGCTCAGTCTGGCATTGTACTGTGCAAAATATATTCAGAGAGATCTGTGCTAGCCCTGAAAAACCTATTGGTTCTTATATGCACTTATATGCAAAAGCACTGCCTGTTGTGGAGTTTAGCTATTTAGAGATGAGGAAGAATGTGGTCCTCCACTATTTTTTCAGAAGTTTTAAGGTTCACTTTCTTGTAACTATTTTTGTGTAACGAGACTTGAAAGAAATCCACACAGTTAGCCTTAAAGCCTTAGCAACACGTCACCTTGCACAATGCCTTTGTTTTTAAAAGCACATAATTTTCTTTAAATTATGTTTCTTTTGTCCTCATTGTTTTGGGAGGGTAATGATTCTGTGGCTGCAGCCATAGCAAAACCAGACACATCCACACAAATGGCTATTAAGTGCCAGCTCTGCACGCTATCTTGTTACATGCTACCAATTACAGTGACAGGCTGGAAATCCCTATGGCTGTAAACTGTAAGAAAAATCCCATGCAAAAAATGATTTGTACTGGTGCTACCCTAGCTTCCACTTCAGTGATGGATTTTCTTTTTTTACTAAACCCAGATCTAGTTAGAATGATGCCTTTTGTCTGTTAAAGAGAAATCCCAGTTTAGAGTCGTGATTAGTATGTTTAAAGAGTTGGAATTTCCCACAACAACATACATTAAAATTTTCTGGAACCTTAGAGCCCTTTATTCCTAAGTATATGCCCAGTGGAAGTTAACTGTAGCCTAGCTGATGATATTCCGTCTCAGGTTTTCCTGACAAATACTGCTAAAAGAACTCATAATTTGTCTGAAAGGTGTTCTTCCATTCAACTGATTTGCAAATATTTTGATTTTTTTTCCCATTTGAACATGTAATTAGTATTAAAAGCGATTACTCCAGTAATTTCAAACACACCCTAAAACTACAGAAGTCTCATAGTTTCATCACGCAATCTCCACCCTTAATAATATAATTGGAAAGGAACCTATTTCCTGAATTGAAGAGTTGAACATCTATTATAACAGCCAATATATAATTGGAGAAAAAGCAGCTGTTTTATCATCATTAACTGAGCAAAACAGGTGTTCAGTGAAGAAAACCTATTTGCTGATCTTACCTGATGAACGAAATGAGCTCATAAGCTACCTGTGGTTTACTTCTTTGATTTTTATTTTTAAATAAATCTTTAGTCAGTATCTCCGCATGTGCACGCACAGACATGGATCACAGTCATATTGTGGTAGCACAGTAAGTTACCACACAGTAGTCATGTATCTGCGTGTTTTAAGATAGCAATTGTTCTCTGTCACCTATTACAGTTGAAAAATATGGAGAAGGTAGCACTGGAAAATTCAGGAAGGATATAAATACAATATGTTTTATTAATGTTTTCCACATGTTCAGATGGTACATATCTGAAAATTGAGCAGAATTATACTATAGCTTTTCAGTTTGAAAAACAAATTTGCATTTCTAACATATCCATGATGTTTCTCCTGTTCACTTGAGTTTGTCTGCCTTTCATAATCAACCCTTAACAGAAACATCTTCTCTCTCTGCTGCAGGATGACATGACTGCCTTCTATAACACTCACCCAGTCGGAAAAAAGGGAACATGCAGCTACTTGAGTAAGGCTGTGATCACCTTATTGCTAGAAGGGGAAGTGAAGTCAAGCAATGATGATCCTTGTACTGTTAGCTAAAGCTTCATATACAGCATAGGAGTTGCTGCATTATATAGGGTTCTATGTATTTTGCATGCACGTATTAAAACACTGTTTTGAAGAGTAACCCTGGCTAGGAATACAAATACGTATACCATCCTTTGCTAAAAAAGTGCCATTAAAGACACAAAGTGCACCTTAATTTTCCTTTCTCAACTATGCAGCATGATACTGAAAGCACATGAAGTTAGTCCTGTGATATCTTAATTAAGTAGAATGGTGTTGTACCTCTGATATTAAATTTATGCATTTACCATAACTGGTATCTTAGAGAAACACAGTGTAAGATTCTGTCCTTATACCTCTTATTTATTTATAATTACAAACAAGTTTATTGTAAATTCTAAATTAAATTCAGAAAATACTATAGTTAACTAATGCATACCAAGCTGTGGAAATGTGGAACCTAGATATTTTTTTTTTGATTTTGGACACAAAATAGAAGCAAGTAAAATAATAAAGTTGTTATTCTTGGAAAAAAAAAAATCAGTTCAATTAACAGCAGGCATTTAGTTGTTTGGGTTTTAATTTACCACTTGATACACAGGTTTCATTGCAAGAGAATGGCTTTTTTTAAGCTCTAGCAATAAACATCACTGTAGTTTCCCAGTTTACTTACCTGTATAAAGGGAAACACATGATAACAACATAAATAGTTTTTATAAAAGGAAGCAAACTGTATTAAAAATTAGTGTCAATGAAGAAAAAGCTTTGTATTAAATGAGCTATTAACACGTGAAAGAATTCAAGATAAATTTATTTGTCTCCCAAATGTGTGAAAACATTGTATGCTAAAATGCTTTATTTTGGTAAAAGTGATAAAAATCAAATGCTTTAAAAAAAACTTTCAATAAAAATACTTTTAGAGTTATACACAGACTCTCACTGAGTTTAGTGGCAACCTTTTAATGCGCTACTGGGTGAACCGACTTCTAAAGCTTCAGAACTGGTCCTAAAACATTTTGATAATGGAATTTACAGACCAGCTACAACTCAACTGTCAATAAATTGTTACCATTTTGATATTAAAGGCAGGTAATTCAAGTCAGAGGGCAAAACTAATGTCAGAAGTGATGGAGTGAAGCTCGGTATGAGAGGAGTACTGAGAAAGGCAGTGGTTAGTACTTCCCTGATTTGCAGAACTTCCCTAGCAATCACAGAATCAATCCTTCATAAACCACAAAGGTAGCAGAATTGGTTTTTGAAGGAGGACAGTAAGCCATTAAGAAATATCTTGCCAAGGGATGCAGAGAATTAGAAAGGTCAGAAAAGCTAATTTGGGGTTAAGTCAGGATAGTGGTCACTCATCCTTGCATTTACCATTCAGTGGAGGGCAGTTCATGGGAATAAAGGCTAACACAGTGATTTCTGGATCCACTGAGTGTTAGTACATTTAACATTGTCTAAGGGGGCTGTAGAATTGCTCTAACTGCAGCAAGAAGGTAACAAACAGCAGAATCACTTGGCAGCATTGTAAAAAAACTGAACAAGCTACTAGTTTAAACAACAATTCAACATATCCTCACTTTTTTTTAAGTTTAGTACTGCCTTAAGAATTACCAAGTACCGCAAATCTACCTGCTGGGGTTGTTTGTTAATTTTTATATTGCTTGCAAAGCTACAACTAGCTATGGAGCAGTGATGTCATAGGTAGTAAGCATGTGTCTTCCTAGTGTTTTTAAAAATATTCTGTAATTGATACATCTCTTGCAATACAGAACATAACACACAGTCACCTAGAGGACTGCAGTCATGTCAGGTGGAAATCAGCCACAGCATTTCATGAAGATGCTCTTCGTTATCTTCATTTCTATTTTCCTTTAGGTGACCATAACGTAAAAGGCATATTTCTCAATAGTACATAATCAAAAAATAATGGAGAATGATGCAGCTTACCTAACAAGATAAAGGCGGTTTCCTCAGCATGCCCGGCCTATTCTTCCCACCGCAGCTTATAGACCCTTAGACCAAGTGTAGTGCTGTTGGAGAAGCTTTTTCCTTCATTTATGAGAACAAATAGGACACAAGTTGTTTAGCAACCTACTTTTTGTCCCCTTTCCTCCTCTTTTGTTTCTCCTTTTGTTATGTCTATGTTGCATTAAACTATTTAACACAACATATGTCCATGGTGTGTTAAAATATTGTATACGGATGAAAGAACAAAAGGTGGATCTCTGCATACTCCCCAAAGCCTGGCTGCTTAACCAGCACTGTAGATTGTTTGTAATGCTCTTTGAGACAGGAGAGAAGTAACTTAGCAAATGACAGGCAGACCATACGTATGCCGATGTACTCTCTCACATTCCTCTTTTCCTACCTGTTCTAGTCTCCCACTTAAACTATCCCCTTTTTTTCCTTTTTTTTAATACAACACTGAAGACTTTTTTTAATACATTCACCTAAGCAAACCACATTTTCCTCTGCTGTTAGCAGTAGTGGAAATACCACTTTGCAGTGGCAACTCCTGATATAATAAATATAACACCCTACTCCCAAACTCACCTTGAATTTTGCCCAAACCATCATCTTCACATTGGATTACTGTGACACTTAATAGGTGTCATGTTCACAGTATAGCAGATGTTTCAAACTGCTCCATTCGTCAAGAAAATTCAGATGGTAAGAAGTTGATGCAATTCAAAATCTATTCTCTTGACATTTTTTGCTGTTAGCTTGTTGCTTTCTTCTGTATGAATTTTCCATCTTGTTCTGCCTGCTATCAGTTTGTGCAAATGACACAGAACTTCTCCTTTGTGTTTAAAAGAAACAGACAACCAGACTATTAATAAAATCAATCTCTGAGAAATTCTCTTCATTACGTTCTAATCCACCACAGCAGAAAGTGTAGCAAGAGGTCCTTGATTTGAACAGGCTGTTGAAGGAGCAATTCTGAATTTGATGCTATACAAACAATGGCAGCTGGGGGATTTTTCTTAATCAAGGTCTGTCAGCATGCAGCATATTTGCTAACACCAAGCTTAGCATCCATGTGATAATACCATTAGATAGCTACCATTCCGCTTTTGTTATTTAGACCTTAAAATACTTCTGTTTCACTGCTATTTATAGTATTTTCTTGAGCATTACACGTGGATTTCATGACATGAGAACTCCTCAAGGAATCATCAGAATTCATGATCAGTGTCATGAATACCCCCTTACATACCCCCTACAGTTTTCAAAAGTCTACCTACTTGACCAAAAGTATTTTTGAGACTTAAAATTCTTAATCATTCTGTAAAAATGCTTTTCAGCTACATGACTGGAGAGAACAAGTCTTAATCTTTATCCAGAAAAAAAAATAAAAATAAAAATAACTTGAAGTATCAATACATCAACTTTTGTTCTAGATCACTATTCTGATTGCTTTCTGCCATCCTTACTTTTTCTTCTCTGATAGCAAAAATTTCAGAGTTCAAGTCCTGATTCAAACCCCTGTAAAACCTGTCCAGCAATGATTACAACTGGGTCTCAAGTTTGTAAGAGGAAAAAAAAAAGCACTGAAAGTGGGAGTGGTGGAGCAGTCAGATGCCTAAAATATAAATTAAGAAAATACAGAGGTGCAATTAACTCCACTGAAGCCTGTAAATCTATCTCATCCCAAAATCGAACAAGAAAATGACTTGATTGGATTTTTAGATAGTTATGATCCAAAAATTCCCTGCCAAACACATTCTGTTCTCCAAAAGTGTGACAATCTTTTGAACTACACCCTAACAAATTAAGTCTTGAAGCATGAGAAAATTATAAGCCAAAAAAGAAAAAAAAGACACTGTGCTTTGCCATAAACACAGAAAATAAACATTGTGAAACACTGCTGAGAGTTCAAAGGAAACACGCTGGATTACAAACACCATTCTTTCCTACGTCTACTCCTTTCTTATTGAAATGTGGAAGAAGTCGTGGGCTGTGTGAATATGGGGAGAAGGCAGGAGTGAAGCATAGCTGGGGTCTGAATTAGAGAGAAAAGGTATTTTCTCTTGGCTTAGGGGGCTTTTTTGTTTGGTTGTTTTTGTGGGACTAGAATAAGGAAGTTGTATTCCATTATGTAGCACTGTAGTATTAGGAATTAAAAATGACAGACAGGTTTTTTTTCCACCTGGGCAAGTTTTTCATTTTTGGTATTAGCAACACTTGGAAGAAAAACAAATGTAGAAACAGCAGGTATAATGAAGATAAAAAATCTGCTTGTGGTGAGTCTTACCTGAATCCAAAACATTCTTCTAAAAGGTTTGCAAGAGTTCCTTACAAAAACATTTTGTGAAAGTGCACATTTCACACAAGGGAAGGGGGAGAGGGAAAAAAACAACTTCCCCAGTCATCAGCTAAATACACATGGGATAATTTTTGACCTGATCTGAAAGTAAGTTGCACTTAAGTCTCTTATTCATAACACAACAAAACTTGAAGGTGAAAGAGGTGCTGTGTAGAATAAATGTTTCTTGATAGTACCAAACAGCAAAGTCTGAGCTAACCTGAACCTGATCTGTATAGGTAAGTGGCAGGAACCTTAAACAGCCCTTTCATAGTGCCACTAGCTAAAATTTTTAGCACAGAAGTTGAGACCAAGCACGGGGGGGAAACGTGATGTGATATACATGAAAAATGAATAAAATATGTTGCAATTATTTCTTACTCAACTTTTGCGTTAGTTAAGCATTCAAATGAAAAGAGGCCTGGAGCCTCTATGCATAATGCCAGAAAATCTGCTCAGAGTGCAAGAAATCACTCAGGTGCAAGTGGATATAGGAAGATAGCCACTTGTATATCACTCCATCGAGGTAGTAAATATATAACTTACAGAAAGCAATTGTTGGTTAAAAGAAACAAAAACAAAACAACAACAACAACACACACAACACACCAAACCTCTCTTTCTACATCACAGTGATTAAACTCAGACAATGCATGTGTCCCCCCCATGGCTTATGTTCCAGAAACTAAAATGCACACTAATTCCAATTTGAACAGGAATAGGAGAAATACAGAACTGGGTCTTTTGACTTCATTGCCTAAGCTCGATGCAAGAAGCTGAAGTTCCTGCTTTGCTACTATATTACGAAGTGATATCTGCAACAGGGTTGTCAGTTAGCCATGCCTGTAGAATCTGAAATTACCGATTTTGCTTGTGTATGAGTCATTAGGCTGTGCTTCAGACTCTCACAGGAGATGACTAATCTAACTCATGGGCAAACAAACCCAACAATTTTCTCTCATCCGGTGGTAGACAGTATGCATTTAGTTAGGTATGTTACACAGCTGAGCTTCTATTTCCTGAAGATAAATTGTGCTGCAAAGTTTATAAAGGCAATGTAAGTAACATGCTTAGAGAAGATTTTACAACATTCACTTTACTTACAGTGTTTACATGCTTCTACTCCATAACCTATGATAAGAAAATAGAAGAAATATTAGCAGATTCACATATACTTGGAAGGTATCTAATGTTGCTGGCTAGGACTTAATATTATGCAAGTAAGTAGAAATAAAACTGTCTTTAAATGACACACAAAGAAAGGAATAGTATTAGGATTGATAAGGTCTTCAAGTAATGCCTCCAAATTGCTGGCACCTAGCTAACTATTATTTTCTTTGTGACCAAATGTCGTTCGCTATTGTTTTATTCTCAAGTGCTAGGAACTTCAAGGGTTTAAAAATAAGTGAAATGATTGATTAATTGATGCATTTTAGTCTTATTTTTGGTGACTTTTACTCTGTATTTTAGTTTTATTGCCTGAATATCAAAACATCAACATTGGCAAATTCAACAAGCTCTTAGTTCTGTAATTCCACCTGCCTGTGTTCTTCAAGAGTATTTATTTTATTCTTTTCACCTGGGAATTTTCATGAAAAAGTATAATTACCACACTGCTACTCACTTGTTATTATGGTTATCATGTATCTTTAGAGGGCTTAAAATAGCACTCATTCTCCTTGTGTTTGCATTATACAATGCAAACTCCTTTTCAAAGAATTTGAGTGTAACACAGGAGAAAACAGACAGACAGAGTGGACTGGGGAAAGGAAC
Source organism: Oxyura jamaicensis (assembly GCF_011077185.1). Classification (NCBI taxonomy): domain Eukaryota; kingdom Metazoa; phylum Chordata; class Aves; order Anseriformes; family Anatidae; genus Oxyura; species Oxyura jamaicensis. The sequence continues at coordinate 7,377,532 of NC_048903.1, read as the reverse complement.
GCAGGAAAGGCATGTTGTGGTGTCTGAGTGTGACTGCAAGCAGCAGGCAAAGGAAAATCTACTTTAAAAATTGCTTCCTGGCCTCATTATTTCAGAGCACACCTAGAAGATATGATGGTAAAGACATCAATGAGCAGTTTCACCTCATGATCATCTGTGCTCCCACCACCAATTAGGGGAGCAACAGCAGAACTACACAGGAGGTCTTTGGCCAACAAAGTCCTAAACTGGTAGCAGTATCTCAAACATAACATAAAAGTCTCCTAATGATAGGGCCTAGAAGATAACACAGATCTGTCTTATCATAATGTTATTATGACAAATGACCAGTGTGCTTCTGAGGCCAAATGGCCTTTTATCTACAGAGTCTTTTGTTCTTTTTTTTTAAGCTTACTAATTTATATATATATAAAAATAATAAAAAAAATCAGGCTTATTCATGTTCCTTTCGCTATCGATACTGTAACGCCTGCTGAAATCAATTACAGCAGGGTACAAGTTCTGTGAGATTGATTCAGATTCCCAGAGCTATATCCAAGAATAACATTAAACTTACCCAATCTAATGAGAGCTGTACTAAACATCAGTAATGAAGATGCACACTGGGCAGACAGAAGGAAGGTTTCCTGGCAAAGAGTGAATCACAGAACAACTGTCTCTGTGTGTTCCAGAGACAGACAAAATAGGGGATTCACTAATACTAGTGATTTTCATTTCAACTGTCTTATCACAAAACCAATGAAACTAGAGCTGCTATAAAAATCTAAAAATCAACAGGTTTGAAGAGAATGAGACAAATCTACAGTTCTGTGAATGCTTTACAATAAACATTTGAGTCTAGGTCCATAAGTTCTTGATCTCAGCATCACATGGTCATACAAGAAGATGAATTATACATTGTTTTTTTATGAAGTGTTAAAAACACAAAACAAATAGCTGTTGAAGCTTGTATCTTAGTTCAACTCTCCTTGTAAAATGTCACTCAGCAGGAAGTTTAAATTAGAGATATAGTTGGCACAGATATAGTTGACACGTGAAAGTATTGAAGTACCTAAGACTTTTTCCAAGACAAGTACTCAACTGCTTCTATAGAATCAGTAGGTCACAGAGTATTGATACGCAACTAGAGATACATGTCTCTAAATAGCCTAAACTATGTAATTTCATATTTCTTTTTATTCATTTTTAATTTTATGATGTTCATTTGTTGGCCTGATGTTCTACTCCCGATCTGCTTTGGCTGATGGTACTAATTCCCCCAGCACTGACAATACAACTGATATTTTTGCTTAAGTTTTCTGACTTTGTTTCTCATTAAGTGAGGAATGAGTAAACACAAAGAGAGAGCATAAGGGTCTTGGTACAAATAAGTAAGCAAAAACTCAAACATCGATAGCATGTGCAATAGTCAATGACTACTAATACCGTTAGCTGAAGAATTTTTTGATACCATACAGAAGCACAGATGTATTAAAAAACATTTGACATGTAAATGTTTACTCACAAACAAAGTCAGCTCAACACAACACATGGAATTCCCACTTCAAATGCTCAGATGTTTAAGTTAAGTGGTGTCATTGCATTACAAGGTAGAAAAAAATCATTTATTTAGAGGGCTGTAATCTTCCTTGCTTCTCAGGTGTCTATACTGAATTTTTAGAATGCTCAAACTGTTTGATCACATCTAGTATACAATACACAAAAGTACTTCTCAAAATTTCTAAATTTACCTGTTTCAGGCATAGAAGAATTTTTTGCTGTTCCATGTTTTTTGTTGCTTTCCTCTTGTGGTTCCATAATTCAGGATACCAGATCTGTTAAACTTTGGAATAATCACCAAGAAGTTCAATACCCACCACAGTTACCACCGTTAAGTTTAATTAGGATCAAGTGTAAATATACACCCATAATTCTATTTTATGGACCAGAATACACACTACGGAGTTACCATGTAATCTGCCATAAAGTGGCATAGATAGTAGTCCATATAACGTCAAGGCAGCAAGCACAAAGTGAGCACACAAAAAATACACATAGAAACCACACAAAACTTGAGCAAATAGGGCAACACTTACAGAATAACTTTTTGTGTCATTCATATGATTCTTCTGACCCCACGTAAGAAGCTCTCAGCTCACTAAACATGAAATCATTTCCATCACATCAAATGAAAACAGTATAGTTTACATAATTAAATAGATTTGTGGGTGCATGTGTTATGTTTTAAACCTCATAGCTACTTTGCTTTGCCTGGGTCACCAGATTCTTCTCTCCTATGTCAAGTGCTTTCACATTTCCTATCGTAGTGCATTTAAAAATGTGAATGCTTTTCTGAAAGCAGAAAGGTGCCTGGAAAAAGTGAGATCCTCTTTAACAAGAGGATGCATGTCTTGCAACAAATTGCATTTGGTATTTAAAAACTGCATTCATATTAATTCTCCATCCCTCTCCCATTATTTTCACATTGCACCTTCCACAAGTCCCCTATTCCTGGCATTCCCTTTGGGAGATCATGAAATACTGTGGATAATTACAGTCATTTTCTACACATTTACAAAAGCATTTTTTACTGCTATTTATAATGCTGTTTGGCCTCCAAACACTAATGCAAAACAAACATTAACGGTTATTAAATGGAGAAACGGGTATTATTTAGGACTACTTTTATGGTATTTCACTTACCATGATGTAAGTCTTCAGTCCAACCACTGCACATATTCTTCTCAGAGCCAAAACACTCTTTTACAGCTCTTCTAGTAAGCGTCAGACTAGGATACTCTTGGTGATATTTACGAATGATTTCTCTTCAAGCATCCCTAAAGACTGAAGGAGAAAAACAAACAACATTTAGAGCTGATACAGAAAAATCCTACAAAATCCCCGAAGACTGCTGAAGTAATCAAGTAAATATTCCATTCTAATTTCAAGCTATTGCATATTTTATTCAAAAGTTATCAATTGTCCGGGTCAGTTCAGAAGATAATATGCCTTGATGAACAGCTATTATCAACAAAGCACGGACTGATTACACTTAGCAGATATCCAAAGAGCTTTGTCAACAAGCCTTTCGGCCTCTAATGACCACTGCTAAACATCCGACACCAGATGATCATTTCTTCAAATTCTCACAAAATTATTTGTTCAGAAGAACAACATCAGAAGTGCGGAAGGACAGCATGGCCATTCCATAATAAGAAATTTATGTGCAAGATAGGGTTTATGTCAGCTCTTAAACCCAAATCTGACACAGCTTGGTGCAACAAAACACTTCTTCAGAAGTTTTTCTGTTGTCGTTGTTACATTTGTGTGTGTTTTTTCCTCTCTGTGTGGTTAGCACTTTTGTGTCAATTAATCTTTCAGATGCAGCCTTCCACCCCTCGGCTGTAATGTGTACTGCAGCAGCCAGGCCTACCACAGCACGTTGCAAACAGCACTAACTACAGGAACCTGCAAAGCAGAGATGCTCAGCTGTACAAATCTACTCAGCGTCTGTGCCAGGCTTTACCTTCTGCCCCAGAGAAATTTAACATCAGTGATGGGTCCCACTGACACCTCCTCTGGGTTGTAGGCCCAAAGATTTATGACAGAATCAGAAACTCGTAAGCTTTTACTGTATATGTGGTCTGTGGAGATGCTACCATTAAATGGCGTTGCTTTCACGTCTGATTTTACTGCACACATGGCAGTAACATCCAAACCCACCCCCCAGAAGTCTGTACACAAATCACTGATATGATGCTGGAAAGGATAAGTTACTGTATTCACAAGAATGCTTCAACATGTTAGCAAAACAAGTCTGATTTGGCAGTCTGATTTTTTGATCTCAGCTGGAAAGAACCTGAAGTATGGCTAGGATCTTTCTTCTTCCCACAAGAAACAACTGACAACTACAGCCTTACCACCTGGAAAAAGAAGTCACATTTCTAGCTGTAATAAATAAATAATCTCTCTCTTCAGAGTGTGGATGTCTGACATCAAACATGCAAGAGACTTCTGCTCCACAACCCCCAGAAGCAGCTCCCGTAGGTTACTGTGACTCGTCAATGAGTAGGCAGACATCTGTTTAACTGGCAAGCTCAGGAGACAAGAGTCCTTCCTAACATATTTTCTACTTCGATTTTCCATGGCACGCATAAACAAATGTTATTGGCATAATTATAATATTACATAGCAAAGAGCATTACGTAGACACGGCTTGTTCAGAGTTTTTTGAACATTCAAATACATTATTGTGAGACTGGCTCCTCAAGACTTTTTTTTTGAGAGAATTGTACTTATATTTAAAAAAATTGATAGCAAGAGGTATCAGGACATGAAAACATGTAATAGTATTTGTGTGGGAACAAAAAGGTTGTTTTTGCATAGAGTTACATTGTTTAAAGGGAAGGAATGTGGTACTGAAATATGCTTGCAGTGGAAGAAAGCTTAGCAGACGACCTTGTAAAATGCAGACAACCAGACTCCTTAGAGCAATTAGGCAAAAATCACCGTGTCAAGTCAGATAAGTGAATAAACAGCTCAAAGAGTAAAAAAGTCAAAAGAAATTTGAAAGATAACAGGCCGGCAACTGAAGCCGTGTACTGTCTGAAGCATCGGATAGGTTGTGAACCTGGATTTCCCAGTCAATGGGGAAACAGGGGAGGGTCCCGGGCATCGAGAAAGGAAGTATAAGAACTGTACTGTGTGACTGGTAGGCGTGCTCCTGCTTGTGGGACGCCCGGCATTGCAACTGCAAATAAAATTGCTACTTCACTGAGATCCTCGCCTGAGCCTATGTTAGTGGCTACAGAGTGTTTCTCACATTTGGATTTCATTTGTCTTTGAAACTAGTTTCTGAACCCCTGTTCTTATTCAGACTTTGTCATTTTGACCTTCCTGTCTTTTCATGGTATTGGGCAAGACCAAGAGAGAAAGCTCATGAACTCTTGTAAATTTAAGCTTTCTTCACAGAGCAGGTTTCCAGATCCAGTCCCATCAGCCTTTATAACAATTCCATGACTTCACATGAGCTTTGGGTCAAGCATCAAGTGACAAAATGCATTTACAGCTTGTGGAGACTTTTTTTTTTTTTTTCTTATCACTATCTGGTCCCCAGTACTGAAGTATTCCTTACCTTTGATCAGATTAAAAGCATACTTGTAAGAACTCATTTTGTATCTTCAAGCCTTTTTGTCAATCATCCTACTGCAGCTAAAAAAAAAAAAACCACAATCACAGAATCATCTAGGTTGGAAGAGCCCTCCAAGATCACCGAGTCCAACCTCTGACCTAACACTAAGAAGTCCTCCACTAAACCATATCACTAAGACATTTAAACGTCTTTTGAAGACCTCCAGGGATGGTGACTCAACCACCTCCCTGGGCAGCCTATTCCAGTGCCTAACAACCCGTTCAGTAAAGAAGTTCTTCCTAATATCCAACCTGAACCTCCCCTGGCGCAACTTTAGCCCATTCCCCCTCGTCCTGTCACCAGACACGTGGGAGAACAGACCAACCCCCACCTCGCTACAGCCTCCCTTCAGGTACCTGTAGAGTGCAATAAGGTCGCCCCTGAGCCTCCTCTGCTCCAGGCTGAACAGTCCCAGCTCCCTCAGCCGCTCCTCGTAAGACTTGTTCTCCAGACCCCTCACCAGCCTCGTTGCCCAAAATATCTGATTACAATTTCAAGTCCTTTATTGGAGTTGACCCTCTCATTTGCTCTAAATGCTTTTATTTCAGAACACTTATGAAAAATACCTTGTACATTACTGAATATAAATAACAAAGGTTAAGAGACAGCTAGAAATTAAGTGCTATGTGGTAAATTGACACATCCAAAGTGCACCATCACTACCCTAACTACTGTGCAATTTGCATATAGAATGAAGAAGGCTGAAAAAACAACAGCGGTTTATTAATTTAATGTAATCTGCCTGAAAATGAGGAAAGCATAGGTAATTATTTGTATGTGGGATGTCAGTTGTCTCTTTTACTCTATCATTACACACTGTTCTTTAGTTTGTATCTAAATGACCTGCTATACTGGAACCCAGTTCTGGGCCAAGCCTCAATAATAGAAATTGTCTTCAAAAACATTTTACAGTTCCATTTGTGCAAGGATGCAACATGTTAGCATGGCACATGAGAGATGAGATGGAAGACAAGGGCAATTAAAGAATTAGTTATCTAACTCCACTATTCTACAGATAGCGGTAGTTCTTCCTTTCTCATTATTTTAAGTTTTTTATTGTTCTCTTTGCTTTGAAATAAAATCAGCTATGCCTGAACTGACAACTACACAACCACTACATGGTTGGTGGCAATGTCAAGAGACTGAAAGGAAGCCTCAAACCATTTAGAATGAATTCACTCAAAAAAAGACCAACAATCACCTGATCTGCATTCCTGCGTGCACTTTATCTGATTTTTAGATATTTTCAAACACCAGCTTTCAAATTTCAAACATATCATTTTTACATGCAAATACTTAGGTCAAACATCAAAACATTTGGCTTCTTACAGGGACAGGCATAGACAAAATCTAAACGTCTCACGCTCAGATTAGTGGCAACCCTGTTAGATGGCCCAACTAATTCTCACCTGGGTTGGCACAAGTGTTTGTCTAGTCCACTCTAAAAACTGTATCTATATTCAAATGCATTTTTTTCCCCACCAAATCTTCACAACATGCCATTACAGACAAAAAAATCCCATACAGTCATGGACTCCACTTCCTCACTGATACCATTTTTACACTTTCTAAATGCCGCACCTTCATCTTGTGCATTTGCATTACAATGAGTATCTAGGGATAGGCAGACGGATGCAAGAGGCGAAGCTAGATTTAATTAAGACTATTAATGAATAAAACCATGCCTGTATTAGTGGGTCTGAGGCCTTCTTAAAAGTTTTGCTGAAAGAACAGCCCTTTAATGTGGAAGGCCACTTCTGACTCCTAACGACAATGCCTTATATATTGTCATTAAAAAAAAACAAAACACTAAAAACCAAAAAATTGGCATGAAGATATGATCAATACGTGAGCTTTACTACATTACTAAACTAGTTTTATTAAAAACGTGCACTGCCACAATGTCAGCAAGTGAGAGCACTCTGTACAGCATTTTCAATACACTCAGTTGAACTGTTTGATGCTGTTCTATGTTATACCAATTTCCATCAGCTTCTGTGTGAATAATGGGGAACAATTCCCCAAGCATTACTCAAATGCATTTCTTGGGGTTGCTACTGACTTCTGTGACCATACACGAGCCAGCACCTTGTGCCATCCAGCTGTTAAAAGGGTCATAAAATCATCTGTTTGAGGCTGTTGGCTCAACTGTGGAGTTTGTTAAATGACATTCTACAGGAGTTAAGAAACACAAAATTACTTAGAAGATTTATTGTATCTTTTACAGAAAATCTCAAATAGCCATGCCTCCAGACTGGGAAATGGCCTGGGAAATTCTGTACTGACAGACCTAAGATTTAGAAGAGAAAAAACAAACAACTCTGCAACTGCCTGGCATTACCCCCACAGCTTCCATGGATGCAACCGAGGTCAGCACAAAGCAGCTGGAATTTTGAAATAAGTATTATTTTAAACCCCCTCTCTCACAAAAATCCTGATGACAAAAGATGCGTTAGAAATCTTGAAATTCTTGGGTTGAAAGCCCACCTACAGTTGCTACATTGCTAAAGCAAAGCTTTTGTAAAAGAAGAAAAAAAATCTGGTTTTCCCTTTCTGTTTTAGGTTAAGAAAAACTACCAGGAGAAAAGATTGGTAATATCCACAGGAAAAATGTCTGCCAAGTACCTACTTATTTTGCAACCACAAAATAAATTTATGATAAAACTAGCCATTTTGCTGGGGAAAACAAACAAACAGAGCATGTAAGTTTGCTTTTAGGGCAGCTATAAAAGTTGCATCTTTGCTTGTTTCTGATGATCCCAAAACACGATACTCCAAGACAAATTCTGAATAAAGCTAGAACATTTTATTAAACAGAAAATAATGGCCAGGACAAGCAAACCAAACTAACAAACTAACCAACCAAAACATACAAAAAAGGAAGATCTTATGTGCTGCCTCTAGAATAAGGAAGAAAACTTCCTAATCCATCTGCCTACGTGGCTCAGTGGAAATCCTTAATACAGTGAGACAAATGATCGGAAAACACAAGAATGGCCGCAAGCAGTTAACTTAAAGACAGAAGGCAGAATGAAAACGTGATAGGGGCAGTGCACTCTCAGGTAACAAAGATGAACTTTATTACAAACTTTGTTAGATTTTATTTGCTTTGATGTGTAGTAGGAAATCTCATTTTTAACATCTCATTATGCTTTCTGTATCACTGCATATGCAAACCTAATGCCTTCTTTTTCTGATAAGGAAACAAGCTATATAATTCAACCTTTGTCTTAAAGATGTGGGGAAACATGACTAAACGTAAGGAAGGAAGGTTTGATTTTCCTTCTAACACAGCCTATTTTCACAGAGATTAATAAATGCTGCAAGGTTTGCCAGGAGAGATTTCTGTACTAATATATTCTCAATTTTGTTTGAAAATGCAAACAATTTTATCTTATGGATTCAATATTATTTATTAATTGCTCTGAGAAGACCTGTTGAGCTCCTAAGATGCTTCGTGACAAGGGTGTTAATAATTCTTTCATGACAAAGTTTGTAATTCAGAAATTCCAAGCCTATATTCAGTAACCAGCCAGACCCAAGATGTTAATAAACTCTTTTATTTAAAGATGTAATATAATGTGAATCTTAAAAAATAAATTTCCTTCATACTACGTGAAATGAATTCTTATACTAGTGGATTCAGATTTTTCTGACTTTTCTCAGCTAGGGACACAAATTAATCACCCCTCCTTCATGTCCTACCCTGAGACACTTTGTGAGAATTCCCTAAAACACTCTTAGCTCTCAGGCATTTACCGAGAGTGTCACATCATAAGGCTACACATTCAGAATGTTTCTGCAGAGATCAGTCTGTTAATCTGCCCCTTAGCTTCTATTATCACTCTTTCACAGGCTGACAACAATTAGGCTGGCAGCAAGTTAAGGAATCTAATCCCGTTGCTTCTTTAACAATGTCTGGTCTGTCTGTTTTGTTTTTGCTTGCTTGTCTTATACCTCAAATTCCAAGCTCTTAGGGATAAGAATTATGTTTACATTTTTCAGGGCATACTAATGTGTAACTAGGGCCCTGAACTCTACACGAATAAAACATGACCTATTTTTCTAGTTTGGAAATAGTAGAAATCAAAGGTCTTGAGGCTTTGGTGGGCAACCTACACTACCCTGGAGAGCACATGGTATCCTGACTGGTAGAACCAAGTTCTAAGTGATTAGCACAGCATGCATAGGTATAAACTGACTACCTCATACTAAATTAAGAGACAAATTAGATTTACAAGATATGTTGGATTCATGTATCATAGGAAAGTAACTACATATTGATGCAAAACAAGCTTTTTTAATTGTTGGACTAAGCCAGCAAGTGGACCAACGACAGGCGGTACAGGTCACCTGCTGCCCACCCCAACCTCCATCTCCTTGCACATACAGATCTCCAGAGCACGCAACCCACGCTGGAAAGCGGAGGAAGAGAGCAGCTGAGAAGCGCAAATAGGTCCTGCTTCTAGTTTACTGCTTCTCCTCTGGGGTCTTAGCCAAGGAAGGTAGCTAAACATACCAGCTACAGTTCTAAAGACTTTTGTCTCTGTTTCTCAAAACTCCAGGTGCAATTAGTTTCTCTTGGTACTTACGAAGCTGGTCTTCGGACATACTTCAGGGCTCGGTAGCTTGTTCCATAAAAGCTCCTCACCACAAAAATGGAGTTAGAAGAGCTGACACTTTCAATATAATAACTGGGAGAGAAATAGGGAAAATGTGAAACCTTAATTCTGTAATGACAAAAAGGTTCAAACAAAATTTGTTTTTAGAGAACAAGAACTGTTGAGGTTCTCCTCTAAATGACTTTCACTATATTCATGGTTAGTAAGAGTTAATAAGTATCAGCAAGAAAAAAAAAAAGGCAGGAGGGCTACAGGAAAGGGAAAGGATTATTTCCCATGGGAAAATGACACAGCTTCACTAGCACAACTGTATTCTTTTCTTGTCCATGCAGTTTAACCAGAAGAATATACACCTCTCCATTTCTTTTTTAAAGGCCATAGAAAGAGGATGAATCTACATAATATGCTGCAAAAATTATTCCAGCAATAATTACTAAATTTTCAAGTAAGATATTCATGTGGAGAGTGTCAACAACTCAAGACATGAACTACTGAAGTTAAATGATTCAAAGACTGAAACCAAATCAAGCTATGCTGGGAAAGCTGAATTTATTTCTGTAACCCAGATACCTTTCCCTGTATAATCCTGCCACACACTATGTTACTAGCTTGCTGTCACTCTTAAGTTCATGATTATGGATTGCTGCAGATACCTAGAAGCACATAAGGATAATTTATCTATTATGGCATGCTGTATTAGTAAATATCCAGGCTACATCAGTTAGACAAATGGGGGGATTCAAAGCTTAAGCTTTGAAAAATCTGCTTGTTTAATACTTCTTCCAGAAAGGATTGTTCATATTCCACAACACAAGAAGTTACAGGAGGAGAGGGAAAGCTAGTCAGCAAATGCATTTCTTTACAAAACATGCTGCATGTAGACCCAGACAGCTTTCTCCAAGGCAATGTTACCCAGCAGTGAAATGGGTTTCTACTGCTTCCAAAAATTATCTTTATAGCATGCATTCTTTTTTCAGCACCTAAGCAGGCAAGAACTGTTTTAATGCTTTATGTTAGTCATTTTAGTTATTTTATTATTGTTTCCACACAAAGCACTATCTATTTTTAGCCTAAAAATTGTACTCCACAAATGGATGTTAAACTTGGCCTCTTTTCATAATGAAATCATATATATTACACTAAAAAAGAGCCAACATTTTTCAGGTTCATTGTTGATCAATGGCACCCCATTCTCATATAATTATTTTTAAGATGCAGCAAAAGAAAAGCCTTTCAAATTAAACAATCAAGTTTAATTAATTTATAACTTGACCTGAACATTTCCGTATTCCAGTTCTCATCACAACCACGAGAGCTGAGTCAGTGTATGATTTCTAGAAACCACCCCGCAGAAACAGGAAAATGCCAGCAGCTGAAGAGGTGAGTATTCTAACACATAAATTGCAAAACCACATCACAGACATCCTCCACCCCAGGCTGCAGTTAATCACTCTGTGTGGATCCATACACATGGATGTTTACTGGCATCTATCTATTTATCTATCTATCTTACTGTACGTATCTGTGTGTGCAGTTGAGTGGCCTCTACCATCTACACAAAATGGGCTCGACTGATAGATTGGTGAGTGGTTTTTGGTCTGCAAAACTAGTTTTCTGGCAAACAACACGTGAAGTTAGGATGTTTACTATACCACTGTTCCAGGTAATTCTGTAAAGCTTTGCTCTATCCACTTGCCTTCTCTGTGCCTCTAGGCATCTAAAAATTTAGAACACAGCATACACTTCCCTAGTATATTAGAAGGTGGAATGCTCAGACTGTGCTCCAAGATAAGAAAGAATGACTCTGTCAAAACAAAATAGAAAGTCACAGCCTTTGCTCACATAGTGAGCAGCTAATGGTCAGCGAAGTCAGACCCCCTTCCCAAATCAACAGGGCTCTCCTGGAAGTATTTACCCTTTAAACTGAGGCAATAGCAGCAGTTCCTGTTTTAGTAAAATGTACTCTAAAATCTATCCTCAATATCATATTTGACATATCCAAAAATATTCTGGTTATCCTTGATGGTTTCAATTTTCTCCTATACAGATTTATTCATTCATGGGTTTTGTCATTCTCTGATAATGGGAAATAGATGGGGGGGAGGGGCAGGAAGAGGTGGATATAAAAGGGATTCTGATTTTTATATTGATATATTTCATTGCTTTCTTTCCCGTATGTGAGGCAAACCCTTACACTAGTGCTGCACTGTGATTTTGGTGACTAGTGTGTTGTGAAGATTCCATTAAGTCATTGAATCATAGAATATCCCGAGTTGGAAGGGACCCGTAAGGATCATCAAGTCCAACTCCTGGCACTGCACAGGTCTACCCAAAAGTCTAGACCATGTCACTAAGTGCACAGTCCAATCGCTTCTTAAATTCAGACAGGCTTGGTGCAGTGACTACTTCACTGGGGAGCCTGTTCCAGTGTGCCACCAGCCTGTTCCAGTGTGCGACCAGTACTCATACGCACTGTAGCAGATGAGGTGCAATCATCCTGAAAATATTTTCTTCATCCACGATACTTAAGGAATTTGAGTCCATTCAGTACTGAAGTCTGCCTTCAGTAAGCTCATCCTCTTCCGTCTCATGTCTAAATGTTGCTCTTGGATATCTGTTACAACAGAATCATTTTCAAAGACACACGCTACTTCTGAAAGCTGTATCTTAGTCTGTTCCCAGACTTTGTGAACTTGATGGCAAACTGTTAAGACTTCGGAACAGAAAATCTGACACTGATGGTAAAACCATGTGATGAGCTTAATGATTTTATGCCTTTCAAACACGAGAGCAAAACTCCAAACCTACTTTGCCCTTGAAGACAAAACTCTTTGAAGCTGGGAAATTCATTTTCCAAGCCAACACAATTGAACCCAACTCTCCATGAAAAAACTCTAATCTGAAGTTATCTCAATCCTATTTTTTTTTCCCTTATCTTACAATACTTTTCCTTGATTTGGGTTGCTAAGGCCATTAGTGCATTAACACAGGTACTTTAAGCAAGTACTACATGTATTTAAACATCCCTGCTCTATGGAGTTAAGTGAGATAACGTTTACCTTTATAGTTTTATTTTAACATCCTATTTCTTCTTCTCCAGTTTGCTTTGTGACACTTCTACAACAGTTATTTTACTGTACAAAAACAGGAAGTTATTTTTATGCATATTCTCAGTGAATTCCACTGCGAATTGATGTTTTGGTTTTACTATGAAAACATCATTAGTTAAGCTTGTTGTCTCCACTGGAAGCGCAATTCAGTATCCAATAGAAGTATTTGGAAAAATCTATGGGGAACATGTATGCTAGTATACTTCATACATAAATTGAAAAGCATTTTTTGCTTTAAACAAAAAAGAGCACTTTTTAAAGTTTTGGTGCATGGAAGATACACAGTGACAAGCAGATAAAGGGTATAAATGAACTTCTTTTCGGCACTGACAAGGATGTTGCACAGAGCCAGAAGTGGCTACCTGTTTTACCAGCACCAGTTAACTATCCAAATATTTAAGTAGCCTGAATTAACTGTTTGGTTACACGTGGATTTACCCATTCTTCTGTGCAGGCAAATTAGTTTGTGAAAATTAAGATACCTGAAACAGAGGTAGGAAACACATCAGGTTTTGCATCATTACAGGGGAAGAAATAATGGAGATTGAAATATGTATTAGCACAAAATATAAAAGTGTAGGAGTAGTTTTCATTAGTCATTGGGCATAACAATAAATGAGTGAAAATATACATATTGTGAGCAAATATGTGAATGAGAAAAAAACATGCCACACTGAATGACCTAAAGAGACCAACCCCTATAAATGAAGACTACCATACATTCAGTGAAGTTATTCTTAGCTTTCAGAAGAAAAACTTCAGAACCTCCTTCCATTATTAAACTTCCATTCTCTCCATGCTATTTGTTATATATAGTTGCTAAAATCAAGTGAAGACCGGATACCAGAGGAATGGGCTAGTTCTCAAAAGCGGGGGACAAAAAGTTGGGTACAGGGGAAGACATAACTGGGGAAAAATGGCACAGATTAAATGATGTGTTGCATGCAGAAAGCAGGCTTCGTCTTTGTTACATAGTCAATTCTCTATTCTCTTTTAATCAGACACTTTTAATAGCTTGGTATGGTGAGAGAAAATTCCTGAAGACTGACCGAGATAGTTTACAGTGGTTGAAACAACCACTGTAAAAGACAGTAATAATTCAATAATTCAAATAATTCAAATCTATAAACATGCGGGTTTGAACTCTCATGGACCAAAAATTTAATTTAAAAAGCTTCTTAAGAATATAACGGAAGCTGCAATGTGCAGCTTGATTAAGAATAGCAACATGGAGTAGATTAGAGCAAAAGACAAAAGCATTAGCATGCTGCAGCACTGAACCATGTCTCAACCTCCATCACTGCCTACGCGTGATGGCAGAGATTGAAAGTGACCCAAACTGTAGCACCTGTTATGTTGCATATTAAACCACAACTGTCAAATTACAGTTTTAAACATAGAAAGAGCACATTTTCAGAAGCAACCCATCTTTGTGATCTGTAATTTACAGCACCCATTACGGCTGACTCAATTTGTTACACATTGTAAATGGGCTTATTTGGCTTACACTAAGATAATTTATTTACCAAAAAAAGCCTTATATTATTTTGATGCAATGTACAACAAAGCCCCAAGCTGCCAAAGAGGAGAGGGGAAAGAGTAGGAAAAAGGGGGCTGCCACGACTGCCCCACATAGGCACATGAAAATGAATACAAGTGCCACATCTGCTATATGGCCAAAGTCTTCCATGTAATGCAGAGCTTTAAGCACATTGTAGACTTGGGAACACTTTTCCTTGCAGTTGCACTTCTGCTTTCCTTCTGAGACTAATTACGACTGCTGCCTCAAGCTGGCCTGTCTCTTTCTCACTAAGTCCAGAATTAACCTTGAAAGGAGACTGCCCTTGTACCTCCAGGAAAGGATTCCACATAAAGGTGAATCAGAAGGATCAATTAAGTGTTCAAAGATGAAAGAATGAGAAAAAGCTTATGCCATCTCATTTGACTGGGACTTTACTGGATCCATCTGATACATTCACTTTTCATTCTTTTGCTTTCTCACCTGTTCTTAGGCAAATCTGCCTTCTGGACACTCCTCTCTCAACAGACATCTGTTTGTACACAAAGCCTTTCAAGTACTAGGAAAAAAAAAAAAAAAAAAAAAGAAGGTGCCTTGGAATTATAGGCTCATACCCTCTCCTCCTGAGACAAACTCCTGAAAATGCTGAAAATGCCATCCAGAAGCACAAGGAACTCCTGCAATCCTCCTTGTGGATCATTGTTTTAAAATCTATTCCTAACCAAAATGTGTGTATCGAAAAGACTATCGTAAAGACATAAAGAAGAGGCGAAAAGAAACTCTCTATCACCACTGGTGCAGAATCATTTTCATTGAATAGTACCTGATATGAAGAGCAGAAAACCAGTTCTAAGTATATCAGCAGAGCTACTTCTGTTTAAGAGTCTTCTCTGCATCGAGGGGAGTATCAGATTGCTTTCTGAGAACTTGCATTCATTCTGTTCCAGGTTTGAGGAGATCTTCGATTTTATTTCTCATCTGCAGCACAATGTCAGCTTTCATTGCTCATGTCCTGTTATGGAACAGAGTGGGACTGACACAATCCAACCTGCCTTGACAGAACCTGGGTTGTCATCTGTGAACTCGGTAAAAGTACTTTTCTTATGCTGCAGTGACACAAAACAAGGTATTTCAGCACATTCAACAAGATATTTCATCATAGATTCATTACATTTCTTTAAGATTCTGGTGGGCAAATTTCAGCTGATTTAATTGTATGAATTAGCTCATGATGATGAATGCTAATACCAAGCCAAACAGGAGGCAGTACTATTCTTCCTGGCAGCAAACAGCCATTTCAGCTTAGACAATTTTTGACACCTCATCAAATGTGTGAGGTTGCAGAAAACTCAGCAAGCAGCATAGCAGCTCATGCCCTGTGAAACAGGGAAATTCCCCCCCCCCCTCTACTGTGCAGTACCCCATTTTTATCTTGTGTTAAGTCACAGCATTTTCAACTCTCCACACATCAATTTAGTCCAGCAAAAAAAAATCCATAACTACTGATTCAGGGAAGAGTCCAACAGTCTCCACTAGGTCTAGCATAAGGCTGAGTATGCAGCATGCGGCTGAATAGTCACAACGAACAGAAGCACGTGGGTGCATGCAAGCATGCTCACAACTACATACGCCCTTCTTGTAGCACTGCCTTCACCCAATTGGGTTGGATCAGCCACCTGAGAACCCGCCACCTCAGCTTCAACCTTGACCTGTTGCCCGATTTAGTTCACTGCCTTGCTATACAGGTAGTTATGCCAGAACAACTGATGAAATGTAGCAGCCAAGGGAAGGGAAGAGAAAGATGTCTCTGGATGACAACACTGTGTTATAACCACTGCCTTAAAAGTAGACAAGTGAGAAATTCAATTGCTCAGCGTAACCTTCATGAAATATAATAAAAATTAAGAGAAAAGCATCAAAGAAAGGAAAACAGGCTTTATTAGGAAATAAGCGTTAGAAAAGAAGCATAGTAATGACAACCAGAACTGGGGGAACTGCAGTACCATTTTAAAAAATGAAGTAATTTGAGTAATTCGCAGGCATACTATTAAAAAATAAATAAATAAATAAAAAATAAAAAAAAAAAACTGCAAGTGATCATCTTTTTTGGTAATTCTCAGACACATTGGCCCAAATCATTGTTATTTAAAAATGTTTGACATTCTGAATGTGTGAATGTAACTAATTTTGTGGGACTCAGAATGAGAAACAAAGTGGGAAACAATACTACTTTTGATTTCATGTATGTGATACAAGTTTAATGGCTTGGCCATCCATTTGTTCTTCTCCAGTATGGCTCAATGACATATCTCAGTATGCTTCATTTAAAATTGAAGTCAGTCAACAGAGATCAGCTTTTCACGTTTAGTTGCTGTCATGTTTTTCTCATTCTTGACATGAACCATAAAACCTTGTCTGACTCCTAGCCTCATTGCATCAAAAGAAATCTTTGATCTCATTCCTTTGGGCTCCTCTTGCTATTGAAATATTTGATGCTAAAATAGTTTTTGCATGGTAATGTCCTCCAGAACTCCTTTGTTATACCTAAAAAGGCTCAAACCAACTGATTGTTTTGGTAAAATATATTGGAAGACTTCAATGAACTGGTTAAGCGCTCAGATCTGCTGAACATGGACGTTAAAATACTCAGTTCTAAAATATGTTTTGATATCAACCCATAATATGCAACAAACTGGGAGCCTACTGACAAATCACTGCTTACATAAAGCAGGAAACTACTTCTGGCATCTTTGGCTAGTGGTTGAGCTGGTCTTGGCATGCCGCTTCCACACGTGGTCAGAACCCCTTTGCTATCTATGACCTGAAAGAACAAACCTTTCTGAATTTTACCTTAAACTAATATTTGTTTTCATGACAGAGTATCAGTAAACAGCTGATACAGAATAGAATAAAGATAAAATAGAATAAAGCACCCAAACAGAAAACTATTTAGGTGACAATGGCAATAGAAAGGAGAAAAACCTCAATTCCCCAGTTGAATTTGGCCTTCAGTTTAAAACCAGGAAAGAAGAGCTGGAAGAAAGGACTATTTAGCAAAGGCAAGCACTTGCCTCTAACATATGCAATAAGGCCTTTGCCTGATGTTATTTTTCTCCCTAGCAGCAACTGCAATCCCATATTATATGGCAGTCGTGGTTCATAAGAATGGCAAATTTTATAATCCCATTAGAATCTCATAAGTGGTCCGTGATCTAAGACATACAACATGAACAGAACTGACAGCAATATATTCAGCTGGTAAAACACTAATCTATGGTAATTTTATCAAATTGTATCAATCCCAATAGATATCATACTCCACTATGTCAACCCAGGATTTTAGGATCAGCTGGGAAAATACATACAAGCTTATTACACAGGAACATACTAAAAACACTCACATTCAGACTCCTTCCCTGTCACCAGTGCACTGATTCTTACTACACTGAGCTGTCCATTGTGCTCATCCCACCTCTCGTTAGGATTTTTTTTTTTAAGTTCTACTGTACTACACATTATGCTAGACGATACTGCATATAAATTACGTCTCTGTGGTTCTATTCAGGTGTGAAAGAAATGATCTGTGATACTCTTCTAGAGCTACATGTTACATCTTCAATCATAAGATAGATTTCAGGTAACTATTCCTTTTCATACATCTCTGCATTCAGGCGTTTATCAAGTTACCTTATTCCCAGTCCAAAAATCAAAGTGGAGACACTGAACAACCTGAAAAGACAGATATTTTCCCTTTAAAGCCACCCAGTTTGGCACCAACCATTGATTAGAATTTTTAGGTAACTTCTTAAACTTTTCCCATTCCAGCAATTTCATATGATGCATGCGTTTTCGTATCAAGTAATTCCACCATTTCTCTTGGGCATTGTGAAGGTTTTGTGAACGGCACAACAGAACCACTGAATGTTGAGTTTTTTAGAAGAACATTCAAACTAATTACCACTCTCCAACGCAGCACTTACACTCTGCCTTCGTACTGCTGTCTCACCTTAACACACAATCCTCACTTGACGAAACTCATCGAGGTGATAAGGGACGGTACAACGTCATGATAGTGCTATGGATAAAATTGAGGTGCATGACAGATCAGAAAAGCTAAAACTAAAGGTCACAAAACCAACTCAGATTATAGTGCAGGAAAGTTTAAATGATAAAAGGTTATGTCCTAGAAAAGGAACATTTCCTCAAACGTTTGTTTCACAGTTTTACTTTTGTGTTCCAAATACTATGACTTCAAAGTAAGGAAATCAAATATTTAGACCGCGTGACAAATAAGCAAATTACATTATTGGACTTCATGATACAGCTCAAAATTACGCTATACACATAAGCATAACTTAATGATACCTTGATGTATCAATTCAACTACTCTACTACTAGCATTAGCATGATGTCTGACTTACTTTATATACATAACAGGTCTGTCAGT
The DNA here is from genome assembly GCF_011077185.1 of Oxyura jamaicensis. Classification (NCBI taxonomy): domain Eukaryota; kingdom Metazoa; phylum Chordata; class Aves; order Anseriformes; family Anatidae; genus Oxyura; species Oxyura jamaicensis. Next base: position 7,358,664 of record NC_048903.1, on the reverse strand, counting down.
AAACTTTGGAGTTAATGAGGGAGTTTTTTTATGACTAAAATGAGCTTCAAGTACTTTTCCTTGGACATACTGCATACCTGTCACATCTGAATGTAGAGAACTTGAAGGGGGGTGCTAAAAATCATCTGATTCTCTTAAATATATCACAGTGAGAACTTCTTACAGAGCTTCTTTTAAAAGCCACTGCTCTATTTTCTCCCTTATTTTTCCAGCTTTGAAAGGTAAAGTGAGCAGTCAAGAAACATACTAGATGAATGGAAATAACCCAGCTGAAATCTAAAACAATCCTTTAAGTTGAAATAATAATTTTTAAAAGATTAATTCAATCTTCTTTTTACTGTACCACACCTACCCCTCACTATGAAAAACTCTTAAATTGGGACATTTATTACCAAGTAATATCCTACAGTTAAGGCAACTTTTCTTCCTCTGAGTCTAAAGCAAAACCCTGTGCATGTATGTTCACAAAGGAAAATTGACATTTTCTGCCCACAATACAGACACTATAGATTTTGAGAGAACTCATTGCAGAGAGGCCCCTAGAGCTAGCATACAAATCTCAAAAAGTATCTGAAGGGAAAGGCACCATTAATCTTAATATGCTTCCAGACAGCCAGAGATTTTTTTTTTTTTTAATATAGGTTTGTTCTCTTGTAAAAAGCTTTTATTCAAATAAAACATGAAAAAAGTAAATTTGTTTTTCTGTTTTTCTTTTCTTAGAAGGACAATGCATACCTCCAACTGCTTAAAAGCTTATTGATCATCAATAGATGACATATTAACGTCTTTACCAACCCAGAGGAAAAAATATTTCATGGATTCTGCACTTGAAAAGTTTAAAAGCATACTAGATAGAATTTGAAAGCTTAAGTTGCAATAAGAAAGGGATCAAATGCCTTTAGCAAAATGACTGGGAAGCATTATCACTGCGACTTGTACTTAGTTTTCATTATAAATAAATAAATAAATAAGAAGAGCAGCTCATTATTAGGCATTGTTCCTTTAGTTATCATAACTCTGGTATTACATAGCCAGAGGGAAAACAAGTTTAGAAATCATTTCATATGAAGTACTCGGGCCAGGAATTGTTCTGAATGTGACAGGACAAAACAGAGGTTACATCAATTCCAGAAAGTGAACTCCAGCCTGAAGATACTATAACTACCAGTGAGAGGATATAGAGATTGAGCAACCTTATGTCAGTTGAGTGCTTTGTATCTCAATTTGTAGAACAAACAAAACAGTGAGTGATAGCATGCAAGAGAAACAGGGTTTATGCATGTGGAACCCAATTAAAATCAGAACTAGTTTCAGACTACTGCATTTATATATATGATATATATTTAGACCTGGTAAACTGAAATGGAAAAGGAAATTATTCCTTAGTTGAAGAAATTCCTTCAACTCTCACTCCCCAACAGCAGAGATGCTGTTAAAATATGTAGTGACATTTATAGCTCACCCAAGATTAATTAAAGCATCAGGAAATAAAACTCCAAAATTAGTCCTGGAAAAGCTGCAGGTGCCAAAATGCAATTTGCATACTGAGGGGATGGAATAATTTAAAATTAAATATCATCATGGATCATCTACGAGAAGATAAGAGGAAAAATATACAGTAAACTCCCTCAGTGCCCCCCCCCCCCCCCCCCCGCCCCCCGAACAGCAGTAAAAACACACCTCATCAAACATCAGCAAAAAGATAACTACAACACAGATGACAGCTTTGTTAACCTTCTCGTGGCACTCCAATAGCAATAACATGCCACCACACCTAGGGAGCTAACAGCCTTCCTCTCTTGTTTTTATTACTTAATTTTCTCTACAACACTAATTCTAGCTGTTTCTTAAAAATTTGTGAAGGATTTTAGAAAAACATCTCTACCTCTCCTGGTCAAAGAGACAAAAGAAACATCAGCCAAATAAATACCTGCAGTATGCTCGTTTCTTTTCTGTACCTGCACTCACAGAGTCATCTAGGTTGGAAGAGATCTCCAAGATCACCAAGTCCAACCTCTGACCTAACACTAACAAGCCCGCCACTAAACCATGTCGCTAAGGTCTACATCTAAATGTCTTTCAAAGACCTCCAGGGAGGTTTTAAAACTGAGCCACTTCCCTGGGCAGCCCATTCCAATGCCTAACAACCCTTTCAGTAAAGAACAGAATCACCTAGGAGACCTCCAAGAAGAGCTTACTCTTCTGCAGCTACTCTTTAGGAAGTGACAGCAACGGACATTGTAGGAAATAGAGGACAGTCTCTTAACAGCATATTTTCAAATTAAGAACATAACAATTCGGTTTAATGAGATTATACTAAGTCTTCTATGTGTAATTGCCAAGTAATTGCCATAGTTATCTTGACACAATCTTATATAAGCCCAACATTTTCTTATTATTTAGAATTTTTATTTATTTATTAATAGGATCACAAGCTAGATGGAGGGCTGACATAGCAAAAGACACAGCTTCATATACATATGGCACATCTGACAAGTTTACACACTCAGAGACACTAAATTGTATCAGCAACAGGCAATAAATAATCCAGGTAAACATTGCCAGATGGATGCAATTGCCTCAAGTGGTTTCATTGCTAGTCAATAACTAGTCAGTCTGGCATTGGAAAGTTGACATGAAGGAAATAAGACAACAATTGGGAACGTTCAGTCTCCAAAAATGAGAATTCCCATTGATTAGGATATCATGGCAGGCCTTCCCAGCCCTCCTGGAATGATCAGAATCATTCTTACATGGCCTTGTCTTTTGATGGAATATCTCCACAAGATTCTCAGGTATAACTTCCCCAAACTAGGGGTGCTTCAGTAAGTTCTTTTGAGATTCATGATCACAGCTTCAAGGCACCAAAAAATATGATCCTTTTGAACTGCAGAGAACTTAGGTCAGGGAGATCACTCACCAATTACCATAGCAGGCATAACAAAGAAGATTAATGTCATCTGTTGTTTACTAATAACAGGTCAGGGCAGTGGGAACTAAAAGCAAACTACAAACACCTTCGCCATTTCCCATCCACCACCAATTTGAGCTGCACATCAAACCTTGTCATATCTAATCTTTAACTTCAGTGCTTTCATTCTGTCTAAAGCTCATTTTCCACCTGCAACTTCTTTGTGTCTCTAAGTCAAGCACTTACAGGTACGGTTGTAAAAACTAGCATTCATCACAGAAATACAACTAAGAGCAACAATGGAAATAAGAGGAATGGAATAAGCATTCTGTCTTGGAGGAAGAACAAAATATTCCCACAAAACAGAACAAGTGCTGTGAATAGACTTGAAAGAAAATTACTGTAATTTTAATTTTTTTTTATGAGCTTATGTTCTACATAAGAATTCTGCAGCCACTACAGCTCTTTTTAGAACTGCGTTTTCTTATTTTCCTTTTAAATCTGTTATTCATTACCTGAGCTATTTATACAATCTGTATTGTCAACAGCTCTATTTAATACATATAAAAATCTTGGCTATCAAGAAGGCAAAGGAGGGTAGGGAAATATCCATATCAATCAAGTTCTTTAGGGTGTTAGCATACGCTGTCACTCAAGCTTGTTTAGGACAAAGTCCACATTCTGGAGACAAAATATTACTACTTTCCTTCCAGGTCATACTGAATTTCCATATCAAATTCCTAAAGGCAGTTACTCTATTGAGATTGCTCAAGTGGAAAATTAGACTGTTTACAGGTAAGCAAACAAAACTCATACTTCAGTTACCTCACAGATGGGTTTTCATAGTATCAGCAGGCGTAAGTACATTAGAATACTTATCTCTTTCCTTGTCTGTTCTAGAGAACGCTTATATTTTTCTTTAAAGATTTCAGTTACAACTGTTGTATTGCCATTTATATATCATCTAACTACCAAATATAAAATCTCTTCTTTAGGCCTAGACATTTCAGTCGGACTCTTCAACATACCATTGCAGAACTATGTACAGATGAGTTCTTCCTAGGCTATCTGGTTTGCACCTTCAAATAATATTAAATTATTTTTGCTGTAAGTATTCACATATAGTTGCTGTGAGACTTGTATGGACTTTATAGCCTGAAATAACTTTCTCAACTTTGAATTGCTAATTATTTAAATGGAATTTGTCTAGAACAGGTTGATTTCATTATCTTAAGTTGAGACACGCATCATAGGCTGTGAGTGGTAGGTCTTGAATTTAAAACCTCTTTCTCAATTGAAGAGTTCCTCCAACGTAATCTAAAGCACAGCAGGCATACTTTTTATCCAAATGACTTGAATCACCCTGGGAAAACATAATGAGGGCTTCCTCACATGAATTAGAGATATGAAGTTTAGCAAATTCAGAACGAGCACTGTTCAATTTTCTAGCCTAGAGAGCCTATAGCATTTTCCACTACTACAACTGCTCACCTAAGCAAAAACCAAATTCACAACCCACACTTTGGAACTCATTCAATTCCCTTCTGTGAAAAAGCATTCATGCAAGAATTGTCAGAAAAAGCTTTATGCCTTTTTAAAATACATGATTTTGATAAAAAAAAGAAAAAAAGAAAAAAAAAGAAAAAAAGGTCAGAGTATTAGGAGTCTAGAATAGCAACTAGATAAGAATTAATGAACTTGTAAGTAAAAGTTAAGGACTTGCATATGGAAAAGATACTATTTTTTTGTTTGTTTTGTTTTCCCACTGAAATTATTCTGGACAAAGAAATAAATTACTAATACTGAAGAAGGAAAAGCTATTTACTTTGAAGGATGCTCTCCTTCAAGGTTTGCACCTTACCATAAATGAATCAAAATGTATGTTTGCTTCAAACACTGCCACAGACCACATTTATTTCTACTAAGTTGAAGATACTAGCTGAAGCAAAGTAGTACTTAAATGTGAGGGAATTAGACTTTTCCCTGTATTTACTGAAGAACCAATAGTTCTGAATTCTTCACTTGCAGTTTACCTTATGTTCTTAGTAGTAATTGGAATCTCCAAATACTACTGTTACAAGGACTTCAGAATAAAAGCTGGAATATTCTTTGTATTTTTCCTTGCTGTATGAATAAAAATTACATAAAGTATAATTGGATGAAAGCATAATTTTCTACAATAGTTTTTGTACTCTGGATTTGCTAAAGCTTACTTGTAAGGGGAAAGAAACAAAACAAGCAAAACACACACACACAAAACCACCAAAACTACCAACCAACCAAACCTCCAAAAGATTTCACTCACTTGAAAAAGCAATTGTTTTTTAACATGAAGTGCTCTCCCACACAACCTCACTTAAAAGAATGTAGTAATTTACTACCTACCTTACCTACCCACTTAAAAGCAACGACCATTGACCTTTCCATGACTTTCGCTCCTTTCCATCTCATGACTACTAGCATTGTATTTTTCAGTTGTTTCATCTCTCTTGCAAAACCTGTTGGGGGTTGCAGTCTCTGTGATTTTTTCCTTCTGCTCCCCAAGACAGTCATACTTGTCACCCTTCCCTTTTTGTGGGCCGTATATGCACACGTTGACCACAAGCAGTTACTGTATAAAGCTTTTCAGATTATTACAGACAATAACTGACAAGAATTCAGCTCAGAATAAAAGGGCCACGTTCCCCATCTACAGCAGGAAGAGTCCAGTGTGTAGAAACAGTCCTTTCAGAAGCCATCAAGCTGAGCAGGTGTCTCGTAGACTTGCCAGTACTGCTCACTGTGGTGGTTTTACTCGGGTGGGCGGCCAAGCTCCACCACAACTGCTCTCTCACTCCCCCTCTAAGAGGGGCAGGGAGAAAATATACTGAAAAAGACTCAAGGGGTGAGATAAGGACAGGGAGATCACACAGTAATTATCATGATGGGCAAAACAGACTCAGCATAGGGAGACAGTAAGATTTATTACTTATTACTAACAAGCTTGAGAAGCGAGAAACAAATGAAAGAAACCAAAAGCACCTTCCCCCCCCATCCACCCTCTTCCACCTCCTCCCCCTGAGCGGCGCAGGGGAACGTGGGAATGGGGGTTATGGCCAGTCTATAGCGCTTCTTCTCCGCCGCTCCTTCTTGGTCACTCTCATCCCCTGTGCTGTGGGGTCCCTCCCACAGGATGCAGTCCTTGCTGAACTGATCCGGCGTGGGCTGCCCACAGGCAGCAGCTCTTCAAGAACTGCTCCAGATATGGGTCCGTACCACGGGGTCCATCCCTCAGGAGCAAACTTCTTCAACCTGGGTCCCCCATGGTCAGCAGCTCCTGCCAGGTCACCTGCTCCTGCGTGGGCTCCTCTCCACGGGCTGCAGGTCCAGCCCGGAATCTGCTCCGGCAGGGCTCTTCCACAGGCCCCATTCTCCATCGGTGCAGGCCCACCTGCTCCACCGTGGTCTCCTCCACGTGCTGCAGCGTGGAACCCTGCTCCACCGTGGTACTCCATGGGCTGCAGGGGGACAGCCTGCTTCACCATGGGCCTCACCACAGGCCGCAGGGGACTTCTGCCCCGGTGCCTGGAGCACCTCTCCCGCTCCTTCTTCGCTGACCTTGGTGCCTACAAGGCTGTTCCTCACTCCTCTCACTCTCCCAGCCGTTGTGTGGCACAGAGTTCTTTTTCTCTGTCTTAAATCTGCTCTCACAGAGGCACAAACAACATCACTTATTGGCTCAGCTCTGGTCAGCAGTGGGGCCCTTACCTAACATGGGGCAGCTTCTAGATCCTTCTCACAGAAGCCACCCCTATGGCCCCCTGCTACCAAAACCTTGCCACGTAAACCCACTGTACTCACGTAGTAAATACATTTGGTTTTGCATAACTGCAGACTATTATACCACTACGAGGTATGTACACGCTACTTAATGGTTGCTCACTAACAGCACTGGTCTCCCATAATGATTTTTTCCAACCAGTCTCTTAGAAGGAATAATTTGAGAAGTGAAAGTATGTTAAAAATGAAGTCACTTTGCGATAGCATCCAGGAGACATAGGTTAGTTTTTCTCTCTTCAATGATTTTATAACAATGAAGTGCATGCAAACGTACTGTCTTTTTCTTACTGAAGGAAAGTACATTCACCAAGTCTTGATCGGAAGCAATATATAAATAAATAGCATATTTAAATAATTTTACATTTTACGAAATACTTCATTTTGCTAACATTTATGATTTTGTCAGCACAAAACTTTTGCTTAACTTATAAGAAGGGGGAAAAGTCAAGATTTTTAACTACTCATGAGATTATGTTGTTGCTAGAATTATTCAAGCTAAATGAAGCAGTAGTTGTTGCAATGCTAAACAAACAAACCTCTCTCTCCTATTACTAGCAGAAATAGCTTTCATTTTATTGCTGCTAGAATATTGCTATCAATTTCTACAGTTTTCTGTACAACACCTTATGCAAACCATCTACTGAGATTTACATATTTATACATCTTAAAAAAAAAACAGCTTATCATCAGGACAAGTAAAATACCTTGTATGTACATAGTAATGAAATACAAGAACTGTAGCTAGGGAATCTCCACAACTCAGGCAGAAGCTGAGCTTAGGGAAAACGAATGTGCTTGGAGGTGCAGGATACTGGCTCAGGCCAACTGACGAGCCAGACTGCATGAGGGGCTGCCCATGTGGGTGGGTAGCAGGAGACTGGTAGGGTCAGAATGCCTGAGGAACTGGAAAATAACTTCTTGCAGATAGGCTTAGCGCTGCAAACTGCAGGAGAAAGGGAAGGAGACTAGTCACAAGGCTACAGCCTCCTTACACCTGCATGTCAGCAGAGGCAAAGCAGGGCCTCAGGTGGGTGAAAAGCCCAGCTGGTGCTGTTGTCCTATGCCCTGATGGGGACCACAGCACCAGCAGCCTGCAGGGAAGCAGCCCTGCTAAAACTTGTTCAGATTTATTCAGGAAGCTCAAATTCACTTTTCTGCTACATCAGTTTTCAGTTTTAGACTTTTCCATCACTAGCTGTCCCCAAAGTTCAAAAAAAAACTTCATTTGCACATATATCCTATTCAATCAAAATGCAAACAGCCCCTTATATACATAATCGGTTACTTCTGTGATCATCTACCTGGCTGACATCACACAAACAGAAGATCAGCGCTTTTATACATATGGATCCTCTAATGTATTTCTTTAAGGCTACTCTTTCTAAGTCATTTCAACTGATTCAGTTGGGCAAGCAGAAACAGCTGCTGTGGACAAAGCAAGCTCCAGACCTCTTGCTTGCTTTCTGGAGCAACATAAGACCAAACCAGAACCCAGGGAGAATAAAAAGCCCACCAGATCTACTACTATGTTTATTTTAAAAGAAATATAGCAGCAAGATATTCTTTACAAGAACGGGCAGACTAAAGGGAATTGGCGTTGCTCTCACAGGGCCCCACCTGAGGTGGGCGGGAAAGCGTGAGGTGCAGCAGGGGCTCGCGTGGGCCGCCCTCCATTTTGAGCAACGTGGCTTCAGCAAAGCCGAAGGAAATACCTGGAAGGGCTCGGTGCCTGTGGCCGGTGCAGGGCTGTGCTGACGCTTCTAGCAGCCCTCCTCTTCAGGATGGCACCCGAGTGGTCTCGGTGAGGGGAAAATCCCACCGCCCGTGCCACGCCTGCCTCAGGTGAAGAGCCGCCCTCGTGGCCGCTGTCGGCTGAGGAGAAAGAGGGTGGGGCGGGGAGGGAGGGAGGCTGCCCTCGTGCCTCTTCCCTCCATGACCCTGGGGGACGCGATGCTTTGTGGTGCTGCTGCTAGCCTGAGGAAGCTGTGTGGAAAGCTCCCGTTTTATTTACCCCCTTGTGTCAGCTGCTTACTGTTTCCCCCTCTTCGGGGCTGTGGTGACTTTTTAGGGGCTGTTTCAGGAAAAGTTTGGGAAAGGAACGTGCTTTTCCTCAGTAACCAGATGTAGGAGCAACACAGCGGTTTAGGGTGGCGATATTTCAGTCTTCTTTAGGAGCTCCTGGTTTAGAAGAGAATGAGGAGTTGCTGGAAGTCTTCTGAGGAGGATGCTGCCCACCACTCAGATGAGGAAGAAGGTCCCTGTGGAGAAATAAGGTGTGTGCTAAGTGAAGAAGACGACAGTTAGAGACAGGGCATTTCACGGGGGGGGGGGGGGGGGGGGGCTGCCTGCTGTCATGGCCCGTTTATGAGTGCCTACAGCAAACTTCCCTAAATCAAAAATATCTATGCGGTTCTTTACTGTCAGCTGCCATGTATATAAAATTAATTATTGTGACACAATAAAGTGGAGGTCACAAAACTGCAAAGTAACGGGAAAGAGCAAATTGGAAACCATTAGCTTAGCTTATGAAGGACTGTATTCAAACCATAGGAAGGGTGACTAACGTGGTGTAATTTTGGATCAAGAATGCACTAGGTTGATCTCTTTAATAGTTTTTATGGTCTGTGAAGTCTATAACTTAAACCATTTAAATTTATTTGAGCATGTTATTATTCAAAAGCAGAGAAGTTATGCTAATAAGATTATTGTTATATTTAAAATGGTGTTAATTTGAGGCTTCTAAGAGTACAGCTCAAATGTTATGTTCTCATTAGTCACACGGTAGAGCATGACATAAAGCAGGTACTTCGTCATTGTTAGAAACAAAATGCCTTGAATGAACAATAGGTTACACACTTTTCCGTTAGGGGAGGGGACACACTTGTCAGCAAAACAAAGTGGCTCATAAGAAAACATCAGTGACTAAAAATAAGAATGGAAAGTTGTTGCCTGTAGAAGTAGAAGGGGGGAAAACTTGACCCAGCTGCATTGTTATTTGCTGGATACGCTTTGAAGCTATTTTGTAGTGTTACTTTTAGCAAAGAGTTTCTGTTCTTAGACTGGGTTTTCTTTGGGGAAATACATGACAGAAGAAAAGTAGAAGACACCTATGTCCTTTATTCATGGATTATTTCATTAATATCTTAGCCTTTTCTTCCTCATGATAAAATGTCATATGTACAAATGCAATTTGGAATATTTATACTTAATAATTGGAAAAGCAATACTATAATTAATCTTCCTTCTAATTTAGCCATAGAGAGGTTTTTAATGGTTCTATAATGACACCTTGAGGAAAACATATAATTAAAATGTAAAACTGCTTTTGAACCTCAGAAAAAGAGTGGAAGTGTGCTTTTACTTTGTATTTAAGACTGATTTCCTGTATAGGCATTGTTTAGGTGTGGATAAATGTAACTTTTTTTTTTTTTAAAAAAAAAAAAAAGCAAATGTGTGATAAAGTACGTTTTGAAAACATTTGATGCATCTGCTTGGCTTAATAATAGATAGGTAAATTGTTGTGAACTGTGTCGTCTTCCAAAGACCTTCAATAGCTGTCAGTTTCCCTGGATGGAAAATAGTTTTGATCAGGAAGCTTGTGCTTACGGAACTGCACTATTGTTTACCTTGTTACTCTTGATTGTAAGAATAAAAACTGGATCTCTGTTATCCATGAGATGTTGTGTTTAAATAAAATAGATAAATAAATAGATCCAGATAGATTAACAGATGAAACATTTCCCCCCTTTATTTTCATACCATGTCTCTCTTGAAAATGGTATTTCATGACTGTTGTCTTCCTTTGGCTGCCACTTTGGATTAATTATCTAGCAGTTGTTAAATAGACCTAAATCAGTTCATCAGAACAATCTCAGCTTTCATATATTTTAGCAAGCTAGTTTCTATTTCTGGACAGTCTTGAAAGGAATGGAATATCTTTGTTCAGAATATTTTAGGAAGGTTATTTTTATCATTTAATTTGGTACAGTCGTTTTATTATATTTCTTTTTTTTGGGGGGGGGGGTGTCTTGAACTTGACTTTTTCTCCAAACTATGTGAGTAGTGCACTTAACCCTTGAATAAAACTTAAGGGTAGTTCTTTTAAACAGGTTCCACCTGTTAGACCATGTTCCACCATGATTTAGAATAATTCAAGTGCTGAAATTTATTATTTCACTTGTGAATATTGATGGCTTTCTCCTTGACAGGTGGTATGGATAATATCCCCTTAACATCAATAGTTCAAATGACATTTTCTGGCTGTCTCACTGATAAAAATGTAAAAAATATGCTTTAAAATCAACTCTCTTCATATGTTCTGTCATGCATATTAAAGTGTATATACCTGCAGATTACCGAATTATTGTTAATTTGAAACATCTTTTTGTAATAATACTTCAGCTAAACTGCACGTTAATCAGAACTTGCACTTGCAGATAGTGTATGTTCAAGTTTCTTGGATTGTTATTTTTGAGGTAAAGGTGCTAGATAGCATCTAGAAACTTGTCTTAGACGTGAGAATTTAAAGCTGTTATTTGTGCAGAAGGCTATTTTGGATTCTATGAATGGGAAAATGGTTCACTGTGAAGCAAATCTTAGTGTCACATGAGCAACTACTGTTGATAGTATTTCAAGTACGGTTCTGAGAATAAGGCATCCAGACTGAGATTGCATCACAAGACTCAGACTGAGAACAATTTGAGTTTTCATGTGGTGGGTAATTTTTTAGGCTCTGAAAACTGTAGTATCTAGGGAGAGTGGAATGAATAGAAAGCTTCAACCTGAATTATAAATTTTCTTGCCTTTGTGAATACAACTTCTGTACTTCAGTGTGATCGCTGCTCCTCTATCTGTAACGATAGCCGTATAGATTAGACAGAGACGTAAGTACTGAGGAAAAGGACTTTAGCGCAATTTATAATTGTCTTATTCAAGTTCTTTGAAGGCATCCTGTCAGAACAGCTAGAAAGCTGAAAAAAAAAAAAAAAAAAAAGAATCTATTTGAGCTGAATTGATGTAGCATGTATGTTGATTGCAATCAAAAGAAGTTTGTGGCTAGCATATATTAAATGGGAAATGATTTAATGTAACCTGTTTTTGTCAGTAACAGTAGACTTGAATTCTGTTGAGCAGCTTATTGGATGTGCAAAGACTGGCATTCTTACTGCTTTTAATGTTTGGAGCACTTTATCCTGAAAGGATAAAATTGCTTTTAGTATGTAGTGTGAGTTGTTTGTTTGTTTGTTTTTGTGGAAGTAGACTTTCTAAAATCATTTTGTTGCAATTACTTTTTCATTTACAGCCTTTATTGTTGGAGAATTTGCACGGGGAGCAAAAGAAATAACATATTTAATGCCTGGCAGTAAAGCTGAAATCAGAATTGTCAAAGATGGAGCTTTTAATGTCAGAGTGACTGCCAAAAAAGGATTATTGAGAAGCTGGATGGTCTGACTATGTGTCCATTACAAGCCTCTACAAACATAGTGATGGCATCTGTAGTATAATTTGTGACTACTGTAGCTGTGCTGACAAAAACTGCTTGCCTATACACTTGTACAACCCAAAATAGGGTTGTGATGATGTGGCTAATCATAGTTCTTTAATCTGCGTTAAATGAATGATTGTCAGACAGATCAAGATGAGGTGATATGACATGAGCAAAGCCCAATAATTTGAATGCCAGAAACTATATTATTAACTATCTAATGTTAACAGCTTTGAGATGTTCTTTTTTATATATGCTGACGTGCATGTGCTTTAGGTAATGCTGCAATTCTATTTGCAGTAATACTACTGTAATTCTAAAAAGGGAGGAAAATTGTCGATGGAACTAGATTGCCTCTATTTTGATTTAGTGTTGGTAGTGATGCAACTTTTGTGTAACTCTTGTGATGCTCTGATGCCAAATTAAGGTGACACTGTGGTTGCTATCCTGCCTTCTGCTTTCATTACAATGAGTTTTGAAATAGAGTTTTTAAATAAAAGAAGAAGTTTGAACACATTATTCAAGGGAACTTATGAATCCTAGAAAATGCTACTTTTCTAACCCACAGTTAAGTTAAAATCTTGGCTATATCAATTACAGATATTTATTCAAGTACTTCAGCTTCTTATACGTGACATATAAGAGGCAACTGCAGATTATTTTTTCCCTGTGATTTTGGGGCAGATTGATTTCTCCTGTAGTATCTCTTTTAAACTCTGCTGAGGTACTCCATGGTCATGAAAATATTCAGAACCTGAGACCTTGTCCGCACAGATAACGGTGATTAAAGTTTATGCAACACTTTCCTTACTTTGCTAGGTATTTACAGCATACATTGTCTGGAATCTTGCAGATAGGTGTTCTTGAGTGCACTAAAACACTAGGACGGTGCAAAGTGGGTTATGTGCTGTCTAGTCTTTCAATAGTTCACAGCCCTAACTGGTCCATGCTAGGCAAATCCTTAGTAAATAACAAGAACATGAGTAATAAAATGTCTTGACATACTGAGTTAGCATCATTATATTTTATGATTGGCATTAACTTCACTAAAATATATCTTACAGAAGAATGCAGTTTCCTTAAAGAATAAAAAATAGGCCTTTTCTTGTTTTTGTTTTTATCCCATTAGATATTCTAACATGGCTAGAGAAGCAGTTGAAAAAAATGCTGCTGAATCACACTGGAGTCTCTATTTTCAAACACAGACTGCATACAAAACAGGGTAATAGAAGAAAGCGAGCCCTACTTATAATGCATGCTCAATTAAAAATGTCAAAACATACCCAGTCTTTTAAGAGTTTATATAAAATAATTTGCTTTTAATATGTATAGTTACTAACAAGCAGTACATAAGCCTTAAGTCTTTAAGAAATATTTTTCCAAGCATGATTACAGGAAAATTCTTAATACGAAGATGGTACTTAACAGAACTGTCAATTCCAATGATAAACGATCATTTAACACCCAATTTCTTGTGCATTTAATATGCAGAAAAACAATTATAATTCTTAATTAAAAGACCAGTATGTAAAAAAGCATTTTCTAATGTAGTTACTAATTTCCTTTAAGGAAACTTCTATATACATCTACATTCTCCAGAACTTGCGTAGAGCTGTGTTGCAGATAAGTCTTTTTCAGGGGAAAAAAGTGTTTGGTTTTAAAGTTGCTCTTTCAACAAGGTTAAATTAAGCTTGACTATGCTTGTGGGTTGCATTGCATTAAGGAACTTGTTCATTTTATTTTCGTTATGGTATAAAGCCAATAAAGGTCAATCCAGTGGTTGCACGTGATGTAGGGGTTTGAGTCAATTTCTAAGTTGTCTTGTCCTACCTCTCTTAATTTGTCTTATGCCAGGTAAGATTTATGGCCTGTTGGATATTCCAATGGTATTTTCTTGCATAATGTATACCTTTAATTTACAGCTTCTCAGAATTGCAACCTTGATAGCTTTATAAAGAAGGTTAAAATGTCAATAGTCCCATGTTTATGAGAACTTGCTTGAAAGCTGCATCTCAAACTTAAACAATACACCAGAAAACATTATTCCTTTCCAGACTATGCTGGCCGACTGTTCAGGTTGTTTTAGAAACCTAAGTTAGCTCGTATTTTTTAAGGATGAATGGTATTACTTTGGGATATTACCATTCTGTATATAACTCGCAAGTAGTGCACGGTGTTTTATCAAAATAGACCTCTGTCCATGGTCTGCTTCAGCTTTCTTTGGTGCATGTAAATGGGACAAATGAATTATTTACAATCTTTCTAGCTATAAATATTACTATTTGAGTCTTAATTTAAAAACATGTGCACAGAAGCGCAAGTCAAATGCTATAAATTTTCTGAGAGACAGGGATAAAATACATTGGATATGAAAGACTGCATATGTTCAGAGGCACTTCTGGTCCATTAAGCTGATGCCTCCAGGGACTGCTATAAATTGCTGATTTTTAGCTAATCATTTTATCTTGTTCATATGTAACATGAAAGAGGAATTTCCTTCACAGGAATGTAAATTATGATTTTAATTTCTTTCTTCCTTACCTCCCTCAGTCATAACGTGAAAGTATTTTAGAAATTCAAACTCTACAGTTGCAAGATAATTTCAGTGTGTTTGCAAGAAGAGAGGATTGCATACATTGACTTCTTTGTTTTGTCTCCCCTCCCACTCCCTATAAAATGGAATTCATTTGAAGAAAAACAAAAACTGAGGAGGGAGAATGGGCGTGTGTTTGTTTTGTTTAGCAAAAAATCTTGAACACGATTGTATTAATGAAAATAGTCTTGCATGTCCGCCAGTTGCTCTCAGTTTCACAAGTTTACAATATAAAGAACTCCAATTGAAATTATTCCTTCACATAATCATGTGAGCAAAACTCCATTGTGCTCAAGGCAGAATGCATGTATAAGTCCTACTAAAATGGACATGAAGGCTTACATGGGTAGGGGAAGAATTCTAAGTCCTGAGCAACCCAGAACTTCCCATTTTACCCAATTCCTTAATGACAGCCTCAGTAAGTTGACATCTATCATGCTAATGCTTGAAAAACAGAATTGGAAGATGACCTGAAATTTGAAATTTAATCTCAGCATCTGAACAAGGAAAACTGTTTTTAAATTTTATCAATTCTGTTTTGCAAAAGTATGTCTTTAACTGAAACCAAAGGAAAAGGTTCAGAGACGAAAATAGCAGTTAATACCCTTCTAAGAGGAGCTGGACACTTAGAATTCATGCTTACACCTTTTAAAAGACTTTTTTTCCATAGTTTTGAGTTAATTTTCTATAAATTTACTGTAATTCACTCATTAAAATACTTGTCTGAAATGATGTGTCTCTAATATGATGGCACTGCTTTTGTGTGTCCAGATATAGCAGAGGTCTAGAGAATTAAAAATGAAAGTCTCTTCTGAAATATTGAAGTGTTACAAACTGAACTACCAGACTGTGCCTTGCTGTCTTCTGCATTAACTGTTTCACTGCAACATCTGTTCACAGTATGCTACCAAGACTAACTCCTGTATGTGAAGAGCCAGATCTCGTTTCTTTTGATATTGGCAGGTGAATCTGCCACTGACCTTATGTGACAATTTCTTGTTTGGTTGGTTTTTAAACTCCAGTTTACAAGTAGATTGAAATAGCATATGAGAACCTGATGAGCATTCTGGAACAGTGAAAACTAGCAGTAGACTGATCATATCTTTAGAAATAATACTCAAGTTTTTAAGAAAATAACATAGTCAAAGTAAGATGCAAGCCATTCCAGGCTGTGTCAACATACATTTAGTCTGAGTTAGAGTGGAATCAACTCACAAATGATTCTTCGAGTTTCCAGGATGCTGATGCAATCTGGATTGATGTTTCCAATTGATGTTACATCAAAACATCTTAAGGAAAAGATTTTGATCTCAAGGATATGAAAGACTGGCACCAGTGAGTTGATAAGGTTTGTGTAGGGCAACTAGACTCTATTTTGACACAACACAAAATTGAACATAAAATTGAAGAATTACTGGAAAGCAGTTTTCCAGAGTAAAGTAAATTTGTCAGAACAATTGAGAAAAGTACACCTGTTAGATACTAATGTATGAACTCTGAGTGGCAGACCACCCTCAGTGCACAGCACTCTGTACTTCTGAAACTGCTTTGTTGAAGTTCAATAGGCCTGGAGATGAACTGCTCTTAAGTTGGTATGCCACTGGTGATTCATTTTGAGTTTTAGCCCAAGTTAAACAGTATTTCATGTGTTATCAGTTTTTACTCATCTGAGTTGTCTTTCAAAATCTCATTACTTTTCTTTAATCACACTTTAAAGCAGCTGCACTGTAACATATTGTAAAGGAAACAAACTTACAGCGTGGCAGCCTTTGGTTTTCTTCTCCTTCTACCCACCGTTTAAGTTACCTTACCCCAGGGAAACCTCTAAAACATGTACAGCTGGTTCTGCATCATATCCATGCAGCCACAGAGGCTTGCTGATAGAGACTTTGTCATTCAGCTCATGAAGCATCCTCGGAGGAAGATGTTTGAGCTAAATAGAGCTCAGAACCTGGGTTTTTGGTAGCTGACTGGGCTACGTAATAACTTGCCTGTCCATTGCAAGGGTAGCAAACCTCACCATTAGCCTAGGCAGGAGTGCAGGGGAGGAGGCAGCTGTTGTTGTCAGTCTTGGTACCAGTTAAAGAAAAAAAGGTAGAAAGGAAATTTGTGGCTACAGTCAGTCTGCAAGGTAGGAAGTGGAGAAGGAGCACTGTGGTAGTAGCAGCTGAAACAGTATCGGTCTGATATGCAGGACCTGGGAGCAACAGAGGCCTTTCACTGAAGATGGGACAAAGGCACCAAGGCTTTGCAGTAAAAGCTATGTCTAATGAGATTTCACCAAAGTGAGCATATTGTGTTTGCACTTGTTCATCATGCAATCCTGATGTACTAATCATTTTTCAGATGATTTCATACACGAGTTAGATCCTTCTGAGGGAGGACAATGATGGAAGCCATAGCAATGTCATTAATACAGAAAGCACATGGATGTAACATAATTATTAAAGGATATTCCTTCAAGTCATGGTAAAAAGTCCTTGCAACACTCTACAACTAACATCCTTAATTCATACATTTTTAAAAACGGTAAATCTGCTTTTCTTATGTTTTTCCAGCCCAAAAATGACAACAACAATAATAATGCAATTAGAGAAAAGATGACAGAAAAGAAAGTACCTATCTCTTAAAATGATTATATTCAGGTTGGATCATGTTTGTGAGAAATTCCACATGGTTCTATGAAGCATCCACTGGCGACTGTTAGGCTGCAAATATTAGGAAAGATCTTTGAACAATACTGTTTTCTGGAGAAAATGAGTATGAAAGACAGGTTTAAAATGCCTTCTTCTGTATCTAAGTGAAGTTATATTGGATGTTATAAGGACAAGTTTTATGGCAATATAAACAGCTCTGCTGTATAAAAATGAAGTTTAGTCAATTAAAACATGCTGCTTTTCACAGGTAGGTTGTCTAGATATTGGTCTTAGTTTCTTGCTACGGTTCATAAATCTGGCACCAGTGGGTTTCCCTTCCCTTCCCTTTCCTCATTCTGAACAAGAACAGTGCAACCCAGTAATCCACGATAACATCCTATGCAGCACATCTATTACGAACTGTGCTAAGAGCACCTGGGAAAGCTAGGATCTCCACGCTCGGCATAGGTTATGTACCAGGACTCTTGCAGACACTCAGGGGGGTTGTGTATGAATGAGTTGCTTGAATGGTTTCACTGGTATCTGCCATTTAACAGAGCTCTTAGATGTGTACCACATTGATTTATTAGGTAGAAATCAAAACTGTCTGAGGAAGTAAATGGAAGATCATGAGAACAGTAGGAAGTGAAATAGTAACAGATTTTGTGCTTGTAAAATAAGTTAAAAACACAGAAAAAAATGTGGTCTGTAGATGTAGATTTCATACCATAACTGGAAGGAAGAGCTATTAAAAAGTTTTAAGTGCTGTGACCCCAAACGAGTAAGAATTACCTAGTGCCTGTCATCTCTTCTAAAAGATTGTCGTTGCTTTGTTGTGCTGCCTAAAGCAGTGTAAAGCACACAGATCTGATGTCCATATTGACACATTCCTTACCCGTCTGCTGCAAGGATATACAGCTGCTTCCCTCCTTCTTCAGATTCCTTTTGCTGTCTACTGCTGTGAGTGCTGCTGATTGCAGAGGGAAGATTAAACCACCAGAATCATACCACAACATATATAACTTGTCACTTCAGTGACAGTTTCAGTCCTTCTGTTACTGCAAGTTTAATTTATATGGATTTAATTTATAGGAATCTAGTCTAAAAATGCATTTTTAGAAAGAAAGAAGACTGAAAAGGTCACTAGACAAAAACTTCCTTTTCAATGCATTGTAGATTAACAAGTATGCAAACTTAGAAATGGAGCTGTATTAAGAACAAGGTTTGTAACAGAAGCTTATATATTTTTCCTGAGTTAAATGAACAGGACAAAGACAACAGGCATTTTTTTTTCTCTCTAATTCAATTCAGTTGTACTGCAATGAGGCCAGAGCTTTGGCTGGTGCTCTGCTGAGCACAGTACATGGCCCTGATGCATGGAATTCAAGAATTGTAAAAACTTCATATGATAGTCTATGAAATATTTCAGTTCTATTTTATGAATATGGTCATAGAAACCTAGACGTAAAATCAGGCCTCGCGTTTTGATTGTGTGGTAAATGAAAGGAGGTGAAAAATGACCTTAACAGGGTGTGCTTCTCTTCCCCTGCGGAAAAGAAAAGAATCAAATGGTATTTTCATCCCCTCATTGTCCCATTAGTGGAAGAACACAAATGCTGAGAGAAGACATGATGAGCGCTGCTTGCCTGGAAATGGCTGAAGACCTGCCTGTGAATGGGAATTCCTTGCTTTGCTTTGCTTGTGTGTGTGGCTTTTGTTTCATGTAGTAAACTTTCTTTATTTCAACCCGTGAGTTATTGTGCTTTGACCTTTCCAATTCTATTCTCCCTTCCCATCCGGGGAGAGTAAGCAGCTCTGTGGTACTTAGTTGCCTGCCAGGGTTAAACCACAACGGTAACCTGAAAAGTTAATGAGGTAAGTTTGCTCAACTCTGACTTGTAAACATTAAAATGCAGAATGTGTGTCTGGTACTAACGTGTTTATGGGAACTATATGTATAAGCAATATCATAATTCTATTCTTTGGGGTTTTGGTGCATAACAGCTCCATCTGTATGCCGCGTTTTATTACACTTCAGTAGTATCATAGCAGTCAAATGGTGGAAATGGTGCTTATAAAACTGTTCAGTGTCACTTACTGCAAACCGAGTCCAATACTGTCCAATTGATTAGCAGTGATTATAGTGACTGTTGTGGTTACACAAGGAGGCGGTCTGTCCAGGTCAGAAAAGATCCCATGACAGAAACGTATCCTGTATAGAGCAGGACCAGTTAGGCTACATACGAGCCTTCTCACCATTTCAGTACAGCATCTGCCCGAACTGAAGGAGCCCTATTGCAGGATTTTTAGTGGTCCTAAAGAGAGAAGCCGTGAGCCAGTTTGTCTGTTAAGGATCATCCTCTGGGAATCATGTTTAGAAAGGGAGCACGTCCTCTCAAACAGTCATGTTTTGACTCTCATGGGTAGGTGATTGGGAGGGGCAGGCATTGCTGGCTGGGCATAAACAGATAAAGCACTTGGAAGAGGTAATCAGGATCTTCAAAAGTCTCTGTCCGCTGCTTTAGCCACAAGACAAATCTTTCTCTTATTTCATCTTTATTACTACAAATGCTTGACATATGGTCAAGTTTACAGAAAAGCAATCAACTACCCTCAAGATACTAGTTAGTTTAGCAAGAGTCCAATGTAAATATGTTTTGAAATTTTTTGAAAAACTAGAAGTAAAAAAAAGCCACTAGAAATTTGAAAGGCCCAACTGAATTCTTCTCATCTGTTCAACTACTGAATAATTGCTTAATATTACTACATATTGGCTATTGTTCTGAGGTTTCTTAAGGGATCTCTTTTAGCTTTTTTCTTTAGAAAGCCTCTAACTTCGCAGATTTCAAGGCTGGGATGACTTGCGAGGCTATTTTTTGTGTGTATGTGATTTATCCCATTTCACCAAACTACACTTTTTTTTCCTGCAGTTCACCATCAGGAAATGCCATAAGGAGTTACAATTTGAATATTTTCACTTTTATACACCTTAAAATTTAATTTGTAACTGAATTTTAAAACTTTTCTCACCAAGTCGCGCATTTCTCTGTATTGTCTGTATTGCATTCTCTTGGCCAAGTATTTTTCCAGAACTGGGTAGTGTTCTAGAGGGATTCCTCTTGGTGAAAGTGAAAGGTGAGAAATGTGGGCTGTAAGGCACTAGTAAATATATACATCATTAATGGATATTTTCTCTTGTGCCTTTTGTTTTGTTTCACCTTTTCAGCAAGTGCACTTCTGGTGTAAGGAAAAACAAAGAAACAAACAAAACCAACAAAATAATGTTGGTAGTTCTGTTTGTTGTTGTTGTTGTTGTAGTTGGTGTTTTTTTTTTTTTTGTCTTTTAAGTGAGATATTTGTATATTTCAACATGGATCAGGTTATTAAAACTGTGTTGATTCATTCCAGCTGGGTAAACTTTCTTATTCTTAAAAGTTCTGGACGCTTGCTTATTAGAAAATGTGAATAAGGATTAATTGAACTGCCACTTCTAGAGAAGCTAATAAAAATGAAATAAGCTTCCTATCAGAAAATAAAATTGCCTTTTATTAGAACTGTATTGCAATATGTGTGTGGTAAGTGCAAGAAAAATAGTGTACAATGTTCTGTATAAGGACTGTAGATGTTTGAAGTGTGGATGTGGCACTTAGGGATGTGGTTTAGTGGTAGACTTGGTAGTGTTAGGTTGATGGTTGGGCTTCATGATCCTAAGGGTCTTCTCCAACCCAAATTCTGTGATTCTGATAAGCAGTGGAATGTTTACTTGACACCTATGCAGATAAAATATCCCAGAACAATGATAAGGTTTTAGCAGCAAGTCTGTTCACAATGTATAAGTGTGCTTTTATAGGTTGTATTTGGACACGTTTGTATGGATCTGAACTTCTTGAAGAAATTATAAAAAATGCTACATCTGTACTTACTCTGTAAATTAAACGACTTTTTTGATCATACTCCTTTTTAACTGTCCAAAATGGCAATGTTTTAATGAAATGTACGCAGAATGAATTTTATCATGCATGAAATGGATCTCATTTAGCAACTTACAAAGATATTTTTCCTTGTAGAAAACGAGCATTTTCATTTTGGTGCACATTAGTATCTGGAATTATGGTATCAGTCACTGGGAACTTGTTTTTTTGTCACTTTTGTTTTCAGATGGCCTGCATAGGTTATTATTTCAATGAAAAATTCAAGAGGCTATGGCACAGAGACAAACATAACTCATTCAGTAAATGTCTGGTGTTAGAGAGGTAACTGAAACAAATTAATTTAAACTGCATTGTAAGTGGCCTGTCTTTTAATTTCCAAAAGAGTGAAGTGTACTGTAAGAGTCAGGGGTTTGTTGCTTTAATCTCTCTTGATAATGATTCTAATTAGTGTTGTGATAATTAGATACAGATGGCTTGCAGGTGGGGAATGCTAGGCTTCATCTTTTCTAAATTGCTCAACGTGTCATCTGCTTCACAAATGAAGAAACTCTGAAGGGCCCTGACCAAAAGCCTGTTGATGTAACTGAAAGGCTCTACATGATTTCATAGGCATTTAGAGAAAACCATAAGTTCCACTGTGCTTCTTGAGATTACTATCTATTCTGAGCAACTTGCATAATGGTGCAAACGTTACGTATGAAAGCATTGTCTCGAGGACAAATGGTATTCAGTGTGAGCTGTGTTTATGGAACCTTGCTTGAATTGTACCCCGAGTGGACTTGGCCCATTGAACTAGCCTATCCAAATCCCTCTGCAAAGCCTTTCTTTCCTCAAGCAGATTAAGCAATTCATTAGTCTACTGGCTGTTTTAGTGTGGCCTTTAAAATTCAGTGGTTACGTTGTTTCTTGCTAGTGTGTGTTGGCAGGACCCAGGTCTTTGGCAGTGAAATGACTCCATGTTACCAGAAACAAATATAAAACCAAGTTTCTTCCTTGGATTACTAAGCCCTTATGATTAAGTAATTCCAGTACCCTGTGAAGATGGAGAATGTGGAAGACCTGCCTTCTGGCTTGTACCCTTAGGAACTGCAGTATAGAACAATACAAAACATTCGTACCAGAACTTAGAGAGTGCAGCTCAAGAAATGCATCTCAATACATCCGTTGGGTTTATAGAGACACATGAGCATACAGTAATTTGTTGATGCTTACAGATGAGCATTTGATAAACAATTTCTAGTTATGAGTGGTTTGTGTACAATCCTAGTGTTGAGTTTCGTTTCTCTGCTAAGTTATTTCTTTGTCTTCCCAAATTTTATCTGAAACAATGAAACTGCACAAATAGGTGTACTGCTACTTTTCATGTTTTGTAAGAGCCACTTGTTATTTTCTGATCTTAAATGTACAAGAGTGTTGAGTGCTTTCGGACTTAATCTGTGAACTGAAACTACCTTACTTCTGATGGTTCATATTTTTAATATTGCAAGGCACTTTTGTCCTTGTTTGTGGTTTATATGGGAGATAATTTCACCTTTGTTACAAGCTTGAAATGCTAACACACTGTTGGCACGGGGTAGTTGGATCCAAGGAGAGTCTTGCCCCAAAGTAGTGTTTCTTCCACAAGGCAAAATCCCAACAGATGGACTTATCATTAGGTATTCATATCGTGTCCACCAGGCCTGTAACCTTTGAGTTGAGAACAGAATTCAATTCTGGCTGCAGATAATTTCTTCCTCACAAGGCAGAACTGTGAGATCAAATATCAGAAATCAAAACTTGTCAGATACTTTTCCTCCCTGTATCATTCCTTCTGCCCTCTTGGCTGTCTCAAATAGCATGAAATTATTCAAATTCAGTTGCATTTACACAATCTCATATAAATCAAACATATTAACAATTTCAGAAGCTTAAATAATGCCAGGTATTATTACAATGTAAATAATAGGGAAGCCTTAATCTTGTTCCTTGCTTACCAAGAACGTTGCTGGGCTTGTATGGGACTTTATCTTTTGGTTATCCTGTTAAAATATAAGTTCTTTAAGCTTTGACTCTCTCTTAGGTATAGCTATGGTGGATACATCACTGTGACCATGTTGTAAGGTAGTTCTTCCCAGGTTAGCCAGGTTTGGGGTGTGTATGGTTTACTTGTCTATCTCATCTTAATTGTTGCAGCTAGAAACTCCCTGTGAGCTATTTGAATATTTGTTCAGCATCTTGAAACAGTTCGTAGGTTGCACCGGTCCTGCAGCTGCTTTGCTACTGGTGTCTAAGCAACCCAGTTCAAAAGTAGCTTGGGTAGACATTCTGCTGTGGCGTAGTCACAGCCTTGTAACCACTCAATTAAGCATTCCATTTAACAAATCTTTCAGCTTATCAATGTGTTTCTTATTGTTGTGTACTTAAATAGCAGGGATATTCTAGGCTTAAGTAGATGGAAGGTTTGGGCTTTTAAATAAAGTTTCAGCATTTCTTCTTGTAGGACAAATGTCAGGTTACATTGTGGGTTTGTTTGCAACAAATTTCAGGGGGCAATTTCTTCATTCCTTTGATACAGACAAGACTAGTGTAATTTCCCTAGCTGGGGTTGTATGTGTTATTTGAGATGCAGATATTATAGATCTTTATAAATGCTGAAATATTTTTCTTATTCCTTTATGCCTTAGTTAGTTTTTATTTTCTATTTATATTATATTATCACCCATTGTTTTCCATGTACTTCCTCATTTCTATCGAGTTCATCAAGCACATAATACTATTCAAGGTCCTAGAAAACAAAAACAAAACTACCAACACCACCAAAAAGTTTAACTGTTTTTAAAGCATTCTGCACAATGCGATAAGGTGGTCTGGAAAGATACCATTATCCTTGGAAAATTTAGAAGCTTAAAAGTAAGCTTTAATTTGGAAGGAGTTTAAACCTAATCTATTTTATCCTGTTTTAAACTTCACTGTGCAGCTGCCTGATCAGCTGTGGCCTGATGATCCCTGAGAGGCACACTGCTGTGTGATGGACCGTATTTCCATCTTTTCCTTGACTCTCCTCATTCTCTTTAGAACGCTTTGTTCCAAGGGACTCGAGAGCTGTTCTTTTATTTTGGAGTGAATGTGCCTCTCTTTGGACTCCCACACAGGAAATGGACAT
This sequence comes from Oxyura jamaicensis, assembly GCF_011077185.1. NCBI lineage: Eukaryota > Metazoa > Chordata > Aves > Anseriformes > Anatidae > Oxyura > Oxyura jamaicensis. The sequence goes on along the minus strand of NC_048903.1, from coordinate 7,334,146 downwards.
TAGAGGATCTAACATAGTGATGTCAAGAAACCTGTAAACCTCCTAATTAGGCATGCCCTAAGTGTGAAACAATGAAATTTGGGGTTCTGCCCACCTCCAGGGAGCAGACAGAGAGAAGCTGCTGTTTTGTCAGTTCATTATCACCCGGTGCACTGAATAGGAAAAATCTGTTGATGTCACCCGGTTGCTATAGCAATGCCGGCCTTGCTTATCACTGTTCCTCTGGCAACAATCCCTTCCTTTCTGCTGTATTAACACTCTTTGTTGCTATAAAATTCCTTCATTGTGTTTTATACATTTGCAGCTCGTAGTGGGTCAGAGTTAGATGCAGACTTGGTATCTTCCTAATGCTGAGTAGCATTTGGGCTTTGTCATTTCACACTGATTTTGGTAGGCTTTGAAACGGGAGAAAAACAATTTAGGAGGCTATAGAGGCATGGCCTCTACCATGTCCTAGAGACATGGTAGAAAAGTTGTAGAAATGAAATTCCATTCTATAAGGCCTAGGATTTGTTTGAGAATTACCTGGGTTCCCATTGGCTGCTCTCCCCCTTCTTTTCTTCAGAGCTGCTTCCCAGTCCGTCTCCAGCTATGTTATTGCACGGAGTTATTCCATTCTCTGTAAAAGATTGTATTTGGTTTTGTTGTGCTTCACGAGGTTCTTGTCATCATTTCTCCAGCCTGCCCAGGTTCTTCTCAGTAGCAGCCCTGCCCTCTGGTATATTGACTGCTCCCCCTACCTGGTGGTCATGAACGTGTGCAGAGAGTGCCCTTTGTACAGTCATCCAGGTTGTTAATGAGGGCATTAACAGATCCCTGAGAGAAGCCATTTGCTACTGGCTGCCAGCTGCCTGGCACATTCAGCCTGGCAGTCTAGCCAGTTTTCCCCATATCATATTGTCCATATACCCAACTGTTATGTCACCGGTTTGGTGATACAGAAACTGTAGAAGGAGTATCTAAAGTTAAGATAAATGACTTTCACTGCCCTTGCCTTCCTTGTTCACAGCACCTGTCACCTCTCTATGCTAAGCAATGAATTTGATCAGACCCTTGGTAAATCCAGGTTAACTGCCCCAGTTATGTTCATTTTCATGTATTTAGAAATTGCTTCTAAGAAGATTTGCTCCGAACCCCTTCCAGGGTCTGAGGTTAGGCTGATTAGTCTGCAGTTAGCTCGTCTTCTACCCTTAGAGATGGGTAACAGGTCTTTTTCATGTAGAGCTTCTACCCTAGTTGTTCCATCAATCATTCGCATTGACCAATTTTGTAGTACATTCCAGGTAGCTTATGCCCAGCAGATACCAAGGTAGGTAAAATTGTCTGCAGTAGCAGGGCATGGGATTGTGAGGCTTTTTAGGACTGCTTTAAGATGTATATTTACACCCTAAATGCCTTACCTTTTAGGGACAAACAACATAACAGAACTAGAAAAAAGAGAAGGTGGGATCAGTTTGTTTCTCCTCCAATCTCTACTTAATTTTGGTTGCAGTGGACGACCTTATTCAAGTACTCATAGAAGGAGTTGGGGGTGAGGAAGGAAAATAAGTTACTGTTTTGAGTGTAAATAGAGTTAATACCAACCTAGAATGTTCAGAACAAGTTAAAGATGTTTCCATGAGTATTAATTTGATAACACTATTACATAACTGAGTATTAATATGAAATTTTATTTATTCTTAATATTTAACAGATTTGGTAATTCAAGAAAAGGTAAAGATTTTTTGGTATTCTTGGTATTGGCTACTTTGATTGTCTCTTGACAAATACCCTCAATTTTTTTATCTCAGAGTTATGGATGACTGACCTTTGTCAGCATTCCTGTTCATTTCAACGAAAATTGTCATCCAGTGTCCTGCAGGTAGAATTAGGTTATGCAATGTGTTACGTATCTGCAGAGACAGGCATTTTTATGTTCAAATAATGTAGTGCAATAGTAACTGTTGAAGAAGAAAGGACTTTCTGAGGCTCTTAGTTACAACTCTTACATTAGCTCTTTTCAGATTTATGGATTGATGGATGCTGCATGTTTATGCCTTGTGTCAGCACCGGAGCAGTTTATCATGTAACGCTTATCTCACTGAAGAGTAATACGCGCTCTCTATATTAGGTCATTTTTGAAACCCTTGCAAATAAAAAAAAATGTACATTGAATTTCTAAAGACAAATTTGAAGGAGCTTCAAAATTGATTACTCCCTTTAGACAAAGTAACTTCTTTATCTTTTTTATTATTATTGCTGTCTGTGATGCTTGGGTGTTCTGTCATTGTCTGTATAATCCTTAGGGCCTGAACGATGGTATAAAGAAAGAGATATGGAAGGAATCAACAAGGTTGATATTAGTGTGTGTTGTTTGTTTTGTTTTAATGGAATATATATTTGCTATCAGTGTGTTTCCTGATATTGGTATATTTGTTTTTGAGCTGAATTTTAGATTTCATGGAATTTAACTGCATTAGAATTCTTGTTCAAATAGGTAAGTAGCAGCTCAGGTTCTACAAAAATAAAGGTAACAAACAACATGGTCACACAATGTTTTTGATGCTTTTGGTTTATAAAGCCATAATGAGCATCTGAGCTCATTCAGCTACTTACTGGAGGGATCTATATCATTTTTATCTGCTTCAGTATGTCGTGAGAAGAAGTGGACTGCATTTTTCCACATTTCATTAAAGAATTAGAAATTTCCAAGAAACTAGTTAAATGCAGGTGGGGTAATTCTTGGTGACAATCTAATTTATTTTTTTAACTTCTTAGGTATTCCTGCATTCTTGTCTCTTTTCTGTTACTGGTTTTTCATCACTGATGTTGGATGAGATGTTTAGGATATGTTTGTTATCCAATTGCAAGAGCTATTTCGTGTTATGTTTCAACCAGTAGTCGAAGCCTGTCTGGAGACAATTTCTTGTATTGCGTGCTAGATGGTGTTCTGTTCAGGAAGGGTGCTTGGCACTGTGCTGAAGGGCTGTTAGTGAGAAAAGCCTACAGCTGTGGTCCTAGTATTTTCATATACCCATTTTCACCGACAATGATCACTTATTTATTGGCCCCAGGGGATTTACCAGAGGAGACAGGGCAGCTCAATCCTGTCAAGTAAAACACTTAAAGTTGATGGCTTACCAAATGAAATAAGCTGTCACCCATGTCATGAGGAGCCCTGAGAGAAACAGAGGAGGTATCTGAGTTTGAAACATTAATTGGAGGCTTGATGTCAAAGGAAATGTAAGATTAGGCCAAGGAGAATGATCTCTGGTTTCCAGGGTTCCTCTTTTTTTTTTTTTTTTTTCCCTGCCATCATCTAACTGTTGCTTGTTACATTTTGTGACCCTTGTGTATTAGTCATTGCTCTTGAGAGGAGATGAGATGGGAAAGGAAATAATAGTTGAGAAGCAATCAGAAGTTACAGTTCTAAATAGCAGTCTCGACACTTTGTCAGTACAAGGTAGTTCTACAAATTACCAACACTTCCTGATCAGAGCACTGTTCATAATGCAACAGATGAGTCACTTCAGGCTCACAAGCTAGTGATCAGCTTCCAGTGCACAATGGTCTCTGTAATTTGGTATACATCTGCTCCATTACATTGCTAATTACAAGTTATCCCATGTCTGTTCAGTTCCTTGTCCTGTGGCAAAACTTCTGAATGTAAACAACATCTTACAGGAGAACTCAATGAACCAATCACTGCTCTACTCCCTCCGTTCTTACCAGGTGGGATTAAAAGTTGTAGTAGAGAATTTAAGTTATAGGTAAAAACATAATTTAGAACTGTATTTTATTTAAATACGTGTTATCAGAAGTGTCTGGTTTACTTATTTGAGCAATGGTAATATTGGTAGTAGTTAAGCAAATTTATCATATGAATATACAAGTTCTTCTGTTCAGTATTCCTGCCGTGTTTGGCACCGTGCCTGAGCATATCTTCATATACCACCCTGGTCTATGTTCCTGCCCCATCAGTTGGTAGTTGGTCTTTGTGTAGAAAATCTTGGGTTGACGTTTTGGAAAATACTTCTGCCAGGTAGCTCCTTGCTGTTAAGTTAGCCAAGCGGTTTTCATAGGCTTGCTTTATAACCAGCATAGAAGGTGGAGATGATCTTTTGGATGGTGACTAAGAGCTTGGTTCAGGCTTCCTCTCTGGAGGATCCTCTGATCCCTGAATACTGCAGGATTCTAGGGAGACTGGCTAGCCAAATGAAGTGCCTAAATAGTGTAATGGGAGTATTTTCTTTTATATTGCATGTAAGGCCTGAAAGCATCTTAAAACCTCACTTGGCCGTGGGAACAGCCTCTGAAATGTGGATGAGATCTCTCTGGTGAAAGGAAATGGAGGTGTGAAATATGCTTGCTGTCTGGGGATATAGCCAGTGGTGAACGATGTATGCAACTTAAACCTTTTTTCCCCAAAGTAATTGGACCATTCTCCAGAATGGTTATCTAAATTAATGACCGTGTTCCTCAAGGCAGAGGAATTGCATTCCACAATTAGTTACTCATGCCTTCCATGTATTTTCCAGCCGTTAAGTTGAGACAGATGAATTTTTAGTTGCTCTGTATAAATACAGTAAAATTACAATGTCTGAGAATGCTGTAGTGAGTCACCAAGATGACACTTGACTGTTACTGTATATTTTAGACCATATCCTGCTACTTTAAATCTGTAGTTAAAGAAGCAAAATCACAACATACCTGTTGAAATAAATGAGTTGTGTGATTCTGTGACACCTGAAGTCGAGACAATTAATTTCTGGCACATCACATACAGAGTTTGTGCATCTGCTATTTAAAATGTTTGGAGGAGACTGCATATAGGAAGTTTAGTAGTGTTGCTTTTTAATACATGCTAAATGTATTTAGCATTGGGGAGGTGGGGGGTGGGGGGATTAAAAAGCAGAAAAAGGAAAGTTACCATATATAAATTGCCAAGGCTTTCCACCAGGTAACCAAGAAATGTATTAAAAATGCTAGGTTTGCTGATGGAAATATGGGTGTCTTCAGACAATAATAGCTAGTGTCAAGTAAATCAAATACTTTCAAACATCATAGGAATAATCAATGAACATTTTGAAGTTTGTGGGACAAAGGTAGTGTTCAAAATTTGTCTGTAAACTTAAGCATGTATTTTTGTCAGTGTGCTAATTCTAAAAGAATATTTCCAATCAAAATAAGACCTTAAAATTATGTAGTCTTGGTTCTTGTTTACATTAAGCTGTTCAGTCAGAGTGAATGCAAGTACTATGGACTGATCTATTCAGAGAGAGTTTTTAGTGATCATTTTGAAGTCTTTGTTTATTGTGCTTGTGGTCAGCTCTTCATTGATTGGGTTAATTTGGGAGATCAATAAGGGCATTAATCAACAGCATTCTACTTTCTTCCAAATCAGTCTTGCTGTAGAAATAGTCCCAATCTATGACCACTCAAATCTCCGTACAATGGTGCAGTGCCAGAATTGCACAACATAAGAAAAGCTGTGTTAGCCAATTTGGGAGTTTGCCTTCCTTCTGAGTATTCACCTACGTACAGTGGCGTGTCTACCAGTTACTGATCATTACTGTCACTGATTATCTCTCTGCTATTGATGTAATGACATTTCTGCAATCTCTTAAATCTCTTAAAAACAAACAAACAAAAAAACAACCCAACAACAAAAAGTTTTTCATTGGCCTCATCCTGCGGCAGATCTTAAGTTTGATAGTGTATTTGGTTTGAAATCTTACAGGGCTCTCTAAACTAGTTTCAGTTCTATTTGTATCACTTCTAGAACTTTGTGTTGAGTCTTTTTTTATGGTAAAGGTCTAAATTGAAAAAGAATACCTTTCATCTATATGCATATGCTCTGTGTGTTGTCTATATGCTTGTGTGCTCCATGGTGCAGTGGAGAATTCAGAGAATAACTCAAAGGAGAATTAAAAATAAAATAAAAAATAAAATAATTAAAAAAAAAAAACACTTCTGTTTTTGTGCTGAACCTCCCACGTAGCAGGAAATTGGTTTTAAAACTATTGAAGTATTTTAACTTAGATTCAAGTTTGATCACTTGACTGGGTTTTGTTTCAAACCTTGTTGCTGACCTGCTGTTTCAATTTAGCACATAATCTAAAATGTTGTTTAGAAAATATAGCAGTTTTCCATCTGCTGCTCTCATAGCATACTTTATAGTTCCATCACCTACTTAATATCTTTTAGAGAAAAGTAGTTGCCTGCAATCTTTTCTGTTGCCAATGTTTTCCATAGAATCTGCTTGGGTTTCTTCTTCTATTAGGATTTATAAGAAATGGGAGATTATCCCAAAGTTTGTGGCCATTGCCATTTTCAAATCTACGTACTGGTCAAGGAAAAGTAATGTTGAATGCTTCTCGCTACAAATAGATCCTGATAGGAATCCCTGTTGAGGAAAAGTAATGTGTTCATATACGAAATGCTCTTACATGGAAGCTGCGGACTACAGGTTGTCAGCATATGAGACATGAATGCTTTATGGTGCTAATTTGAGCATGGTTTGCTCCTCTGAGGTTATTTATGTAGTGGTGACCTACAACACCTGTTCTATGTTACTGCTTCTCTTACGAGCTTTAGTATGATATTTGAACAGCATTGATTTATAAAAACATCAATGAAGTATTCTTTGTAGCTTAACAAATGTTAAACTCATTCAATTTTGACTTCTTTGATAGGTTCTTCACCTTTCTGAAAAATTATTTTAACCTACTTGTTTAGATAATTGTTACAAGTAGTTTGTCAAACTTGGGAATAATCTCTGGTGGTTCGGTGTAACAGCAGCCATATGGAACTATAATTTCCAAATCCCACAGATCTTGTTTAGTTTATGCTATGTTGGATTATATGTCAAAATTGTTTTCATGCCATCTGTAAGAGTTATTACTTTTTGAATTATTTTATTGTAATTTTACTGTAGTTTTCGGTGTCAAGAGGTTCTTTTTTCTCATCGGTTACCAGCACTTGATTTCTTGAATGTATAGGATACAGCTTAACTATTTTTCACGCATCTCTTTTCTTATAGGTTGGGACCTAGGAAATTCTTGAGAAATTATAGTGACTCTACAGATGAGGTAACATGCATGTTAATGTGGTAAAACCCAGCAATTTATTCAGTTTAGCTTCAGCACTTGAGTGCTGTTTTGCTTGTCTACTATTTTGCCTTGCTGTGATACAGCAAGATCCCTTCCATTTCAGGTGTAATTGCTTGGTCTTTCCCACTGCAAAAGTCTCCTGAGGACATTTTATATACTGTCACAATGACCATGCTGAAGACAAGAAATGCAAGGAGAAAAAGGAGTGAAGAACCCTTAAAACGAATAGAAGTTAACTGTCTTAAACACTTTTGGGGTGGGCACCAAAAGTGAACACTTTGCAGAGCCAAACTGGTGGCAGCTTTTACTTTTGTAGCCCCCAGTTTTGTTTTATTAGTACAATCTTTTTTTCCCCTCCTTGTACACGAATGTCTGTAGTCGCCCGCTGGAGTGCCTCACTGCCTTTGCAGCCTGTCCCACTGCTTCCTGAATGCACAAACTTGTTACAGTGGCTTGAGGTCGGTTGCCACTTTTCAGACTAAGTCTTGTCCGTGGAACTGCTGCAGGCAATGCAGTTATTTCAGAATACTTTTGGAAGGGGAAAAGTGGGAAAAGTAGGAAAAAAAACAAAACAAAATCTCAAGTGGTTGTTTAGCAAGATAATTCTTGATTCGTGGTCAAAACTCTTGTCCTTTTTTTGTTGTTGTTTGTTTGCCCTTCCTTCAAATGGTATGTATTTATCTTCTGGTTTCTTTCCATTTTACTATCCTTCTCTCATAAAAGCTCCACTGGAAAGAAAAAGAAAAAAGCACATCAGCATATGAAGTAAGCAGTAAATTGCAGAACTAATTAAAGACTTCATAGTCCTTTAGCTTGTATTATATTCTTTTTCTCTTCCATATGCCTGTGTTTTTATTTTTTTTTCTATCCAGAGTATTAACCACATTCTTAAAGGGGCTACATCTTCATGGTTTTACAGTATTTGATATTGTGGGTGGGGGGTGCCTCATGTCAGTGACTGCTGTGAGATGCAGTTCTTAACACAAAAAATAAAATCCATATTCCAGACTGTATGTTATTCTTATCCTTTATTTTTCTGATTAATTTTTTTTCAAGGAAGCGATTAAAAGTATGGGTCAAATATGTGTGAAAAGATTGAAAATAAAATCGAATTTAGAACCTATCTCTGCATACAATTTACCTCACTGGGACATCTTGCTCAGTTAGCTTTTAATAGCTCTCTCCACTTTTGCTGATAGATCTACTATTCACTGTTGATCTGTTGAGCCTTGATAGCACTGCTGATAGCATCACTGTTAGTGCAGATGTTCTGGGACTTGGGAGAGCTGGGGATAGTTCGGATGTTTAAATGTGCAGGTCTTCCGCTTGCTCGTCAGCTGTAATTTAAAGGTACTACTTCAAGCTATAGCTGTAAGACAAACCAGGTTTGGGTGACTTATTTTTCTATTGCAGCATATACAAAGTGTTGGCTGTTCTATGGGGATTCAGATCTCTTGCTGTTTGTATACTTCAAATTACGTTTAGAAAAGTATATTTACAGAGGTAATATGTGGATGCAATTTTAGGTTCTGATACAGATATTACTAGATATACTGATAGTAGTTTCGATGGCATGTAAATCAGCAAAACAAAAGTCCATGGGTGCGAGGAGAAGCTACTTGCCTACTGCCAGAATTACAGAATACCAACGTAGTTTGTAGGCTGTGAAATTACATGCATTGAAGATTTGACACCTGGAGGCACCGAAGCTTGTCTAGTTGTCTTACTGGTTACATGCTAATTCTAAGATCAGTAGCCTCTGTCTTGGTTTCTTCCTCAGCTTAAACTTTGTTCTGGAAGAAGATGAAGGCTATTATGCAATTAAAATGCAGGCCTATGCACTACATGTCCTACTACAACAAATTTCCTTTCTGGGTAATCTTTATAGAATCATAGAATATCCTGAGTTGGAAGGGACCCACCGGAGCATTGACTCCAACTCCTGGCTCTACAGAAAACTGTCTAAAAATCAAACCCTCTGTTTGACAGCCACTTGAATTTCGGCAGGCTCTGACCACTGCCCTGGGGAGCCTGTCCCAGTGCCCGACCACCCTTTCAGTGCAGAACCTTTCCCTAACCCCCAGCCTGGCCCTCCCCTGTGGGACTCCATGGGGCTCCATGCTGTGTAGTAACTTGTAGAAGTATTACAACGAACTTGGTCTTAAAAATCAACATTTTGTTAGAAATATGAACTTAAAAACACTTTACAGATGCTTTCTGTATTTAGTCTTAATCTTACCAGCATAAAATGTGTAAGTTTATGCCTTGCTGAAATAGTGTTTCCTGTGTTTAGACAGCTTGTTGATGAGGTGCTATCTCGTAAGAGAAATCATCTTGATTCCCTCAACATTAGCACTGAAGAGGATAGAACAGTTTCCCTCTGCCAAAGAGGGTTTTATATTTTAGCAAGAGGAGATAACTTTTGATCTAATTCTTTGCTCTGTAGGGTCACTGTATCACCCAGGGCTACTTTTTCCAGACAAATGAAAAGCGTATATTTGAGGAACTCTTGAGAAATCTTGACCTATAGGTCCAAATGGGACGCATCAGAGTGCCGAGAGAAGTGTCTGATGTCCTTGTGAGGCTGTTCGCTGTTAAAGTTGCTGCGTTGCAGGGTTTGGGGGAGGTTGGAGAGTGGGAGAGTCTGGAACGTGTTTCCCAGAGAGGTTTTTGAATCCGTGCATTGAAGTCGTAAAAACACAACATTAAGGAGAACTTGTGTTTCAGAATTTTAGGATCTTGACTAACATGCTTTCCTCTAATTTTGAGAACCTTGCTAATGTTTCCCCTTCTCTGGCTTTGGGTCAGGTAGCTATTTCTCACTATTTCTCAGATCTTCAAACTATTGATTTAAAAATGACCACAGGTCATACACGTGAATGAACGTGGCAACTAAATGTGTTACAGATTGATGGCTGTCATCACTGTTCGCTCTCATTTCCTCCTGTGATGCCAAGAGTTCCTGGGGCTCTGTTACAATGCATGACCTCAGGGGTTCCCTATCTTTTTGCATTTTATAAGGTTTCGTTCCTTTTTCTTTGTATTTTCTCTGCTCTGAAACTACTTTCACAATATCTTAATCTTTTTTTTTTTTTTTTTTTTTTTTTTTTTTTTTTTTTACTTAATTTTAGAGGATTATCATTGGTGTTGCTGTCTAAAATCTTACCTGCAGCTGTATTTTCATACTGTTTACTAAGCTCTTGTAATTCTTCATGTTTTTCTCATCTGGGCAAATATTTCACGCTCATTGCAGAGTGAAGGAACTGACCTACGCATTGATCAATTTGGGGAAAAAATGCCTGAGGCAGTACAAAAAAAAAAAAAAAAAAAAAAAAAAAAAGGTTTTATGAGATTGAAAGCCAACTTTACTAAGGAATTTGATGTTACATTTTAACGTGCAATATTTCAGTACCATGACATAGTGAAGAAGGCATTAAGGACATAAGATACATATTTTAAAGTGAATCTGCAATAGATTTTAGATCATATTAGGAAATGGAGGAAATTGACCTGATGTGTGTATGTACAGTAGGGCAGAGAAACATTCACACTGCTTTTTTCAATTAAATGCTCCAAGCTTTACAGTGATCTTGTCAGATGCATAACTGCTGAGTAGTCTCCTAGTACTGCTGTGTGGGAAAACCCAATGAAATTATGGAAGGTTCATTGAATTGAAAGGGTGATTTTTTAATAATCTGAAAAGCTGCTGTGTAAAGGGAATATTTATTAAGCTGTTGTAGTGTTGCCCTTCTATATTAGAGCACTGAAGTGAAGTCAACCATGGTGTGGATATTTATTTATGCATTGTGTATCCTTGGATCTATATATTCTTACTCCCTGGGGACTCGCTGAAGGTCTTCAAAATCCTTGCAACTTTCCCCAGTATTTTGTTGTCTTTCCTCTCCTGTCATTCATTCTTATCCACTTAGCCAGGTATCTGCGGAGATGGCTCAACAGTTCACAGGCGCTTCAGATACATGGTACTGTTACGTGACGGTGTCAGTTCTGTGTTAGTAGTGTAATGAAAGCAAGGAAGAATGGCATGAAACACAGGTAGGAAATAGGTACGTATGCTGTTACAGATGTGATTCCAAATAATGACACTTCAAATTTAAACGTTTGCCATACCACTGAGCTGCTGTTTTGTGGGTCCCTGTGGGTATTGCTCCCTTAGGGATTTGTTGAGGCTCTTGAAGTAACCGAGGATAATTCTTAACACTGCTTGGGTTCATTTACATTAGTACCACTTCATGCAGGATGTTTCTACTACTCAAAAAGAAACTGAACTTGGGTGACTGTGACTTCATTAAAACTCCTAAAACTGGCTGAGTGCCACATCTCCTGAACTTCAGCAGAAATTCATTGCAAGAAATGAGAGGGGCATAGGTTCCCATTTGCCTGCAGCATGAAAGCCTCCTTCTGCCAAACCAATGTGTTTTGTTATATTAAAAAACACTGTTCCTGCTGTGTCGTTTTATGCCAAATGTTCCCTGTGGTTGGGCATGCGGGCTGTAACTACCTTCTGACAATTGCATCAGAGCAAATGAGCTGTGACACTGCCTGCCTATTTTTAAATAAGCTCAATGTTGTCCATCTAATGAAGTGCTAAAGCATACTGTGCCTGGGGGAAATGCAGGCTTTGCATGAGGAGTAGTTAGGAAGAAGTTCTTGTTTTAAAAAACATAAACAAAACAGAAGTATGACTTCTCAATGTTGCAATAAGCAGCTACTGTTTAACTTGAGCCAATCCTGAGCTGCTGATCTTTAGTCAGAACAGGTAACATTGATAATCTTGGAGAATGCTGCATTGGCTGTGCTAAATGTGTTAGCTGCATTTAGGGAGCACTGCCTGAAGTGCGAGCTTGAAACTTCTTGTACGTGGTGGTAACATTCCTTACCTTTGCAATGGGAGTGTATGGCTGTGTGTATGGATCGTACAGTGATGAGTATACAAAGATTTGAAGATCACCACAATTTAAACTGAATCTATCTTGCTTGATTTACATGACATTCTGTTTAAGTGAATAATTAAATGTAAGTAAGAGAAGTCCTAGTTTCTATTTAATTTAATACTGGCCCCAAGATCTTTGACATTTTGACTTCTGTATTGAAGTCTGGATTTTGGCTGCTTGAGGTTATCTCCTCATTCCTCTGCATGTTTAGCAACTGCTTGTTCCATTTTCACTTTTTTTTTTTTAAAAAAAAATTTATTTGTACGTGTACTGATAATCTGTTAAAGAATATGTGCTTTTTTTTTTTTTTTTTTTTTTTTTTTCCTTGCAGAATGTAATGTAGGTCTGGAATTGCAGAAACTGGCATTGGAGGACTGTTCTTTTTCTGTAAGTGATGTGGCTGTTTGATATGCATGTGATTGGTATGTAATGGATCGTAGAGAAGGTGATGCAGTCATCAGAGTTATATGCCAGTTGTATTTGTACTGGATATTTATCATGTTTTATGATTCTTTTGTTGTGAGTGGTGCTGCCTCAGTTGGAGGTAATTTGCATCTATAGAGAAAAAAATGCAAAACAGATGTTGAATCAGTAACTTCCTTTTAATTTTGTTATATTAACCAAAAAAAGCATGTTGCAGTAAACAAGTTCATTTTTTTTAAAGCAATTTTGATCTAATAGGTACTCTATTTAGAGCTTCACAGGTAAAAATTGCAGGAGCTGTACCAAATTGTGACATGCACAAATACTGGAAAAGAATTGGAAGTAGCTCTCACCTGATGTGCGTTCTTGTCTGCCACACCTGTATACACTATTTAGGCAGCTGTACGAAATAGCGCATTGAAAGTCTGGCCTGTGAAAATTAAACTTGCATTTTAAAAAAGCAGACTTGATGTGCAGTGTGCTTTAATACGCCACTGCTCCCTTACTGGTGCTACAGCTGGGTAGGAAGCTCCACTGGTAAAGCTTCCTGTAATGGGGTGTGAAGCAGATGCTAGTATGAGCAGCGAAAATGCAACAGGTCATGCCTGAGATGATAATCATGCTTCTCAGCTCATTAGCACCTTTCCTCTAAGACTATCAGAGCATTTTGAATGTTGAGTTTTATAATACCTATGTGAGCTGCAAGTGCAGTATTATTTCTGCATCTTATAGGGAATAAGCTGAAAGAAATAAAAGGTTAAAGTAATCCAGTGAGCTGCTGACCAAACCAGAAATAACTCAGGTGTTTCTTACTCCTACTGTTCTTTTAGAACTTGTCCGGTAGCATTTAGCATATGTCTGGAGAGTGCAGAAGAGAGATATTAGTGCTTTACTTCAAAATGCCGTGACTGGTAAATGAGAAAACTGAATCTATTCCTATTAGGCTTCAGTTCACTTGATAGGACCCCATTTTCTGTCAGGAAATGCTTGGAGGTCTGCAGATTGAGAAATGTTGAAGAGCACTGAAGCTATCAGCAACGATATTCTGGCAAAGCTATCCTTGCAGGAAGAAGGTAGGGAGCTCTGAAGACCAAGGGTGCAGCTGGCTAGCAGGAGATGAGGCACACAGCAAAGCTGAGAGGGGGTGTGGGTAATGACACCTGCTGTAGGGAGAGCAGTGGAGCACTGGAAGTGCTGTTTTCTCTTCATAGCAATAGGTCTGAATTTACAATTGAACGTGTGGTGACTGATCCCCAGCTGTAACCGTTATTAATGCCTGGAAATGCTTTTCTCTTAAGTCCTCCCTGCCAAAACTCCAGCCATTGGTTATTTTTGGATTGGAGATACTCAGACTTCACAGTAGTGAGAAGTGAAAAGTCAAACTGGGGAGAAAAAAAAAAAAAAAGCTGCTTTGGCTCAGACATATATATATATTTGTCTTTTTTTCCCCCTCCAGCCTTGGAAATAAAATAACTCCTTTCATTATAGGAAGGAAAGAGGAAAAGCAGTACAGACACTTTAGTACTTTGGCTTAAAGATGTAATATAAAGTGTTCTCAGTGTTTTGAGGTGGAAGTGTAACATGCAAATGGATCAGGTAGGTTGGTACTATGGCAAAGGAGAGTTTGAGATGGCTGGGCAGAATATCAGTAGGCTGTTGAGCTGATTTTTTTTTACTTGAGAGTTGATTGTTAAGGGAGGTGAAACTGAGTGTTGGAGGAAATCTCCTACGCGCTATTCTTTAATGTTAAAGAAATAGTATGAGAGCTCCTGCACCTTGGCTGATCTGATCTGTACTGCCTTACTAAGCCATTTCTCCAAAGTAGAAACAATCCTTTTTGATGTACTTTGCAAGGTGCAGTAGTTGGATTGGAAATAAGTCTACCAGGATTATGAAAACATAGGGGTTAGTAATCAGATAATAATCATCTCAATCAGACAGTGACAGGACAAGGGGGAATGGTTTCAAACTAAAAGAGGGGAGATTGAGATTAGGAGGAAATTCTTCACTCAGAGGGTGGTGAGGCACTGGCACAGGCTGTCCAGAAAGGTTGTGAATACCTCCTGTCTCTGGAGGTGTTCAAGATCAGGATAGATGATGCCCTGGGCAACCTGATCTAGTGCGTGGCATCCCTGCCCATGGCAGGGGAGTTGGAACTAGATGATCTTTAAGGTCCCTCCCAACCCAAGCCATTCCAGGATTTTATAATAACGCTGATCCTGAGTTTTGTATGAAGCTTTGCTGACTGGGGTTGAGGACTTTTGCTAAATGGAAGCACCATCTCCAGCTGACACAGCATCTGGCTGGAAATTCTGCATTTTCTTCTTACTCTGTTCTACTCTCACTGGTCTGTAGGCTCAAAGATCAAAAGAATAGGGCCCTTCTACTGTTCTCCAACTCAGAATTGGTACCTGTTCAGAACTCACAAGAAATTAGATAATAGCTAATTTCTTGTGAGTTCAGTAACAGGTACCAATTTTGATCTCAGCCTCTTTGTTGGACCTCTTGACAGTCATTTGGGGTTCATCTGAAACACTATTACGAAGTAAGAGATGTCCGAACCTATTTTTAAGTGCTATATAAAACTCTCTTATTTGCTTTCCCTTTTGTTTTGATCCATATATGATTGAATTGACTTTCACAGAGCTCTTGTTCTCTGAGCATGAACCAGAAGTATATGCATTGCACAGTTGTTTTAATAGTAACTTGCTCGCTGCATTTAAAGTGATAGTCACTGAAAATTGGACTGAGATCTGTCCCATATGTGTTTTATTAAAATACATCCTATTTGTTGTCTGTTTTTAACATGGCACAATTTATTGTCAAAAATCTTAGACCCAAATTTACCTGTAATCTAATTTGAGGGACATTATTGTGCAATCTATAAAGTAAAATCAAATGTAGTTGGTTTTGCATGAATTTCCATTATTGGTGATGTTCAGAGTACTGCAGGTAGCTGATAAAGCACTTGCTGGTTTTCCATCTTCTCATGGCTTGTTAAATGTATGGCTTCCTTTGATTAAGATGTTTTTTATTGCAAAGGAATTTATGCACGCCTTAGAGTTTTTACTAGATCTCAGCTCATCTTAGGGGAAAATCCGAGCTTCTGAGATGTCAGCATTTTGTGTGTGCATTGGTTATTCAGTAGTGCTCTGTCCAACTTGAACGGCTTCAACAGCTGCAAAAAGATTTCCCCATGTATTAGTAAGATACAAAGAAAAATCCTGTCTTGCATATCCCACATAGTATCTTTTGTCTGGTATTGCCCTAAAAAGAATGGTAGGTATATCCTGCCACACACATTGGTAATAAATCAAGTCTTCCTGTTTAGTTCACTTAACATCACCTTCAGTGGAATTATGAAGGAAAGAAAAACACAAAAGCTTCTAATCAAAGCAGTTGTTAAGAAGATATAAAAACAAAAGAAATGCACATGTAAAGTACAACGTTTAAGAGCTTTTGAATTTGCAGTTTTTTGATGCATCCTCCATGGCTCTTATAAATGCTAATAGGAGTGTAGCATCTAGAGGCAGAATCTCAAGAGGTAGAAAAGATCTTTGGAAGATAAAAGCTTAATTCACAGAATTCCTGTTCCCGGCACTTCTAATAGTCAAACACAAAAGTTTTACAGCAAAATCCCCATTTACAAAAGATGCTTGAATACATTTTGCACTTCTAAAAACTGGAACTGTTGAGGTCTAAAAGGGATGAAATTATCCTTAATTTACAAGATTGCTTATAACATAAAATGCTCTCCTTTCAACTATAAAAGAATCGTATACACTTATTTATATATTTTGACTGCCTATATAAAGATACATGCACAGCATTTTTTTATCTGCTGCAGAGATGTGTATGTTATCTGTTTGGGCTTCAATATCATTAATATTGTGTGTGCCAGCAGTGCTAGCACTTTGGGCTAGCACTTAGGAGTTGTGGATATTGTGAGGAAGAGTAGATAAACTGAAACAAGATGAAGGAAATAAGATCACTTTAAAAAACAAAAATAATTAAAAAATAGGAATGGGTGGAGGCAAGAGAGAGAACAAATGGTGATGAAAAATTCCAGGAAATCCAAAGATGGAAAAAAACAAAAAAAAAAGAGCAGTATAGACAAAAATACAAGTAATGAAACAAATTTTGAGGTGAGATCTTTATATGATCATTGAGTTGATGTGTGATGTCAAACATAACATTAAAAGGATAAGAAACCTTATACAATTTCTTTGCTACTGTTAAATTGAACACTTTAGGAAAAAGAGCTCTGTAATGGTAGTTGTAAATTTTAAATCATGGTTGCTCTTTAAAGAAGACCATTATTTCAGTAAGATAATAAAAGTGTTTTCTAATTCTGACCTTGCTACCTTAATTCCTACAAGGAACTTAGAAATGTCAGTTTTGCAAGACTGGAAGTTGGAAATGACTGTTTTTATTGATAGAATCAATAATGCTTGTCGTGTATTTTCCAGAAGTATTTGCTTCAGTGACTATTTCAATTGAGTGAAGATATTTTTCTTAATTTAAGAAAGGCAACTGGTTTCATTTAACAGAAGAATAGTTGTGTTGAGTGTTTCAGACTTCCCTTGAAAAGAAAGCCTTATTTTCTACTTTCAGCTGTGGTAGCTGAAATGTGAACTGATGCTACTGTTCTAGTAAAATTTGTTATTGAGGTAGCACATCAGTTAAGAAAATAATTTAGCTACAAATTTGACAGTAATGTTATAATGTGCAACCTTGGAGAGATTTGATTTATTGTTGTAAGAATAAATGAATACAAATTTGATCTAGTAATATTCAGTAAAATTCCACTGCTTTTTTTCACATGCCATTTGATAAGGTGAAAATAATAATGCATCTTCACAGGAAAAAAAATCGCACTATTCCAAGAAGTAAACTATCAATTTATAACCATAATGATTCAGAGCATTTAGAAAGGTTTCAAAACAGTCCTCAGTAAGCAAAGCACTTCATAGGTGCACATGGATCCAAAGTACATTCACACGGATCATAACTAGTATTGGGTTAAGGTGTCGGTTCATGCGGTCAATCTCTACAAGATGTGTACAAGCTGTCTTTTAATTCTGGAGTTCAAACTGATAACTGTTTTGCATAACCAATTCCATGTCTTTAGGGTTTCTGGCATAAAACTGTTTTGGTTTTGCATTGCGGTGGTAGTTAGAAATATTTCAGATATTCTTCCCTCCTCCCTGCCCCTCCCTGTTGTTCTTATGTTGTGGGGCTGAATTTGTTAAGAGAATGATTCTTACACCCCCATTTTTGAAATTTACTTTAAAAAATTTGGCTTCTTCCAACTCAACAGCTATACCATGCAGTGTCTCCTACTGCTGCTGATTCACACCATTTGTTCTTTGATACACCTCAGAAAACCTCAGAAACATACTCCTTGTGACTGGAACTCTTGTTATATTCCAGTCTAATTTACAGATTCCTTCAATTCTTCTGCAGTTCTGAGTTTTCTCTGCTAGTCTGTCAGTACATCCTTTTTTTGTGCCTGCCATTTCCCACATGTATTTTGAAAGGGAATGGAAGATGAGCATTTATAACCCTCTGTATCATAATATCTTTCCATTCATGAATGTCTAGCCTGAAAAAATTATCGCTATAGGAGCTTGATGCAAGGAAGTCCTTAGAATTTTGGGTCATGCTTTTGTCTGATTCTTTGGACATACCACATAGCAGCTCTGTTCTCGTTGTTTGTAAAACATTTAGTATTTACCTAGCTCAGAAGCATAAAGTATGCATTGTGATGTCTCATTACTTTGTAATGGCTGCTTTGAAAATGAAGTACTGTGTAGTTTGAGTTACCACAAACTGGATTGTACCATAGATCCTAGCATTAAGCAGAGCTTCACCTTCCAAATAATCACAGCAGAGTTGCAATATCGTATGGCTTGCCGTATAGAATAAGAGCAAAAGCTTCAGGAACAAATTGTAAAGCTCAGGAGATCTGACTTGACTATTCTTAATATCAGATCACCTGATTTTTAAATCTAGCTGTCAGTAGTATTTTAATATTCTATTTTCAACATTCTGTAGAATTTCAAAAATGGATGGTTAGACTACATGCAAAACCATCATGAGCTGTGGATGAGACAAATACATTTTTCTGTCATTAGGGCTAACTGGTGAGGCAAGTCTGGGCAGACCTGAATTTTCTTGGTATGATTAAAAACATTAACCAAGCAGTTCCGCTGGCAACAGTGACGTGGGACACGTGGTTTGAAACTGACCTCGGGCTGCTGCTTATTGTATCTCTTCAAGAGAAAAAAGGGAGATCAGGGAATCAGCTCCTGTAAATTGTTTGCCTGCTTATGTTTTCTACCTTTTCCAGATGATCCTCTTCTGCTGCCTCAAGCTAGGCAGCTTCCTGAGATATGCACTAACTTTACAGAGGTAAAAGTAATTTAAAAAGGAAGATATAATTTTAACAAGAGAGTTGGCTAATAGTATGTAATTTAACTTGAACTGAAGTCAACATTCCTGGGTGCAGAAGTATTGCCCTTTTCTATCAGAAATGAATAGCATCGGGGTTGGCAGGAACATTTTGAGTTATCCCATCGCATCATTAATTTATCTGAAATACACTGTGCTTCACTGAGATAATGGTGATCATAAGAAATTAATCTAGTAATTATGTGCGAGGCATAGAAATTCTCTGATCCTACCCTCTGAACATGGACGAAGTATTCATATAGGCAGTAGTTCCTTAAACAAAGTTCAACTGCTAACAATCTGCATTTTATATATATTCTTTTACCTAAGGGTGGTAAACATGAGTTCAGTTCGGTTTGTGTGCTTGTATTCTTTGCAAGAAAGAAGTTCTGAACACCTTTCTCCCTCTTTACCTGACCTTTTCTTTTGCCAGTGGAGCGCAAAACAAACAAACAACAAAAAGCACTGTTCGTTTGTTTCCTGGAATGGAACAAACATGGAAAAATTACAGATGCAGTGGGACTGATACTGAATTTAATGGCTATAAAATGAATGTCTGCAGCCCTAAATTTTTCCTTTCTTACTGTTTGCACCATTTTGATTAGCTGGTCAAAAGAGCTGAGAGTAAAAGATTTCTGAAATAGTAGGATTTATGAATCTTAGCTACAGAAATACCCGATTTGTTAGGTTATTAAATAGGAAGGCTTTACGTAGCATGCAGTTTTTAATTTGAGCCATAGAGTGGGATGAAATTACTTGTTTAATGGCTGTCAGCGGTGCCCCTGTTTAAAACAAAACCAACCCAAAATAAAAAGCCTTTTTCCTATGCTTCTGGTACATGTTCTCATCTCTGCTTTTTTTTGTGTACTCATACTTTTTGAAGGCAAATGTTGGAAAATACGTTTAGACAGGGTGAAAACTGAGTTAGTCAGCGGTAGCAGATGACTTTCAGTGATGATTCTGACTGTTGTCCTTATTTGTTGCATAAGCCTTTGAAAGGTCTCTGCCTAGTAGGGTGGTTGGTACTCCAATTTCTTCATCATGATTTTTCACACAAAAACCCTTAAGCTTCTAACAAAACTAAACAAAAAAAACTCAAACCCTATGTGACAGTAGGTTTCAAAAGGGGAATACAACCCATTTAGATTTTGGGCACAAGTAAAGTCTTAAAATGGGTGAAGTTTGTCATGACAAAAGCACTGTTATGTAGATGTGATTTTTTTCAGTGTTTTGTGTGGGGGTTCCTGGACGCAGGTAAATGGTTCTTCCAAAGGTTCAGAGTAGACTGAACAGATTCAAATGAGGTGGGTATGAAAGGCTTGGGGATAGAGTATGAGAAGTAGGTAAGGAGGCCATCCTTCTTGAGTTCTGCTATTTATTTATTTTTTTTAGAAAGGTGGAAAAAAGTGGTAAGATTAAATGTCAAAACCCACCCTGTTTTGTATCGTGGTGAAGCAGCCAGGAGAAGAACGAGTCTTTTTCCCAACAGGGCTTTGACGTTCTCGTTTTATTTATTTTTTAATTCACGTGCTCTCAAACACATTTAAAACGGCACGGGCTCAAGAACATGACAGACCCCTCTGAGGACTCCTTTGCAGAGTAGAATGCGGAGGCTAGGAAAGGAGCCTCCGCATTCTAGGAGCTAGGAAAGGGACCCTTCGAGGAGTCCCAAGCAGCTCTTGCCAGTTTCCTTTTCCAAGAGGGGCAGAGATGCCACTTCAACATAATAAATAGGGATAAATAAAGTAATGGAGCTGTTTGCATCCACAGCCATATGCTTCCTGTCCCCACAGGCTCAACACCATCAATCAAATGTGAGTTACAGACACGTTGTACCTCTGCTACATATCGGGTAGCTATTCAGGCATTACCAGATGTAAATTAATTTCCAAGCTTGAAATAAGGAAAAGGCAAGGTAAAAATGTAGCTGTAAACTATTTGCTGAGTCCTTGGTTAAGTCTGTGCAGCATAATGTGCCTCAGCTCCACTTGCAGTATGTGCCCGTGTGGATGAGGGGTTCTTTTGGCGTGATCAAAAGACAAATATCAACAGTCAAATTGGTTGAGAAGTGCTTCACGTTCTTCTGGCTTCTGCCATCAGTATGAGATCCTGATGCACACCTGGTGGACAAAGCTATCTTAGTGATTTAGCTGACCATGGAATCATTTTCCTTCTGGAGAATTGTGCAGGGTGTAAGTACATACGCTGCTGCTCCTAGTGTTCTCAAGAACGATAGTCCTTTTTCAGGTGAGGGCTTGAAGCAGATGCCGTGATTATCCTGAAATTCTCCAAATTCTTCTCGTCTGGTGAGGACCATTTTTCTTGAGAGAGAAAAACAGGAAGTTCATTCCCTGAAAAACTTAGAGGGCTTTCCATTATTTAATTATGACTTTTAAATCTAAAACTTTGTCTGTACTGCTGGGTTACTGCTGTACTGGACTGTGTAGAACCTGTAATGGGGCCTCAGCTTGCCATCAAAGCTGCAAATTATACTGGTACAAGTGAAATAGATCAGAGCAAGCTCACCTGTGCTAATACACAAATATATGAGCATTAGGGGCTTGTGCTAGCGCAGCTGCTCATTGTGGGAGGCATCTACTTGGCAAAATACAAATTTGTGATGGCTTAGTTAAGATTTGGGGCACAGGTTGCTTGTTTTGCTGTTGCTTAGAGGCTGCAGCCAGGTGTCATGCATGCTATCCCCAAAGCACCCAGCTGCTACCTTACAGTTTACTATACAGTTATCCAACTACTACACCTATATAATTTTGGTAGAATTTAGCTCCCATAGCATTACTGTTTTTTTGCTCGTGTTTATAAGAAGGAAATGTTAGTCTCCATTTTGGAAGATAGCATGCATTTCAAGTGATTAAATGAAATAACCTTTGTTTTCTGCGCTTTGCGCTACTCATTTCTCTGAAGTAATAAGGCTGGTACTGAATGCAGTTTCCATACAAAAAGAGTTAATGTGTCCTCATTTAATACTGCTCTTATTGCTGTTACTTCTGCTTGCTATTGATGCTTGGCTGGTTACCATCTGACACTTTCTTCTCCTGGTCCCAAAATGCAGTCTTAAAATAAACTGGTGACATGCAGAAGTTCTTCTGGAGCCAGCAAAGCGTAATACAGTTTTAGATGGAGCAGACAAACAGCAGACAAAGCTGCTGTATTTATGATTGCTGTGCTGGAATGGAAAATAGTGGGATTGTATATGTAGACATATGTAATGTACAGACTGTGAATTTCAGCTCCCATTAAAATGCAAGTAGAGGCAATAGCCACTGAGAATATACTGGAAAAATACATGGGTAAATAGTCTGGCTGATGATCTGCGAGGTAATTCTTGATTTGAGGGTTTTTGGCTAGTTACGTTCACTTCTGAATGGTTTGTTCCATCCCTTATGCTTTACTTGGTTTAGAGTGTAATTTTTTTTGAAAGTATAGCCCTTTTTTTTTTGTTTTGTTTTTAATGCACAGCTGTGTCATACTGTGCCATTTCAGTCAGGGTCTACATCATCTACATCATTCCATTTTGTACAAATTGTAGCAGATTTTGGACAGATCACAGAATGGTTAGGGTTGGAAGGACCTCTGGAGATCATCCGGTCCAACCCTCCTGCCCAGCAGGGTCACCCAGAGCATGTTGCACAGGCTCACATCCAGGCAGGTTTTGAATATCTCCAAAGGAGGCTCCACAGCCTCCGTGGGCAGCCTGTCCCAGCGCTCCCTCACAGTACGGAGGTGTTTTCCCATATTCAGCTGGAACTTCCTGTGCTTCAGTTTCTGCTCATTGCCTCTTGTCCAGTCCCTGGGCACTGCTGAAAAGAGCCTGGTATCCTCCCGTTGACGCCCTCCCTTCAGATATTTATACACATTGATGAGATCCCCTCTCAGTTTTCTCTTCTCCAAGCAAAGCAGGCCCAGTTCTCTCAGCCTCTAGAGGTAACTCTGAGTTCTGATCTGGATTCAGAGCACGATTAACCAGGAACTAACTGCAATTTTCACATGTTGTATTTTGTTTTCTTTTTCCACACTGTAAATATACATGTATGAATATGTAATCGGAACCCCAAGGAGTACTTTGAATGCAGAGAGACCGTGAGATTCTAATCGACATCTTAGTTCACATGCATGATGCGGCTGTCATGGTGCATGTGATAGGCACATATAGAGCTAAGTCTGTTTGTACTGATGCATTCCCATCAGGGTTTCAGATCTAGGTTATGGCCAGTAATTTAAAACTGGGGTGGTGGAACTTATTTTTCTCTACAAACGGATGTCTCCCTAATCCAGGAAAACAGAAAGGTAGGCATTTGTTAACAAAACAGTAAGGGTATAGTAATAGTATGCAAATGTACGGCTAGATTTTGAGATATGGATGTGATAATTGCATGTGGGGGGAGGGGGAACACTATTGTCTAGCTTTTTACTGTGCAATTTAAATGGGACATGTACGTGAAGAGCGTTAGTCAAAAGAGAGCATTCATTCTTACTTGTCTGTATTAGGAAGTCAATGAGAGATCTTTTTCATTTTGAATTTGGAGGTTGTTTTATTTACCCCAGAACCATTTGTTGGATTACCTACTCTTTGGCAATAAATCTTTTTATTTTTCTGTAGACTTTTTAGACCTTCTCATTAAGTAATGAAATGATTATTTTAATAATCTGAATTCTAACAGGGAAGATTGTGTGATGAAAAGGTGGGAAAGCTGGAATCACATTATAGGACTACACCGAATTTATATTAAAATTGAAATTGGCAAGAGATAAGAACCTACTTTAGACTACTTACTATAATAGCTATATAATCTCTGAAACTTGATAATGTTTTTGGGGTAAATAATCTCAGTGCTTACAAATCTAAGCCCTTTAAAACATGGGAATTCAATATAAAGATCATTAGTGGATTTTTACCTGGTGTAATATAAGTAAGCAGGAAAACAGTAGGAGCAGAGTCAGCTTTCATGCCATCATTCTTAGCATTTCATGAAAGATTTGTGACATCCCAGACTATTTGTAAAGAAAGTGGAAGCAACCTTCAGATCTTCTTGCTAAAACTTGGGGTGAGCTGTAAAAACAAGCTGTTTTGCAAAAGAAATAGCAGAACAGAAAATAAAAAACCGGAACTACACATTTATGTCATGAAATGGCCACTGAGTTTTCTTTTTCCGTGGTTCTGAATGGTGCATTTCCTCTAACCAGAGCAGCACCTAGTGGCTGGGGAATGCACAGCTCTGGAAGTGGAGCCGGGTGCTGGTGTTTGGCAGGCGGCGAGGACAGACTGCCCCATCGTGCACGGAATCGCTCCGGAGTAATGGCTGTAGGATTGCTGTCTGTCAGTTACATGCTGCAGTAACTTACATAGCATTTTCTGCTCAAGTATCTCAAGTGCTTTTGATTGCAAACTCCAAAATAAAATGCATAGAATTTGTAGCTCCAGATACCAAAGCGTTTTGGGAGAAACACGGTGCAGCTGATACGGAGTTTAATGTCAGTGATATTAAAAGTCATGAAATAATGTTGCAGATGGTCTGATGCTTTGGATTTTGACAGGACAGGTTTTGCTCTGCGTAGGGACCTGGTTGACAGAGTCACTTGGGGGACAATTCTCAAGGGCAAAGGAGTGCAGGAAGGCTGGGCCTTCTTCAGGAAGGAAATCGCAAAGGCACAGGAGCAGGCAGTCCCTGTGTGCTGAAAGGTGAGCTGCTGGGGGGAAATCAGTCCTGGCTGAACAGAAGGCTTCTCCAGAAGAAAAAGAGTTTATGATCTTCTGAACAAGGGGCAGGCGACTCAGGAAGACTAAAAAGATTTTGTGAGGTAAAGCAGGGAGGAAATGAGAAGGGCAAAAGCCCAGCTAGAATTTAAAATGGCTACTGCCAAGACAATTAAAACTGTTTTATAAAAACATAACAAAAGGAGGACTAAGAAGAAGATCTATCCTTTACTGGATGCGGAAGGAAACATTGTGATGAGACATGAGGCAAAGGCTGAGGTACTTAATGCTTTCTTTGCCTCAGTCTCTGTTTGTAAGACTAGTTGTTCTTGGGGTACCCAGCCCCCTGAGCTGAAAGGCAGGTAGGGAGCAGAACACAGCCTTATAATCTGAGGGGAAATGGTTAGTCACCTGCTACACCACTTGGGCACCCACAGGGCCAGGCAGAATCCCCCAGGGGTGCTGAAGGAGCTTGCAAAAGTGATCACCAAGTCACTTTCAATAATTTGTCAGCAGTCCTGGCTAGCCACGGGGGTCCCAGAAGACTGGAGGTTGGCAAATGTGACGTTCGTGTCCTACAAGAAGGGCAGGAAGGAGGATCTGGGGAATTGCAGGCCTGGCAGTCTGTCCTTGGTTCCGGGGAAGGTTATGGAGCAGATCACACAGCACGTACAGGATAAGCAGGTGATGGGATGCAGCCAGCATGGGCTTACAGAGGGTGGGCCCTGCCGGCTAACCTGATCTCCTGCTGTGACAATGCGACCTGCTGAGTGGACAAGGGAAAGGTTGGGGAAGTTCACTTGGACTTTAGCAAGGCATTTGGTGCTGTTTTCCACAACCTTCTGGAGAAACCGGTTGCTCGTGGCTTTGGCTGCTGTGGTGTTTGCCTGGTAAAAAGCTGGAGGGCTGGGCCCAAAGGGTCACTGTGAATGGAGGTAAAGGCGCTTGGCGGCTGGTCACAAGTGGTGGTTCCCAGGACCCAGTACCTGGTCCAGTGGTGGACTTGGAAGCGTTAGGTGATAGACTTGATGATCTTATGGGTCTTCTCCAAGCTAAATAATTCTATGATTTATATCTAGTCTGAGTAAAGAGACTAGGTTTGAAGTGCTGTTCAGATGTTACATGTTATTTCATGCTTGTATGCTGCTGCCTTTGACCTTTGTGAAATATATACACCAGCTACGTTGACAGTTTAAAACTGATATTCCATTTGACCCTTCCTTTTCTCAGCCAGCTAAGATGACACAAAAATTCAGTTGCTTAACTGTTTATCTAGGTAGTATGTCTGCTTACATTAAAGGGAAGCATCTCACAAGTTCTTACACATCCGTTGTGTGCTGGGATGCAGTCGCTATGCATCTCCCACCAGCTCAGGATGATACAGGCAGTTACACTGGGGAAAGAGTTAGAAAATGCCACTTACACCCCGTGCCTTTATTTGTTTCTTTTATCTGATATGACTTAGCCTTATCTGCTTGAGGTTGTAGACAGTCCTGCAGATTGTAGTGAAACACCTCACAAGAGTAAATGCCTGCAGAACCACTCTGTTTTTATCTTGGATGCTTCTAGCACTTTAGCAAGATAAAGGACTAAGAATAGATTTTCCAGAAGAACTCAGAGAACTCATATTAAAAACCTGGCACTAACTGTCACAGTGGGAGCTGCTGAGTTCTGCAAGTTTAACCTCATTTCAATGTTGAGGTTGGAACTAAGTTTTTTTATTTTTGATTCCAGTCGTGTTTACACAAATGTAGGTGTTGGTGATTTTTGAAAATCTAGTAAAAAAAAACTAGAATCATGACCAGCTTTTGGGGCTGCGTTAGATTCCTTTTGGAAATTAATTTGCTAGTGAAGTGTAGCCTAACATATTGACAATAAGGAATAAACGAGGGTAGCTGTATACACATTTCCTACTTCAGCCTGGCTGTGAGTTGTTAAGGGCTCTGTGAAATTGGCTCTGATTCTGAAGGCTTGCCCAATTACAGTTCTGTGCAGCATGAGCCGGAACCTCTTATTTAGAATTCTTTTTGAGGGAAATTTACATTTGGAGTAGTGGAACTGTAGCTCTTGATCTTCACTTAATTAATACTGACAACATTGCATTCGTTCAAATAGATCTAAACACAGAAATGTGTAATTTTCATGCCAATTAGACCGGTCAAGTGAGGTTAGCTAATGAAAGAGTGTATTTAACTCAAGAAGGAATTCAGTATTTGTTTAAAAAAAAAAATAGTAGTCCTCCACTGTTGGAGAAATGCAGTACAGATCACACACCTGGGAAGGTGCTAAACAGTGGTAAAGTTTTAGCTATCTGGAAACTTGGGGGAAACAGGAATAAGATAACAAGCCTGCAATGTAAATGGACGGCAGCAGGTCTCAGTACTGGCTGGTGGCTAGCCAGCTCTGTTTGCTGTTGGTGCTAGCCGAGGAGAGGTCTGGTAAGCTCTGCAAAAACCCGAGAACACAGAGTAGGTGTAGCTGTCAATTTTAATCATAAGCAGGGAGAAACAGGCATAGTATCTGCTTGCTAGAACATTGGGAGAAGCTGCAAAGTTCACAGTGGCTGTTTTAGTTTTTTGTCAGGAGAAATTGCCTCAGATTTAGTTTTTGAGAATCTCTGCCTGCAGGAATTATGCAGAGAGGCTGAAGGATGGAGAATGATCATCCATGGGAAAGCAGGGGGCTCGTACAGTGGGCGTTTGGGGTTGAGGTGTGTGCTATTTGTCAAATTCTAGACGTGAACTAAGGCAGAGAACTGGTCTGATTGTTGTTACATAAATTGGTAGAGAAATCCATCTGTTATGTAAGTGGGGCGCACATCTATAAATGGCAAACGGTGTCGGAAACATTTCCTATGTAGGGGGTGTGCAGTCCAGTCGCATCGCTCAGTGTGCATGCAGCGGGTCTCTTGTATTTACGCTCACCTTTACTGGGGAGTGACTAGTGATTGCGGCGTATTCTTATTGTTCAATTAGTACTTTTCCTACCATAGCTATTAATGGGTTGATAAAGTTAATTATTGCGTAAGTTGCACATGACACATCTCTCAGATACACAATTAGTATGAGAAGAACACAAAACCTACAGTTTGAAACTGTAGCTGTGCTCTGTTTTGGGCTGCAGAACTAAATGTGGGGAGATGATTGTGGATTTTCAGTGGAGGGGGGTGTCCCCAGCCTGGAGCAGGTTGTTCCACCTACATCTGCTGAGGCTCATAACTTGAAAAGGGTCTGGATAGCCCTGAGGCAGAGGATAAGTGAAAGTCAGGAGGATAAATATGACGGTTCTGTCTGTATGGAGTTTGCAGGCTGCACAGGTCATGAAGAGAATATAGCTGGAGGCTTTGCTGGTCTCTGTGGATCAGCTAGGTTGGACAAACATCCTCTAAGTAAAGCAGAAACCCCAGAGAGCTTTTGCTAAACCTGGTCCTCGTGTGTGCTCTTGTGCTAGTTGCTCAGATCGTGAATATTACTGAAATGTGCACCTACGGGGGGCTTGGCTGGCACCTCATGTATCCCCACCGTAAAGGAAGCAGGGCAAATATGGGCGTCTGGAAGCACT
This sequence comes from Oxyura jamaicensis, assembly GCF_011077185.1. Classification (NCBI taxonomy): domain Eukaryota; kingdom Metazoa; phylum Chordata; class Aves; order Anseriformes; family Anatidae; genus Oxyura; species Oxyura jamaicensis. The sequence continues at coordinate 7,305,953 of NC_048903.1, read as the reverse complement.
AAGTGCATTTGGAACAATCAGCAGTGAATTTCAGTTTGATTGAACAATTCCTGTATTTAGGCAGCTTGCGCTGTATAATTTTGATTCCAAGTAATCCATGCAGTTTAAGAAAAATGCTATACATGAGTTTATGATGGGTATTGCAGTGCTACAGTAACACCTTCAGTGTGGTTATTCTGTGGGTTTGTATGCAGTGTTCGTTTGGAATTTGGTTTGAAGCAACGTTGATTTTCTAACTGGGTCTTCTTACAAGGACTCAATGAGGAAATCTGAAGCTGCTTTCCTATGCACTATCACTCATGCCTCTGCAGGGATGATGTACAGCCAAATGACCAAGGCTATGAAGCCAGTTTGCTTGCTGCAGATGAGTGATGCAAAAGTAGAGTTAGGCTTTTTTACAAGAACTTTTGGCTTACCACACTCAGCTACATGAAAGTTAGAAGAAAACGGCTTAAGCAAAACCGTGACTGTTTATCTGTCCTGCTCCCTACAGTGCTAATTTGGATGAGAATACAGGCCGTGAAGTAGAAATCTAAGTAAATGTTTCCTGCAAATTTCTCATTTGTAAACTAGATTGAGGGAGAAATTCTTGATGTTCTCAATCATAGGCTGACATTCATAACTAGGCAGGATTATGCTGGTTAACAGAGCTGGAAATAATCTCAGGATCCATATTTTTAGTTTTAGAAGGCAGTTTTGTACATTTGAACAACTTGGGAAGATATTTGTTTAGAGGGCTGAAGCTGAACTGTTGATTACTGACTGACCCAACCTTCTCTTGAAGGCTATTATCTGGGAATAGTTCTGAGAGGACATCTCACAAGCAGCCATTTTAATGTATAAAAGTGCATAGATGACGTTAAAGGCTACCTTGCAGCAGCAAGGTGGAATTCCTCTGAAGAAGGACAAAGCTGCCATTTCTGAGCTCCATCATCTCCTGTGAAGTGGATATGCTATGGATGCTGCCCTGTGCGATGGAATCACTGTCTGGCTTTTCTTGTGGACAAATTAAATATGTCATTTAAATCAGTAGAAGCTGTGGCTTCATCAGGAAGTATGGCCTTTGAGAGAAGGAACGTTCCGAGCATTTGATGGATTAGCAATTCCATACTCAATGTCTTGAAGCCTTGTTTTGATACAAGAGTAGAGAAATATATATTAAAAGCTAGGTAACTATTTTCAGTTGCTTGTTATTTACAGTGCATCTAGAACAAGAAAATAAACTAGCTGGGCTAAAGAGTTTTCAAGTTTCAAATAATTTGAGCAGCTGTAACACGAGCAGTCCCAGACAGCACGCTTGAAACAGGAGGTGGTGGGATTTGGTTGTGGTTTTATTCGTTGATTTTTGATTCTTTTTTTTTTTTTTTTTTTTTTTTTTTTACTGTGTGCTTATGAGTCTAAAATTTACCAAGTATTTTCTAACCTTCATAGGGAAATCTACAGTATTCTGCAGCATGAATCTCATTAAAGACTGCTTTCCCCTGTGGAGAAGCTGTCTAGCCACCATAGTAAGGCTAGTTTTCTAAGGAGAGTAAAATGGGTTCCTATTGAGCTGCGTGCTGCTTTGATTAAACAGCTTCAGATACCTGAGCTACTTTCCTTAAATATAGGCAACGTACCTCTTAGTATGAGACCTTTAGGTGACAGCTGGAATCCACTGACAAAAACAGTGGGGGAAGAAAAAGCGTTAGAACAAACAGCAGAAATGGTCTGTGGGAGAACGTAGACAGTGTCTGAATGTGAAGAACCATATTTACTCTGTCGGATGGCTAGTGAAGTGTAGGAATTGAGAAGGCCTCAATGGAACCTAAAAGGTGAAAAAAATTGGGAGGAAAAAAAAGAGGGGCAAAAAGTATGTTTTAATCATGTTTATTTTGTACCTTAACCGATCACCTAAATAACAGACAAAATATTTATTTTCAGGTTCTTCTTCCCCCTTTTTTGTTTAGAAAGATAAAAGTTTCTAGCTGTTTACTGCTTTATGCGAGTATTCAGACCCATACTTGGAATACAAAATATTACTTCTGAATTTTGAAGCGGTGTCCAGCCATGCAAAGAATCTTCCACGATTTTCAACAGCTGCTTGTAGGTTTCCTGGCAGCTCACCACCCGGAGTATGTGTTGTGGGGGGCTGGTTGTGTTTTGAAATGACGAGGCTTTTCTTACATTCTTTATGCTGGTTGTGCTCCACTGCACATTTGTCTGGTTTCATACTTAGTTGTATGACATGTATTTCTGGCAATACTGTACCACAAATAAAAGGCTGAAAGCACACTGTAGTTATAGTACATTCGCATTAGTGAGAGTATACTCTTGGTATTGTTGCAGAAGTTTTCATGATTAATTATGTGCTGTAATAAATAATCCATTTCAATTCATTTTAGTACTGCTATCAGAAAAGAGACTGACTGAAAACCTCACATATATACAGTATCTTTCATAAATGTTCTTTCAAGTGCTTGCCATATCTGATCATCTGTGCAGTTACTGGAAGGATCTAAATTTTATCTGAAAGAGGAAGAAATAGCCTTTAAAAAGTCAAAAGAGCAGGATCGTAGAGCCAAATTTATGTTATTTTGAAATATTTGTGGGAGTAATCAAATCCACTCCATGCATTTCAATATAACTTTTATAATAGCCTAGACTTAATTTTCTTCAGATTTTTCTGTACTCAGGTGTTCACGGAGTCTAACAGGAAAAATAATGCCTTTTTATGATTATAGTGATTATTACCATTCTGAAGAAATGGCAATATTTTTTGTAAAGCACACTAGCTTCCTGCAAACTATTTCACCTAATTAACCCTTGCCTTACTTCTGAGAATGGTTGCATTTGCCTTTCTACTTTTTGCTAAAAGGATAGGATGTTACAAAGCTAGATTTACAAAGGACCTAACGGTGACTTTGTCAACAAGCCGCACAAGGTATTCCAAGCATACATAGCAGTATGAAAGACGACACTGATGGTCTTGTGAAAATGAAGTAGCTACTAAGAGTTGGTAGAGATGGATTTCAGGGGAAAGGGAGGAGTGAATGGAGACCGGACGTTCATTAATTCTGTATGCGTGTAGATGCCATTACTCTGTTCTGAAGGTAAGTTCAAGAACAGCTGTGTACAGCTCGAAGCCATGGGAATGGAGGGCCAGAGATTGTGCGACATGAACAATTTGAATAGTCGAGCATGGCTGAAGAGTGATTAGCCATTGTCATGAGGGGAGAAAGGATGTTGGAGAAGGCTTGACTCAGCTTAAATAACAGCTGTTTAGCCCAGTATGTTGTAGTACGTGGTGAAATAGTTCCTAAGAGAGGGAGGTTTTTTGAAAATGGCTCACCCATCCATGTTTTTTTTAAAAGTGTAATTTCAAATATTTTAAAATAGTTTGTATATTATGTAGTTCTCAATCTTGTTCCTTGTGGATTTCTAGGCAAATGGTAATGAGATCTAGGTTTAGCTTCCAGTTTTGCTTCAGGCTGTGTAAACTTGAGGTATGGTCTTGACCAAGTCACTCGATCTGTCTGTATCCCATCTGTAATGAGTGTTAGCACTTCCATTCTCCAAACTTCTATTTGCTTAGACTGTTTGCAGTGTACAGTCTTCACCTTAAAATAGTGTAATGGAGTTTGGGTCTTAGTGTTAGCTGAATGAGTACTAGAAACAAACCCGGTCTCAGACTGCAAGTCTTTAAGCTTCTGTAATAGCAGTGAGAGTTCTGCCATCAGGTAAAAAGAGGATTTTGTTGTTGTTCCTTCACAACAAGTGTGACTTTACAATCACAAAAACAACTACATGATTCTACCTATGAACGGAATGTGGTCAAGAGGAATAACCCAAGTTTTGTTCTTAGATCTTGAAAACCAATTGTACAGACATTTTGCACTGCCTATCAGGATAGTGCCAGCAGTTGGTTCTAATAGTTGAAACAGGGCTACTTGTAATGAAGACTTGCCCACAGAAAATAAAGCAGGGAATGAAGTAGCTATCTATAGCGGGTACTGCCCATAGATAGATGCGGGAGTTTACACTGGCAAACCTACAACTGAACATCTGTACTTTTTTCCCCTACAGGTAAAATACTGTAGGGCATTCTTGGAAATTTTCTTGAAAACTACTCAAAAGATTTCTGATTTTAAGAAAGGAGCATTAATATAAAAACTGAACCTACACAGTTAGTTTTTCTGGTATAGGACAATTAACGAGATAAAATTAATGTATACCAGATTGTGTGAGCAATTTGTTGCAGTAGACAGTTTCAGAACTGGTAGAGTTTAGAAATGTCCATGAAAATTCACAAGTTCTTAAACTTTTAAATTAACTTAATTAAAATTTTAAAATTAAAATTTTAAAATGCACTTACAAATAATTATCTTTTATCTTTAATTAAAGATAATTAAATCTGATTTGGCCAGTAATATTTGTTCAACTGTAAATGTGCAGGTATCAGTGTGCTAGGATATTTTATTAATTGCTGAATAGGCAATATTCTTTATGGTTTGGGCATAATTAAAGATTAATCTTGATCACCCCTCCCTATGGATTGTTACATAGCATAATAAAATGTTGCATATTGGTACCAGATCTGATTGTGCGTGCTGAAATACTGCAGTCATGCTGCCGTGTTTACATACTGTCTGACATACATCAGTAATCCCCGTTTCTCAGCATCATCTATTAATGTGTTTGGAGCATAATATACTTAATGCATTGCTGTTTCTTTTCTTAAGCTATCTTTTTAATAATTGTCTTAGTATGTGATTTTACTGCCCTGCAGTAGGTAGTGTGTCCCTTAATAGCATAAGACTATAAGACTGTATTTAGAACAGTAGGTCTTTGAGAAATACAGTGGTGGGTGGCATGAGGAGGAAAAAAAAAAAAAAAAAAAAGACCAAAAAAACCCAAAACTGTTTTCCCTGTATTTCATTTGATAATCTTTAAATATAATTTCTCTGAATGTTATGGAGCCTCTGCAATATATTTCAGAAATGGGGGGGAAAACTATTTAATGCGCGCACCAAGTCTTAAATAATACTGTTATATTTGCGCAAGCTGTAGTCTGGCTGTCACATTCATAGTTAGCTCTTACCAAGGCCTGCTCCATTACCTGTTCATCTGAAGTATCTTTTGCATCTGATTGAGTTGCTGTTCTTACACGCACCTGAAGAAGTCCACTCAGCTATAATTTAACCAGGAAAAAAAAAATCAAATATAATTATTGGAAAATCACCTTTTGTTCATTTTTGTCTATAATAGCTCTGTTGGGAAAAGATAAGTGACTAATCAAAGTAAAAGGCTGCTTAGGAATGAAGCAATATAAAGCTCATCAACAACAGAATTCAGTGATAGACCCTGAGGCAATTTCCAAGCTATTACAACTGCCTGTGGAGACTGCCAAGCTACAATAGCTAGAAAAATATCTTTCACAGTTTGATGTGAAGTCCTCTGTTTCTCTGTCATCTCTTCTTTCTTTTAGGAGATACTGTGTAGTTAACGAAATACAGTAAGTAGTATATTTACTGTGAAAATTTAACTAAATATACATATTCTAACAATCCAGTAGTAATGTTACTATAGCACGTTTATTTCCTTATGCTATTTTTTAATAGATGTTTGAATTCTAAATATAAATAGAAGTAATGGGCTGACATAGGAAAAAAGGCTAGTATAAAAAAAAGTTTGCTGCATATCAGCATTTTATTATGACTGGAAATATTTGCAAATATTACAAAAATGAAAAAATATATACACCTGAAGCACTACCCTGAGACTGTAAAATGAGGATGTCAAAAATAACATTTATTGTGAAGGAGCAATTCTAATTCCTCTTATGCCATAAAGCAAACTGATCCATTTTCTCTTATGTGTTTTAAACAAAGCTAAGTGATGTTTACAGATCTTCAAAGCCCATACATAGAACAATTGCTTGTTTTTTATTTAATAGCATACAAAGAATCAGGATATGTATTCATACAAAAAGAAACTGTGGTCTTGGCTTTGCCCGTAATGAAAGACTTCGAATCTCATTTAAGAAAGGTATTGCAAGTAAGTTTAACAAGCTCTAGTAGGTAGCTAATGTGGAATGAAATACATGTACAGTAACAGCGGCAGATACATGTACAACTTTGTGTCATACAGGAGCTCTTTCCAAAGTATGGCCTTTCCCCCTTCTCCTCCCTTTTCGTTGTTGTACCTTGGTATGCTGGCAATTTGCTGTCTGCTTATAAGTGTGATGGAATGTGGCCCAAGTGATTTTAATTCTTGAACTGTTTGGTACAAACAGTGGCTACAATAAGAAAGTTACATTTAACAGTATAATTTAACGACAAGATTAACCTGTAAATAATGCATTTTACCTGGGTGATGTAGGATAACATCAAACCTTTTGATGCAGTACTTAGAGAAGGAAGGCTCAAAAGAAGTAATGCCATTCAAAGTCACAAAGCTAATGCAAAATCTCTGTTCTAGCTGCAAACCAGTGTGACGCACAGTTGAATAAGAGAAAATGTTTGGCGTTTTCTTTAGTTAACATTTTAAACCTGAAATGAAAACAGAAGTTACTATTCAGTTTTATATAAAAGTGGTTTTAATATAAATGGAAGTTTCATATCAAAAGTTGAAGCGCTGCTTTTTAACACAAGCTTCATGAATGTTTTCACTCAAAATACTGTGCAAGGTCAGTTGACTGAAGCAGGCAGGCCCAGTTATGAATTTATGAAGAACCAGTTTATTTTGCCACATTTTTTAAGGGAAGTACTAAGTTCTGAAGAGAACCTTGCAGGTCGGGACCATAGCAATAAGAACACCTGTATGGTGGAGGTACTTCTACCAGTGTTTGCCACTTGGGGAACGTATTTCTTAAAAGATGCTACCCCCCCCTTAGTTTGAGAAGCAATCTTCTGGAGCATACTGGTTCTTTTTGCTGAATATAAATGCACATATTAAAGGACTAATTTGCCTCCTAAAAGCACAAGATCAGGCAATTCCAAAATATCGGAAGTCGGGCAGGCAGGGCAGAAGGCTGGCCTGGCTGACCAGTGATCTTCTACTGGAGCTTAGGCGAAAAAAGAAAGTGTATGGCTGCTGGCGAGGAAGGTGACGAGGAAGGAATACAGGGATGCAGTTCGTGTTTGTAGGGAGAAAATTTGTGTGGCCAAAGCCCAACTAGAGTTGAAGCTGGCCATGTCTGTGGGAGACAATAAAAATGTTTTTTTTAGATATGTGAACAGAAAAAGGAGAACCAAAGAAAACATAGCTCTGCTGCTTGATGGGGAAGGTCCCCTCACAGACAGTGACATAGGCAAAGCAGAGACGTTTAATGCCGCCTTCGCCTCTGTCTTCAATGCCGATGATGGGCTTCGGGACCCGGGGTGCCCTGATCTGGAGGACCATGACGGTGGGAATGACAAACTCCCAACCGACCCTGAACATGTGCAGGATTTGCTGCCCCACATGGATCCCTACAAGTCCATGGGTCCGGATGGGATTCATCCCAGGGTGCTTAAAGAGCTGGCTGACGTCATCGTGGGACCTCTCTCAATTATTTTTCAACGGTCTTGGGAATCTGGAGAGGTCCTGGTAGACCAGAAGCTGGCAAATGTTGTGCCAATTTTCAAGAAGGGTCAGAAAGAAGACCCAAGCAATTACAGGCCTGTCAGTCTCACGTCAGTGCCTGGTAAAATTATGGAGAAGATGATCCTTGAAGTTACTGAAGTGCACCTGGGGGACAATTCTGTCATTGGTCCCAGCCAACATGGGTTCATGAGGGGTAGGTCCTGCCTAACAAATTAGATTTCCTTTTATGATAAGATCACCCATCTAGTTGATCAAGGGAAACCAGCTGATGTGATCTTTTTGGACTTCAGCAAAGCTTTTGACACGGTTTCCCATAGGATCCTACTGGACAAAATGTCCAGCATACAACTTAACAAAAACATCATCTGATGGGTGAGCAATTGGCTGACGGGCAGGGCTCACAGGGATGTGGTAAATGGGGCCACAGCTGGCTGGCGGATGGTCACTAGTGGGGTCCCTCAAGGCTCCTTTTTAGGGCCAGTCCTCTTCAGTGTTTTTATAAATGATTTGGATGTAGGACTAGAAGGTGTTTTGAGCAAACTTGCCGATGACCCCAAACTTGGAGGAGTTGTGGTCTCGGATGATGGTGGAAAGGCCCTGCAGAGAGATCTGGACAGATTGGAGAGCTGGGCGATCACCAACCACATGAAGTTTAACAAAAGCAAGTGCTGGGTCCTGCACCTGGGACGGGGCAGCCCTGGTTGTACGGGCAGACTGGGCGATGAGACACTGGAGAGCAGCCCTGCAGAGAGGGATCTGGGGGTCATGGTTGACAGCAAGTTGAATATGAGCCAGCAGTGTGCCCTGGCAGCCAGGAGGGCCAACTGTATCCTGGGGTGCATCAAGCACGGCATTGCTAGTCGGTCGAGGGAAGTGATCGTCCTGCTCGACTCTGTGCTGGTGCAGCCTCACCTCGAGCACTGTGTGCAGTTCTGGGCACCGCAGTACAAAAAGGACATGAAACTGTTGGAGAGTGTCCAGGGGAGGGCAATGAAGATGGTGAAAGGCCTGGAGAGGAAAACATATGAGGAGGTCACTGGGCCTGTTCAGCCTGGAGAAGAGGAGGCTGAGGGGAAACCTCATCACGGTCTACAACTTCCTCACAAGGGGGAGTGGAGAGGCAGGTGACCTATTCTCCATAAACACCAGTGATGGGACCCATGGGAACAGTGTTAAGCTGGGGCAGGGGAAGTTTAGGCTGGACATCAGGAGGAGGTTCTTCACCAAGAGGGTGGTTGAGCACTGGAACAGGCTCCCCAGTGAAGTAGTCGCTGCACCAAGCCTGTCTGAATTTAAGAAGAGATTGGACTGTGCACTAAGTCACATGGTCTAAACTTTTGGGTAGACCTGTGTGGTGCCAGGAGTTGGGCTTGATGATCCTTATGGGTCCCCTTCCAACTCGGGACATTCTGTGATTCTAATATTTAATATGGTAATAAACCCAGCTCTGGCGGACTGGTGGGTAAACTTTCCTTCAGTACTGACATGGAAAGATAAATTCTATACAAGCATGAATATTGGAGCTAAACTCCATGCAAATGTAGAAAAGAATTGTGTATGTAACTTACTTATCTGTGTGTATACAGGTTAGGGAAAGGATTAGCCAAGGAACTCTGGATGTGATAAAAGTGTGAGGAGAACTAAGGAGATCCCTAATCCTGTCTTGCTGAAATTATGATATCTAAATATTTCTCTTATATGGAGAGAAGTGCACATCATATCGTCACCCAGTTTAGATAGGACCCACAGTACTCAGAGGGGCAAAGTGTGTACAGACATGGGGTTTACAGCTGTAAAGGGATTACAGCTAATGTAATCACGCAGTTGGAGGGTCCTTTCCTTGTGTCTGAGCATCAGACCTCTGCACAGATGTGAACTACACTATTGAGTGTTTGTGTTGGGCAACAATATCGCCTCTGGTCTGCATAGCATACCTTGACTCTAGTTATCTCACTGTTCAGCATCCTGTTAAAGTGTTATTAGTTAACCTAATGAATCACTGGGTTACCAGGTTAAACAAATCCCATGCAATGCGTTCTTTTCTCCTTTATATGCTCAGACCTATTTTCTTACTCTCCGAGACAGATAGCTTCCCCAGAGGTTACACACAGCAGTATCAGCTGTGTTAAGAACCCTTTAATGAGTCATTGAACCTTATCTCTTTACCTTTGAGCTCTTCTAGAACCTTTTAAGAAGCATCTATGTTTGAAATTTGGCATAATAAGATGGATTTAATGGTGTTAGTGAAATTCTTTAAAGGACTGTAGCAGAAACCAGTAGCATTCCTGTGGGCTGTTCATTCTCTACATATAAAAAGCTACAGGATCTTTGCTGCCTGTATAGCATGGTAACTTTGATCAAAACATTCTTTTATCACCCAGCTGAGGTTTCATCAGAGACGCTTGGGATACCAGCCTGTAGCACCCACAACCAGCTGGATCTGAAGGCAGTGCTGCCTATCTAAATTAGAGCAAAAATGAAACAACAAATGTTCAATTGCATTTGTCTTACTGGTTGCTTTAGTTAGTCGTCTTTTCCATCATAAGCATGAATTACCTTGGGACTTTGCACACAAGAAGATACAAGGCCATGGTGGTGATTTGCTGGTTTTCATTCTTTTTAGTTCTTCAATAGCTCTCAGAAAAATTCTGCAATACAATAGAAACACAATATTGTATTTCTTACGTGCAAGTAAAACCCGTGGGTGCACATCATAGCTGATAATTTGGTAAATACACTGACTCATGCAACTGAAACTTCTCAATGTGTGTCAGCTCTCAGAAGGTTTGTGCTGTATAATTTTGCCTGAATCTCCAATGAATGCAGAATTCTGTATTTTCTTCCAACATCTGCTTTTCTTTTTCCTAGGATTTAAGTTCTGCTTTCAATTTATAGCAAATTGAGACTATGGCCTTTTTCTCTTGCTATTAACTTGTAAAATATTTTGCACCTCCAGAAGCCTCCAAGAAAATAGCCCCTATATTTCCTGAGCAGAGTGACAGCAATTTTATCTGGGTTAGGTGGAGCAGTAGAAAGTTAAGACAGCCTTTTTGCTTACAGTTTCAACAAATACCCATTTTAGGAATCTTAAAACACCGCCTCTTGAAACCACCACCTCTTGTTTAGCAGGGTAGCTAGCCTTGTCTGAGTTGGTTCCCTTCAGGTTAGCACAGGCACTAGGCAGTTACACTCCAGCCACTTCTGTACCTACTTCTACACCTGCCATTGGTCTTCCTCAGGTCTTCCCTGAAGATTTAGTATAGGAAAATGCTATAATAATATCGAAAATTTTCCATCATGCTTCAGTATGCATAATGTGAAATCTCCTCCATTATTTTGTCCTTTTATTACTGGTGGATTATGAATGTAGAAATATGGCAATACATACCAGGCTGGGGGCAATTAAAGTGCTGTAACTGGTCTTGTTGCAAAGGGAGAGAAATCTGAGGAATAGCAGCACATCTAACCAAGCATCTGCCCTTCAAACAAACAAAAAACCCACTGGATTCTTTTATATGGTTGCTGAATATAAGAAGGGGGTGTCTTTGAATGTCCTTAATTCTTGCATTGCTGAATGCTCTCTCGTGCTCCAGCTGGGAGTTTCCAGCTACTTCACTTGCCCAGTCGTGGTAACCTGGCCTATTTTCTGGGTCTTTGTTGCTAGCTGTAGGGTGAACAGGCTAGCAGCTGACTTGTATGTCTGTAATCTCATCCTGCACAGATGAAGAGACTTGTCTACATTAGGAAAAAATGGTTCAACCAAAGACTGAATATAGCCCTTTATATAAAAAGCAGAGAATAATTGACAACTTGCTGTGCTGGATGTGCTTGCTATTTAAGACACTTGGTTCTACAGTTCTCAGCTTCTGATGCGCCTTTACAAATGGATCTGAAGAACTGGAGTTTAAGAATAAAATACAAAAGCATACTCTATAAATTTCTACTGGTCAAACAAAAGATAATTTAAATCACGTAATATCTTGAAAGAATAGTATATCAACCTCAAAACAAAAATAATAGCTAGGATAGCAACTGCAATTAGCAGAAAAGGGAAAACAAGGGCTGTTATGACTAGAATAAAGACCACCTTAAACTGCCGCAAAAAATACTCAGCGTGAAGCAGAAGGCTCACATCCAATTCATCCGTAGTATTAGAAAAATGGTTCATTAGCCTGCCAGTGGGAGTTGTATCAAAGAAACTCATTGGACTCTGTAAGATCTGTGGATAAAGGGAAAGAGCAGAATCAGATGGAAGTCTTTTGTCTTTTATTGTAGTTAGAATTTATGTAGTAATGCAGACAATAGCTTTGATCTTGGCCAAGATTAAAATTATAGGACCAGCAAACAATTTTATTACAGCTTTTACAACATCAGCATTTGTAAAAGCAACTTTTGAAAGTAAAGTAATGCATTTGAAAGTAAAATAAATGAGTCTCTTTGTCTTGGTTTTTGTAAGTAAAACAAAATAAATGGATGAGTCAGGATATCAAGAACTGGACTATTTTGGAGCAAAATTGTACTACCTCCAATTAGCTGTGACTTGTACGCCAACAATAGCAACTTAAGTTGCAGATTATAGGTGCTATTACAGATTCAGGTTACACAGAGTGATAGTTTTTATTTACAGACACCTTTTGCTTCAGAGGTCTTGGACTCTAAGAAAGCTGATTAGTGACTCGCTCCCCCTTCCCCCCCGATGTAGTACTTTCCAGCAGGTTCTTTATTTCATAAAAAGGCCTGGATTCAAATCATCTGTTTCAGGTATCTAAGGTGTAGATGTCTGCACCTAGGCCTGTTATCTAAGCTCTCTTTACTATCAATGAAGTATACATTTCTGTAAGGCTGTTCATCTGACATTTTGTCCCAGGACAGGGTGAATCTCACTTAGGAAGCTTGTTTTTTTTTTTTTTTTTTTTCCATTAGCTGTTAAGGAAGTCTCGCCAAATGAGTATTCAATAAATATTCTCTACTAGCCATAAAGAACAAGGTAGTTACTTTTACTTTTTAAAACAAGTTGTTAGGTATTGTAGAAGGACCCTTTAATGTTGTCTTTGTTAAAATAAAGCCTTTATTGACGTGTAGTATGATCATGGTTGCCATGCAGATTCTGTGGACTAATCAAGAGCAGCATGTTCTAGGGCTATTTGAGGTCCTTTCAGCACAGAAGGTTTTGTTTAATTACCCAGTGTGGTTGATTTCTTTTTAAAAATAATTTTTAAAAAGCCATGATCTAAACTTTAGCTCTTCACGATAGGAGTGGAGAAAGGGCAGTTGGAACTCATCTATACTGCTTTCTCTTAAACAATACAAAAATAAAAATTGAGGTCTGAGGAAAAAAGGTATATAAAGCAGCTTTAGGAAGTCTCATGCATAGTAAATCCTTCTTACGTTTCAGGTAGGAAAGCCATGGAAGGCTGGATCCATGGAAGGCTGGCTTTATGCAGCACTATTGTATTACACAGATGCCACATTTTTTTGTTACTGTATTGAGTTATAAAACTTCTGTAATGATTTTGATGTGTGAGGTGAGTACTATATCAAATTTTGCCATCTAAAAAATGTATTTTGACCCAAATTGTGCTCTCTCATTTTAATACCTCACTTTTCATTTGATAAAACTGCTATGTTTCCACTTCCACCCATATTAAGTGCTTACAGACTTGTTTTTCTGGATAAAAAGGATTCCTTCTGCATTCCTTTCCTCCACTAAACAAAATAATTTATTTTTTCATAGGCAACACACAAATCAGAGTTGCAGAGAATAATTCTTTTGAGTTTGTAAAGACAGGTCTGAACTCCATGTTGTTGTAACAAGTTTCAGATGGCTGTGATATACTGTTGCTGTATCTCTTCCTTCAGGAGTAATAAATTTGAAGATCTTTGCACCCCTCGTACTCTGTGCTCTCAGAAATACTGTCAATTGATTTGCACAAGAGTTTCTTTTAATCCTTTTGTATGTAAGTGGTATAGTTTAACATAAATGGCTTTCAATTTATGATAACCATCTGAAATCAGTTTGATTTTGTTCCATTAAAATCAATACGCTGCGATTTCCAATACACCTAATCTCTTATTAAATTAACCTAGGAATGTACCCACAAGATTTAAGTTCTGCTGCTGATTTTTATGATAATGCGCTTAAAAGTCCAAGATGTTGCAGACTGTGATACGTCTAATATCTTAGTGTGACCCAAATGTAGTTGCTTTCTCTTCACTCTGGCTATACGGTGCTTCTTTTCCTTTGCCAAGATAAATATTTTGGAAGAGAAAATCAATGAGGGAAAAAAAAAGGAACAATATGTGTTTCGAGTTTATAAATATTTATAAAGTCAATAATGTTTTTGTAAATACATTACTTGATATTGTGGTTTTGACATTTTAAAAAAGTTAAAGCAGGGTTATTGAAACAATAACTCTGTTTTGATACTGTATAGTTCAGTTTTGAAAAAAGAACTACTGAATCTTGGCTTCTTGAACCGGTTGGTTTATAGGAGCTGCAATATGAAGTGTTGCTTTTTTTTTTTTTTTTTTTTGTAGGACTAGATGTGGTGATTTTTGTGCCAGTGTCAGCCAATACTAAGCATAATTTAGCACAAGAACCAGACAAAAGAGCCTTTGTGTTATTTCATAGGAACGTTTTTCAAATGTACTTACTCATTTGTAGAATCCTTGCTATTGCTAAATGCTGCTATATGGCAAGTACTCCTTCCAGTTTTGTAAGAGTTATTGAATGACTAAAAAATGGTGGTAAATTGCATGCACTTACTGAGCATGATGAATAGATCTAGGTCTGCATACCAAACTCTATTGATATTCCATTTTTCCCTCTTCACCCTTGACAAAATAAAATATCAATACAAAGAAAGGCACAACCCCAAATTTTGTTCTATGTCAAAGTAGTTATAAACTCCGTTTTCCCCTCTGTTTCTGAATTGAACTAGGAGGGCAGAATTTTTCGTAGTGTGCTGGATTCTACTTTTCTTATGGAATTATAAACCATCTCACTTGAATTAATTCATTTCCATAATTCTGTTGTAGACTACACTTAACCCAAATCTGTGGTAACAGATGGCCTTTCTGTGGTAATACTGCTTCTATTATTTCTTTCAGAAAAATCTGGCAAGGAAGATCTGTTGGGACAAACTAGTACCATTTGAATTCTGCTTAACCTTAAAATTCTGCTTTGGCAGACCTCTTCCTGTCATCTCAGAAATACAAATTCAGTAAAGACTCATAGGATTTTTGCTACTGGAGAAGCACATACAAAGTAGCTGAACACAGAAGTATTTAATTTTATTATTATTATTATTTGCCTCATTTGAGGTCAGAATATGCCATTTGTTCCCTTGTGCTCTTTTTTAGTATTCTTAGCTAATGCCCAGTTTTATTCCAAGGGGACAGCAGTAGACAACAGTACGTTCTCAGGTGACTGTTTGCCTTTAATGACTGTACCTTCATGAAGTGTATGTACTGTTCTTCGTTGCATTTATGCATTGCAAATATGCACTGGTAGTTAAGTGCAACCAAATACATTAAAGTGGCCATCTGAAATAGAAAGGAATAGATCAGTTAAGTCAAAGCCTTTCCATCAGTGTTAAATCAGCCAAGTTTATACGAGTTTTTTTTTTTTTTGTTTTTTTTTTTTTTTTTCCTTCTGTGTTCTTCATGTTTTCAAATATTAATTTTAAATCATCAAAGTGAATAGAGCATCTAGGGGAATATTCTTTCAGGATCCTTCTATGCTGACTTCTTTTTATCTCTCTAACCTTAATGTTGAATTAGCTGAGTGTTTGTTATGTTAGCATTTACTCTAGGATATAGTCATGTATTTGATTCATGCAGAACATTGTTTTCTAGCTTATCTTTTCAGTCAGCATATGTTGATTTTTTTTATACCGCCTGCTGGCAATTTGCTTTTAATAAGGCTAAAAAGAAAAAGATCAGAAAAATAAAATAGAATGGCATTTGATATGTAAATACAGAAGGAGAATAATTAGCAAGAAGGACAGAGGAATATTTCTCTTCCAGGGCCATAAGTAGGTAGATATGATAAATTCCTTGTGTAATTCTGAATTTAAGTATCTGTGCTTCAACTATATACTCAGAAAAATAGGATTGTGATTTAATGGAGTGAGGGGCTTAAAGCACTGTAAGTGGCTCAGCACTGTGAATATGTCTATTTGAGCATAAATCTGGTTCTGCCAGTCCGTTGAGGCTGTAAAAATTTCAGAGTCCAAGACTTGGTTGGGGGCAAAGGGAAAATCATGTTAAGGTAATGTACAAGTTAAAAATAAAATAGCTGTCAGTGAAGACGACTAGTTTAAGCCTTTTACATTTTTTTCCCTCAAGGGCCTCTTTTCTGCATTGTTCAGAAATAAGGTTTTCAACATGTGCATCAACTGCTGATAGGGAATCATCCAACAAATCTCTCTGTTGGCACAAACAGCATGTGCAAACTGATCCGTTGGCTCTGAGAGCCAGAAAGATAGAGACCTCTTTCATCTATCTAACAGGAAGAGGTAACTGTAAGTTAGAGGATAGACATCTACACGAAACACAGTATTAAGGGAGATGGTTCTGTATTTATAATTACTATTGATCCGTAACTTACATTCTGTGGTCTTAATCAGATGAGGATTTACCTAACTAAAATAGTTCTGGGTTTCCATGGAACAAATACATCAAATCACACAAATCTTATGAGGCTTGATTCTGACTTGATCATCTTTATTTTGGTGTTGCTTTTGTTGGCTTTCACACATCCATAAAAACACTGTGAGCTGCCTCCTGATGTTTGATGGTAATGGTACTGAGAAAGTATTCCCTCGCAGAGCTAGCCGTAACTTGACTGATGTGTACTGAACCTTAAGGAAACTTGTAGCACGTTTAAACCTCAGTTTCATGTCTTTCTAGTTACTTCAGTCAGGTATCGCATCTTTTAAATCCAAGAGTCAGTGGAATAAAAATTGTAATGGGACATGGCTCTTCAGCACAGAGAAATGTGAAAAAGGGAGTGTGGCTGTCGAAAGCTACAGGACTATCTTAACCTGGGAAAAAAGGGTAGGGGGATATCCTCAGTGTGTAGTAGTAACTTGCATTTAGAACTATTTCAAAGCATTCTACAAAATGGGTGTTTCTCAAGAAAACTGTTACATATTTACTAATACTCTGTGCTCTTCTTAGTGTTCTTGATCTGTTTCAGGTGAAGCATGAGTTTTCTTTCAGTTTTCCAAAAGTGTTAGTCAACCAGTACTTTGCAGAGATCCTTAGCAAGCCCTAAATATAAAAGGGGCAGATAGAAATTGGATAGGAAGGCTCTTCATGACTTAGGCTGCCCCTAAATTTAACATTTTTTGGGCTACATCACAGTATTTGATCTCAAATCTTTCTGACGAATTTAAACCTGTCTTTCCCATATCTAAAGTAAGAATTGTAGCTATCAACTGTTTAATTGCAATGTGCTTGTGAAGAAATTAATATACAAGCCTCAAACAGAAGTTGGAAGGGGTGAGAAATTATAAAACTTCTGTTTAGTTGTGTCCTGATGACAGCTGCTTCTTTAGCCAAGGCAGAGAAAAAGACCTGACAGAGAATAGCTCAGGTCAGTGGGTAACTGATCTATTATAAGCTGCCGCACAGATGGCTTCCGTTCTCAAGTCTGAAAGTGGGTCATTTTCATTCCACCAAGATTTTTGAAAGAGAAGGATAAAATCTGAAGGGGGACAAAATGACTGTGTAACAAGGTGCTGTCTTGTTACCTGATTGCATCACTTCTGTGACTGATCACATTAGCATTTGTTCTGATTATTAGAACTACTACATCATTTGAAATGCATACCTGTCAAGTAGTTGAATTAGCTTAATCAGTTGTAGTATAATTTTTCAACTGTAATTTTTTTTCATCTGCATTTTCAATCCCTAAATGCAGATCAAGGAATTGTCACTTAAAGAAAATATACGACTAACTTCGAAACACTTCAGAATGTTTGTTCCTATGCATAATCAGGCTCTTACATGATTGGGGGGTAGGGGGACACCAAAAAACTCAGTAGTTAAATTCACCTTTTGGAAAATACTGGCTTAAGCAGTAACCCCTTTATTCTCTTTGGCTTTTTCTTAAATGGTATGGTAACGTCTTGTATTATAATATGACTGGTTATACTTCAGTCATGTCTCCTTGAGGAAGAATTTCCGTATCTGACTCCAGGCTGCATACATGGATTGCGTAATTGCATCTGAAATATGAGTTCAACGTTATTTCTTGGCATTTGAGTAAAACCTCTTACATTTCTATTATTTATTGCATCTGTGCTCTGACATAGAACGTTGATCTGTACAGATACATTGCCAACGTTGTTCTTCATTTAGCTCTGTTTTCTGTCTGTAAAATTGCAGCTTTTCCGTGCTGTCAGATCTGTGGTATTCTCTTTAGCTCTTGCATAGGTGCTTTTTGTGTGTCTGTGTGTGTGTGCGAAGATAAATATCGTTGCACTTTCTAGCATACATGTTAGATGAGAAGCACTGGATCTAAACTTTTGAGCTCTCTTGCAAACCAACACTTTAGGTTGACCTACGATTTTACTCAGGATTTCTCAGACATGACTTGTAATGTGTTATCAGTGTGCCTATCACCCTTGTTGAGCTAAGCCTGTTTGTAATTACCATTAAGAAGTTTTAACTGTGCTCTTTTAAGGCAGTGTAACATGCCCTAAAAGTCTGAGTTGAAGGAGGTAAGACTTAAGGAAATACGGTTGGGTAAGTGCACACTCAAATGCAAAATGCACAGTCTTTAAATCTAGTTGTGACACAGCGTGGTCTTGTAGAAATGTGGAGTTATTAACAATGAAGAGTAGATTTTTGTTATGTTTACACGAGTGTCCTGGAAGTACAATACCTAGATTGTGCTGTTAGACAGCAATGCAAGAACTCATTTTGAGTTTTTGAGCACGTTCCTTTTATAGGCGGCACTAAATTTAACGATTGTCTTCTCTAAGACTTGCACGCTGTTGCAGTTAGTTTGAACACTGCTGCACAGCAGGAAGAATAAAATAGTGATACGTAACGTTTGTGAATACAAGATCAGAAAAGTTGAAAAAAATCTAGTATTCTGCAAATCAATCAATACACTAATTCTGCTTTGCAAATCAAACTTAAAAATGAGAAAGCTGTTCATACCATCTTGTTACGCTATGGGGAATAGGCAGTAAATCCCATTATTTATCATCCCGTAGTGAAGTTGATACTGTATACCATTTGAAGGTAAGTGAATATAAATTAAATTATGTGAATTAGGTAAATATAAATATAAATTAATACAGACTTAATTAATACAGACCATATTTACTCCTTAAGATTCATACATTCAAAACTTATCTTCATAAAATCTGTGAAAAGTTAATTCCAAAAAGACCAAGTTGCTCCTTACCTATCAATTTTACAGACTTTCAATTAGGGAAATCGAAGTTTAGCAAACTGCATTAAAAGTTCTTTGAAAAGGAAGGGAATAATTTATGAGAAAAGATTAAGTGAGTTAAATATGCATGGCTTAGTTAAAGAACAACTCCGTGGTTCGTAAAGGTGTGCAGATATTTAACAGATACAAACAGCACAGTGTGAGTGGAATTATTAAAGGTCTACTAATCATCTGACTAGATAAGGAAGTGAAGTTGTTTTTTTTTGTCTGAAAATCAGAGAGACTAGTGATTTAAAAATGTTAATCTTTGGGTCAGCATGGCATGCTTTGGGTAACCTTTGGCATGTTCAGGTAGGATAAGGATCAGGAATGGAAAATCATGAAAGAGTGACAGCAGTTCCACACAGATCGTGTTTCATTATTTATCATAATTTCAAAGATGTTTTTGTTTTTTAAATGGCTGGAATTAGCATAATTAACTAAGGTGCTTGGAAAATATGAATTAGATGTGAATGTAGTACTAAAAACAAACACCACAAACCCAAGTCACGAAAATTTGCAGGACACTGGTGTAGGAAACTGCTTAAGTAATAAAATTCATTGTCTTACTCTGTCAGTTCATGTAAAGACATCTTTAGAAGTAATACACAGAGCACATTTTCACTGAGCAACATCTCATGGAAAGAATTCATTATGCAAAATGACTCCTCTAGGAAATTATTAAAATGAAACATTAATTGAGAATTTGTTTCATGAGGACAGACAGTCTTAATTTTTGAGCTAAATGGAGACCACAGTGGAATAGGATGAAATCGTTGTTTTTTTCAACCCCTGGAGTGAAGTCGCAGAGTGCTAATATTAAGTTGAAATGAGTGGCAGTTTCCAGTGCTAGAAAACAGTTTCACAGGGTTATTAATGCCAAATATAAAGCTCATTTCCTTTCACAAAGCTTTGCAGTATTTTGGATCTGGTGCTATAAAGTTTTGAGCAATCTGACCCCACCCCATTGTGCCATAAACATGAATTTCAGTTTATAAATATATTTTACGGTGTTTTTCACTGTTTGTGCCAATTGGGAACAGGACATTTGGATTGGTTTCAATGTACACAAAAGCAATTTACAGTTTCTGCTCGTTTTTGATTAGGACCACATGCTAGTTTGGCTGAAGGCACATGCAGATTGCTGAATTTTGAGAATAATTCTTCACAGCCTTTTTCATTTTATGGGTAGAGACTAGAGATTGTTCCATAACATTGAAAGAAAGATGCGGCAAACTTTTTTTTAATTTCGCTTTTACATTTATTTCTCTGCTTTTGTGTATATGCACAACTCCTGCTTGTCATTTTCTATCATGTTCCGCTCCTCACATCATTTTTATTTTATCCTTTTGAGAATCACGTGTGAAGTAAAATGATGGGACCAGCACAAAATGTTTGGATCTGGTGTATGGTAGTTCTTCCAGTTTGCACGTATCTCCAGTCGTGACTAACTCCAGAAGGTCACACAAATAAGAATCTTGCAGTATTGCAAGATTGTTGGTTGGCTGGAACTGAAGTCCTGATACCTTTTTGCCTTTCAGTTCGCACTGTTGTAAGATGACAGCGGTGGTAAGCTATCCACAGTGATGTTACGGGATAGATCCTATTAAGGGTGAAAGCTGAGTGTGTAACAGATGAGAACGCTCCCGCAACATCCATTGGATTAACAGCCAACTCAAGGGAAAACAGATGATGCTATTATATATTCATTATGTTTGTTTTACGGTTGTCAAACTGACCTTAAAAATGTTAACTATAGGAAAACTGCGTGCTGAAATGTGTAGGGATCTTTTGATGCTTACAGACAGAGCCTATCATGCATTTTTAGGAGGTGACAGACAACCTGAATACACCACTTACTAATTATTTACATGGTGAGGGCTAAGAACCAAGACTTCCTTTGCATTGAATGCATGCTGTCTGCTCTGCTTCTTGAAGTCAACTGTTATTTGCTACACATAACCTGTATCCCCCTCATAGTGCTACAGGGCACGCACAGAGCATCAGGTAACGCAGCCGTTTGTGTTACCACTCAACAGTGCTGAAATGTCATATTCTGAAAGCTTAGCTCAGCTCAGGTTGTGGCTAAAAATTATCTTGACAATGGATTGACCCAGTTCAAAAGAAAAAGTAAGACTATATGATAATAGCTAATGAAATTTCAGTTGTTCTGTTTCTGCATTTTATGTTTCAGTTAGAAACAGATGTGACTTGCTTTGTTATGTGTTATGGATAGGAATAATTTATTTAAACTTGGTTCATGTTTCTGAAGAATTTCTTGCATTTATTTGTCCATCTGCCTCATGTGGTGCTGTGTTAGTCATTATTGCCAACGTTCCATTTCCAGAGTTTCTTATCCTTCTTCAGATTTTCCTTGGAGAAAAAAAGAAAATTAAAAAGCACATCATTAATTTTAACAATTCTTAAGGAATTGTTTAGGCCTGGTGGCAAACTCCCTGAGAGTTTTCCAGTCATGACAAAATGTTAACAGAGATGAACATGGAAGTGTTCCAACTCAATGTATTTGTGTGTGTGTGTGTGTGTATATACACCTGTGTACCTTATGTATTGAGGAACTGGAAATCTGACGGGAACACGTACAGAGCTATCAGGCTAGTTTCAAGTTTAAAAACAATATTTTATTGGCCTGCTATTCATTAACAATGCACATTGCCAGTGGTTCTTAGTCGTGGTCAGCACACATTTAGGATATTTCTCCTGTTATTTTTTCAGTCTTGTAAACTAGCTGAATGTAAAAAGAAGAATGAAAAAAAAGAAAAAAGAGAGAGCAAGAAAAAGGCAACCGTGGGCTCTGGTCCTTGACTGTCTTAGTTGCAGAGTTCAAGGTAATCAGGCTTAAGAGCTCTTCAACAAGGAGAGCTGGAAGTGGACAGTCTTCTCCCTCTCTGTTCTCCGACCTTAGTGCTTCTCATCCCATCCTCAAAAGAAAAGGGGGTGATCTCATGGTGGGGGAGAGAGTGCTGGGGATGAGGTCTTCTATGTTTGTTTGTTTGTTTGTTTGTTTTCTTTTTCTTTCTGCCAGGCATCTTTCTTGCTTATTTTGCAGGATTTCTCTGGTTTGATCAGATACTGCTTTTTCTGCAGGATAATTTTGGTTCTATATTTTGTTAATCTTTTATATCTTTTATATTTGTTAATCTTCTATATTTTGTTAATCTTTTTGCTTTGGTATTCTTTGTTTACCAGACATAAAAAGAAAAAAAAAAAAGAGAGAAAAGGCAAGTTTCTCCTTTTTTTTTTTTTTTTTGGTTTTACCAATCAGAATGTTCTCATTTCCTCTCTCTTTTGTCTTTCTGTTGCTACACCCCTGTCATGCCCAAAAACATCAGTGGGATTTTTTTTTTTTCCCAGCGGGTTTTAGAATTAAGCCCCCGTCTCTTTTATTTGAGTTAATATCTCATTTCTTTATCCTGATTTCTTTGTGAGATTTTCTGCTCAAGAGTCTTCAAACTGTAACTCGAGTCAGCTTGCCCCAGAGCTGTATTTTAACAGCTGAAGTGTGTGCACGTGTGCATGCGCACAGATAATTCGTGTTTTAAATACCTACCTACATGTATATACGTATATTTACAAAAGCTCCAGGAATCCTACTGTTTCCTACTTGTTTTCTAGTGTCTCTCTGTCACTCTAATTCACTTGCATCAAGTTATATATCTTTTTCCTCCTCAGTTTTATATCACCTGCATATTTGATCAAAGCACAATACATCTATTTCCTGCCTTCATAAATATTAATTATGTTAATTGAATGCTAAATAAAATAGAAATAAAATTAAAACATTAAATATTAAGAGATCTGGCGTTGGTGGCTAGGAGACCAGATACCCAGAAGTTCTCTCCTAGTTGATGTTGTACTGTCTGTAATTGTTATGTTAATGGCCCAGCAGCCAATTATGCATTTCAGACCACTGTATTCATGTTCACGTCACATTATATTTACTCCCTGAAATGGATTGTTGAACTATACTGAAACAATTGATAAAAATTAGTATAGATTTCCAGTAACCAGAGAAGTATGCTGATTAAAGCTGATGCTTGTTCCCCACTTCTAAGGCTGCTGTCTTTGTAGCTTGGTCTTGGCTATATTTTTATGCCGAATCGTCACTGAGGAGGAAAAGGGAGTATTATATTTCTACACTTTTTTCCTTATTATGATTTCTACTCTTGAAATTTTCACAATGGAAAAGCTAGTTTGTGCTTGACGTTTGGCATTTTCTGTAACCAGAAGATATTATGTATTTTTTTGAAAAGCTGAGCTTACAGCTCTTATTCAAACCTGTATTCAGTGCTGTGGAAAGGAACTACACGTTCTTTGTGTTTGCTGCTGAAACAGTCCTCCAATTGTATCACATGTTCAGGTAGATTGCGAGTGTCTTGACAGTTTTGCTGTCTTACTAAATCTTTAAAGCTAAACTTGTAGCATGTCTTAATATGAACTTAAAATGCAACTCCACAAGGTAAAAAAAATAATAGTGATGGGTGAAAACTAGGTTCTTTGTCTTTGCAGCATGTTGTCTCTAACAACATTTTCTGGAATTATTTTTTTTTCTGTGAAAGGTTGATTCGTGGGGAGTGTGAGCTGTAAACCATTTGGGGTGAAGCAAATACTTTTTAAAATTATTTTTTGAATTGCTCCTACCCTATAGTAACTCTCAATCTGTTTTTTTTTTTTTTTTTTCTCCTGTGGGGATCTCTTGTTCATCATTTCAGTAAAGAAAAATAGCTGCTAATTGGGAAAAGGGCGAGCATTCAATACTCCAAAGATTTTAATATTTCTCACCTTGGCTCCCTACTGTAGCAAGGTTGCATTAGGAAGACTGGGCTACACAGTAAGAAGTGCTGGGTCCAGTAGAAGACAGCTGTGGACGTACCGGGTTGAGTCTAGTAAATGGATGCAAAAGCTCTTAAGCATTTAGAGCACCTAACATCTGGAAAGGTGTTATTTAATGCTTGTAAGCTTTTTGAACACGAACCCAAAGCTGTTTCTGTAAGAGTGTTTTCATACTGACTCATTCCAGTGTTCAGTGTACAAATCACTTGTAAGTACTTGCTAAATATTACTGTTGGAACAGGTGAGCCTAAAGGATAATACCCCCTGCACTTGGAGTCAAGCAGGGAGAAACTGTGTTTGCGTGAAAACTCTTTTCAAACCTGTTTCTGATTTAAAATAATAATAATAATAATAAATCAGGTAACTTTTGTACACATGTTGTGAAAAAGCAACAGGTATTAAGGATAAAAGAGATCTTAATTAGTTTCTGCATTAAAAGAAAGGTAAGCAGAAGACTATTTTGCGTTATTCTACATCCTGTTTAGCAACCATCTCTCAGCCATCTGTGGCCAATTAGTCTTCTTACAGCTACAGACCAAGTAAAGTGCTCCTATCTCAGCTGTGCTTGCAGATTACTCCAGAAGGTGCAAATGTGTAGCAATTTAATATTCCCTAGATTTAATTAAAGGATAAGGACAAAGATGTCGCTGTCATTAATACTTGTATGCGAGAATCGAACCTAGTGTGCAATTGACAGGAAGATATGGCCCTCCCTTCCAGATACCATATAAATAATGCAAGAACCAACTTCTCCTGTTCCCAATTTTCATAATGTGAAATATTTTTCATAATGTGAAATATATATTATGAAATATTTTCATAATGAAAATAGCTTACATCAAAGGGAATTTATATCAATGTTGATATGGTAAAAACATATAATGTTTTCCAGAGATGACATGAATAGAGAAGATTGATTGATTCCTATCAGGTAAATAAGGGCATAAAAATAAAGAAATGTGAGGAGAATGAGGCAGACTAAAATTTCAATATTTATGCAAAGATGGTGCTCCTGGGTGGAGCCAGGAGCTGGACTCGATGATCCTTGTGGGTCCCTTCCAACTCAGGAAATTCTATGATTGTATGTGTAGAAGTTAAGCTTGCTTTTCCTTCTGTCAATTTGTAGTTCATGTTGGTACCGTTCCATCGTTGTGTTTTCCTTGTAATATTGAAGAGTGAATCCCCAGATGGGCGATTGAATTATAGACAGTTGTAATTCTAGTGACATGACTTGCAGCCTCCGGTGTTAGCAGAAGGAAGGCTAACCGCATGGAAGGCCCTTTCCTCAGCACAGTTCTGATGAGCTTACTGTGACTTTCACATTTCATCGTGAAACTAAATAGTGTATAGTATGTCCAACGTAAGAAATTCATGCATATCACGATGACTTAATCTCATTGCTGTAAACAACAAAGCGTAGAGACGGTTCCATGTATACATTATAATGTCTGTTTTCTCTTCTACAGCCTTATTTACAGCAGGGTTTTTTGCAAGACTCCCAGGAATTTTTCAACGCTGATTAGCCTTTTAAATTTTGTAATAGATACTGAAAAGAAGTGTGTTTACAAAAGTTTTACGAAGCGGCAATAGGAAGAAATAAAGGTAGCTGTAGCTACTAATATCCTACTGGAGGACCAACTAGATTAAAATGCACAAATGTAGATTCTGCTGTGCATACAATCATTTCTATGAAAAACAAGTTTTTTTAAAAAAACTTACGTAGGTTCAATCAGAATGAAAGAGCAGAGTGG
This sequence comes from Oxyura jamaicensis, assembly GCF_011077185.1. NCBI lineage: Eukaryota > Metazoa > Chordata > Aves > Anseriformes > Anatidae > Oxyura > Oxyura jamaicensis. The sequence goes on along the minus strand of NC_048903.1, from coordinate 7,280,333 downwards.
TTGCCATGTATATGTGATATGTTTCATCTACCAAGATTTCAGAATTTCCGACCAATGAGGTCAGTGGCTACCTGACCTGAATTTAGACAACTGTATTAGAGAGGAAATTGGTTCTAATATCTAATTTCCTGAAACATCCTCAGGGAGTACACAGTTATGATTACTTAGTGGCTTTAAATCAATGCAGCTGGAACAATATTTGTAATATTTGGCAGCTTAAAAATATTCTCTTAAACATGAAATTATGGGTAACGTTTTGGCTAATGACTCGTTAGTATCATGACTGAAGTCAGGAATGAAGAACTGCATGTTTATGTAGCACAGATTCTACCAAATGGCTGTGTGAAGATACAATTACAAAGAATGACCGCTGTTGAAAGGATTACTTGGCTAATTCATAGATAGGATAACAGCTTCTATTCAACTTTATTTTTGAAGATTTTTTTTTCTTTTGGAAAATTGAATAATGTAGATGAGACTCGGCTGGACAACTAAAAGCAGAGTAGGTCATGCTTAGTGTGGGGCATCCAACCCAGGAACAGGGAGTGAAACATTCTTGAGTTAACTGACCTAGAGAGTGCAGTTAATGTGTTATCAAACCATTAAAACATGGAAGTGTGACTACTTCTAGGCCAGGTAGTCTATTCAGAGTTCCTGTCTGAACAGCTATGACAGAAAGCACGTTATGTTATAAAATGAGGAGAAGCAAATGCAGAGGAAGAAAGAGCAAAAATACAATAAGAGTTAGAGAAAAGGGAAGTAAATGTTCAGTCCTTCCTTGTATTTTGCTTTGAATGTGTCTTAAATACCTACAAGGACTGCTAAACAGCTTGTAAGTTGCAGGAGTTCAGCAGTACCAAGTGAATCGAGAGAAAATAAATCTGGGCAATAAATGTGGAGTGGAGTAATGTTATTTGGACAAAAATATACTGAAAGTGAGGTTAAAGAAGCAATGATAACAAAAGTAGAAGATTTTATACTCAAATAAGATTGAAAATCAAGAAAATACTTTACTAGTAGTCCATCAGAATGAATTTGATGTAGATGCCAGACTAGCATTGCTTTAATATTGATGTAACCCCTGTGACACTGTGATGAATTGAAGAATAGAATGGGATATATGCAAAGATTTTGTTGCTAACTAAGTGTTTAATGTGTGACTTGAATTTTAAAGTGTGGTTAGGCCATGAACTAAATTATTACATTACATTATTAAAAAATAAGGATAGGCTAACAGAAAATGTGAAGTTGAGGCTGGCTTACTCTGTATTGCTACTGTGAAGAGCTCTAACCAAGTTGTCCATCAATAGTATAGGGACTGTATGTTACTTCCCCACTTCCTATCAAAGAAAATAAAATGTCCCCTTGCACACGAATAATCCTAGCTTTATAGAGCAGTACCTATTAGACACTAATGTTACAATCAGGAGAGCTATAATCTAATTTTTGCTCTAAGGGGCAAAGCTTACAAAAATATACCAAAGAAATATGAACACGAAACCAGGCCCATTCTGCTCTTCCATTCAGTTAAATGACACCAAGGAAATATTTTATCTCTCAGTAGCAGTTCTCATAAACAGGTTGATTTGATATTATGCAGATTAAAGGGCAAAAAATAAGAATCCAGAAAAAAATAACCCAGGTAGTATGACACTGTGCTGCAAAACTAAGCTAAGTCTGAGTTAGACATTCTCTTTCAATTCCTTATAGCTTTGTACTCATCTGAGAGTTAATCAGCACAGCTTTACTGATTCCGTTTCTTTAATTTACCAAGGATGTTTCCTGCCCTTCAGAATTTCCTCTGCATCTTTATTAATTTTGTGAAATGTGTCTGTTGTGGAAATCCTGTCTGGCAAAGCAAGACAGGCAAAAACTCTGCCCCAAGTTATTCTAGCTCAAGTTTCAAATCTGAACAATAAGTATGAATCTCCTTTTCCGTGTACCTCTTTTCCCCCTTTTTTGAAGCTCTCTCTGATTTTTGAATAGAAAATGAAGTTTTTAAGTTCAGTTATGCTTGTGAGATCTGCTACCACTTGCAAAATGCATTTTGCAATTGCCATGAAAGAATCCTGTACACAGCTTCAGAAATTTCCAAAAGGTCTCACACTGCCATAGTCAGGAATGTGCTGCCAGCCAGCAACTCTTGGCATGTGTTCAACATGCTGAGCTTTCATAACCAACTGGTAGCTTTTTAATCAAGCTAGATGTGAAAAATCAGATATTGCTTTGTGTGAAAAAAGAACGATTGAGGATATGTAATAAAGAGCCTACATTAAAAAACAGATTTTAGAATTTCCACTTCAACTGTAGAGCGAGTAGAAAAATTAGACATTAAAAACAAATGAACTATAAATGCAGTTGGGTTACATTAGGGCAGCCTTTGAATAGCTTACATAGGTTTACTTCCTAGAGACAGTATTTTAAAGGTTTTTGAGGAGTCTGTGATTCATGCCAAGATGGTAGGAAACAGAATTCACGCAGCACTCGGGGAAAATTAAATACTCTTGAGGGAAATAATCTGGTGAACAGTTGATTTTGTAAGTACATCTTGTGCATGGGGATGGACAGGGCCTCTATATAGTCTCTCACCTGGTAAGGCTGCAAAATGGACATTGTTTCATCAGATGTATTGCAAAATCCTTGCAGTAACTTCTTTATATCACATCAGTCTTACATATTTTTTTTCTTCATATTAACTGATGTATAAAAATACAGCCTGGAATCAGTTCAAAGCATCAATTTGCATCTTTAAGCAGTGTGCTTAAGTACTTTGTTGCATTGTGAGCCAGATGATATGTTTGTGAAGAGAAGCTATTAAATTTTTATACTGTAGAGAGAAAATTTGAAAAGAAAATTGGCAAACTTTGTTTTTCTCTTTCATTCACAGACACAGACACAGCAGTTGAGCCTGACGAGAAAGTTTCGAAAGAACACCACTGCATCAAACAATCTGTGAGTTTAAACTAAAAACAGTATGAGAAAGGGAAAGTCTGATGGGAGGTTGTGTCATCTTATAACATAGCTGCAGGAGGTTGAGCGAGAGCTTGAGAACTCTCTGAAAGTGCCAGTGAGGGGGCAGAAGTATGTGCATCTTATGCAGAAGAAGAGAATTAAGTTCAGAGAGGTGATGAAACGTTAATAGGTTCGGAGTTTATATTGCGTGGAAACTTAGGAGTAGATGTCGTTAGAACAGTGTTTTTAATATTCGACATGTACTGCTCTGTAGGCACTATGAAGATGTATCATTTTACAATTCAGTTTTGCAAACAAATTCAAATGGTTGCTGAGATTAACCTCTACAGAATTTACTACAGGTTTTAAATTTCTACCGCAACCCACAAGAAAAAATGTCCTCAGTTTATGCAGATTGGCAGCTGCAAAAACAGCTTGTACCTCTTTCCTAACTTTTTAAAAGACAGAGTCACTTCCATTTGCCCTCAGATCATGAGCCTCTGGAAAAGGATAAGTTCATATAAAGGAAATTTTTATGTAGTCAAAGCATTTATAATATGGGAACTTTAAGGTCCTAAAACTATGATATGGAGTAGAAAGTCTTCACTAGTTTTTTATTATTTATAGTTGGCGTCTAGTGGGCAAAAATGAATATCATTGGGATTAGTAAGCAAGTTAAGGATATAGCAGCTCTAACATCAAACATGCACAACCTTAGTTAAGCCAATCAAAATGCAAAATAGCTTAAAATTCCTATGCATTGATAACTATTACTATTTGTTAGAGTTGTATTTTGTATCTTTGCATTAAATTGCTTCCACTTTAAAGTAATGCTGAATACTCTTTCCGAACAATAATAGTGATTGCAAAATACTAGAAACACACTTGAAATGAAAATAGATGTACAGCAAGTATGTAACACGTTTCAATTGGAAGATTTTATTACTTGACAAATGCAACTTTTCAAAAATATAAAGTAAACCAAGAGGGACAAAGAAATTACCAGTTTTTAAAGGAAAACTACCTAGGATATGCTACATTATCTAAGAAATCTTCCCAACACTCATGTCCTGATAAATTCTAAAGCTCTTCTAAAACATTTAAGTGTTGAAGCATTTAAAGTTACTGCATGGATATGAATAGAGGCGGAAACAGTGGCCAGACAGCAGAGAGATTCTATCAACACTTCTACCAGGAAAAATCAGGGAGAACTCAGCCATTTTCAGTCACATTTGTGATCTACCAGCAGGTGAATTAGTATGCTCAGTGTTCCAGCTGAGCTGCTTTCTTTTGTACTGTTTATTGCTTGGCTGTCTGGTGTGAAACAACCTATACAAGGACTGTGTGAGGAATCCAGAAGTATTTGGTAGGATGCATCGACATCTACTTGTGCCTATTAAACCTCAAAGAATGATGATTCTGGAGAAAAAAAGATGAATACCACTGTTTCAACTCTGAATTTTCATTTCAGAATTTTTGTAAAATATATTTATTTCAAAATATCAAATAAAAACACCACTTTCATAATACAAATAATCACTATATGGTACAAAACTTGGATTATCTCATCAGTTACTCCACTTACTCTATCAAAATATTTTTTCCATTGGCCATAAATCTTGAGGCAAATGTTTTTAAATACAGTTGTACTGTAGCAATTTCTGTGCCTAATTAATATAAAGGTTAGGTCATGTTATGTTAATTTAGACAATCATTGTATGCAGTTCTAGCTGCAGCATTAATATGAACTAAAATGTCTCGATGTGAAAATCAGTCTAGTCCTTATGAAAGTGAAAAGGAAGACCTGAGGCTAAAGTTTGTTTATATTTGTCCTGGTTTCAGTTAGGACAGTTATTTTTCCTCCTAGTAGCTGGT